>NC_142097.1:10127306-10496863 GCF_054644295.1 Miniopterus natalensis | reverse complement strand
CGATCACAGGCTCTCAATATGGATAAGGAAAATAATACGGGTAATTACAATTGCGTCAGATGACTCTGGTTGCTGAGCTATGGGAGCATCCAAGTGGGTGCTGACTCTGAGCCTGCTCTCGACGTGTAAGTGCCACCTCAGGGCACTTAGGAGACGGAGCTACAGTCAGGCCCCTCTTCAGCTAGGCAGCTCCCCTCCGTGATGGCCCCTCCGATCTGCACCCCTTCACTCCTCGGCGCCCCTATACTCCGGCGAGACGTCTCCGGCGCCTCAGCTCCAACCGCTCCAGCCAGGGAAAGGAGCGCGCCAGTCTTCCAGAGTGAGCTCTCCGAGCCGGGCGCGGCTGCCGCCCGCGGGCAGGAGTCCCCGCCCCTGGCCCCTGATTGGCCTGTCCTCATGCAAATAAGGACGCCGAATCCGTGAGTTCCGTTAGTCCAAAGGCACTGTCCTGATTGGTCAGAATAGAGCCGCTCTGATTGGCGGAGCTCTGCAGCTCCAGCAAGGGCAAGCCTCAGTCCTATTGGTTGGAATGGGTTTCCATGGAACCCGTTTAGGAGCCGGCCCCGCCGGGAGAAGCGCAGTGGCCGCAGGGCGCTTACCTTCGCCGGTACGCAGTTTAGCACCAAGGCCGGCGGCCAGGGCAGAGGCTTCTCCGCAAACCAAACAGCCCCGGCGAATTCCCTGGGTCCAGTTTCGGAACCTCTCCACGTCATCGATTCAACTGCCCTTTCCTGTGTCAGTGCCAAGTATGTTTTAATTGCTTACTTTATATTTTAATTACTTACTTTAGTAATATCTAATAGGACAAGTCCCCTGATTATTGTTCTTTTTAAACTTTTTTTACTTACTTATTTTTTACTTTACTTATTTAATTAATTATGTATTTAATTACTTACTTTAGTAATATCTAATAGGACAAGTCCCCTGATTATTGTTCTTTTTAAATTTTTCTGCAGGCTATTCTCACACGTTTATTCTTCCAGGTAAATTTAGAATCATGTTGTCAAATTCCAAACCAAAAAATCACATAGGCATTTTGATTTGGATAACCTTGAATTTAGACAGTAATCTAGGAAAGTTCAAATCATTGCACTGTTAGGACTCCCTAGCCAAGACTAAGTCATCTATATTGAGTTCTTTTTATCACCTTCATTAGAGTTTTACAGCTGCTTTCACGCACATCTTGCACATCTCTCCTTTTTTCTCTTTTTTTCTTTTTATTGATTTTAGAAAGAGGAAGGGAGGGAGAGAGAGGAATTTCAATGTGAGGTGGAAACATCGATCTGTTGCCTCCGGCAAGCACCCAGCCCGGGGATCAAACCCACCACCTTTTGGTGTGTGGGACGATGCTCCAACCAACTGAGCCACACTGGCCAGGGCGTGAACGTCTCTTAAGTTCATTCCTAGGAGCTGTGACTTTGTCAGGCCATTGTGACTTTTGGTTATGGGAGGCAACTAGCTCACAGCTACTCTGAAGGGAGGGAGTTGGGGGCGTCAGTATCCTCACTTCACTCTTCTTTCTCCCTCTGATTTCCTGCTTGTTCTGGAAGCCAGGTGGCAAGGAGCAGGTTGATGGAGCCATACAGCTCTTCCTTCAAGGCCCCTGGATGTGGAGGGACAAGTTGAAGACTTCCAGCAGAGACAAAGAAACACATAGGAAACCTATTCTAGAAGTAGCAAAGAATATAACAGGCATTTCACGGAAGAGGAAACTCAGGTCTAATGTGCATATGAAGACACACTTATAATCACTAGTAATGAGAGAAACCAAATTTAAAACATCAATGAGCCATCTCCTTACACCCGTCTGATTGACAAAAATTAGAGAGGAAGTCAAGTGCTGGCAAAGATGTGGGGGCAATGAGAACCTCATGCACTGCTGATGGGAGTACTAAGCGGAATAGACAATCTGCATGTGCAAGGATGACTGCAATCCTACTTCTGAGTGTATATCCCAGAGAAATTCTCCCACTGGTCCTTTACAGGACCCTGGGAAGATGTTTACTGCACTGCTGCTTGGGAAGCAGGAACTGGAGGCAACTTAGGTGCCTGCTGATAGTGGAATGTGATGAGTGTGCCTGGTGGGCTACTGTCCAGCATTTAGAAACAGTGACTATGGCATAGCCACTAAGGAAAACAGCATGGAGGGCCCTCAAAAATTAAAACTAGAACTACCATATGATCCAGCAACCCCACCGCTGGGTGTCTATGCAAAGGAAATGAAATCAGCATCTCAAAGAGATATCTGCACCCCATGTTTATTGCAGCACTGTTCACAATAACCTAGATATAGAAACAACTTGGCTGTCTGTTGATGGATGAATGGACAAAGAAGGTATGGTATATATATATATATATAAAGAAATATTATTCAATCTTAGAAGAGGAAGAAAATCCTGCCATTTGCAACAACATGGGTGAAACTGGAGGACATTATGCTAAGTGAAGTAAACCAGACAGAGAAAGACAAATAGTATATGATCTCATTTATATGTGAAATCTAATTAGGTCAAACTCTTGTGACCAGAGAGTAGAATGGTGGTTGTCAGGGGCTGGGGGGTGGCACAAATGGAGAGATGGCGGTCAAAGGGTACAAAGTTTCAGTTATGCAGGATAGAGTTCTGGGTATCTCAAGTACAGCATGGTGATTATAGTTAATAATGCTGTGTTGTGTACTTGAAATTTGCTAAGAGAGTAGATCTTTAGTATTCTTACCACACACCAAGAAATAGTAACTATGTGAGGAATTAACTTGATGGTGGTGATCATTTCACAATGTATACGTATATTAAATCATCATGTTGTACACCTTTAAAAATCACATTGTACAACTTAAATCTGTACATTTTTTTAAAATAATAGCTTATTTTTAGACAGAGAGGGAGGGAGGAAGAGAGAAACATCCATCAGCTGCTTCCTGCACACCTCTTACTGGGGATCAGGCCCAAAACCCGGGTATGTACCCTTGACAGGAGTCAAACCGCAACTTCCTGGTTCATGGGATAACACTCAACCAACTGAGCCACACTGGCCAGGGATAATAAATATGTACAATTTTTATTTGTCAATCATACTTCAGTAAAGCTAGAAAAATATAACCAAGTGTATCGTACAGAGGAAAAAAAAGAAACAGTGACTACATGTACAAACAACAATATGGAAAGACTTAAAATCAGTGTTGAATGAAAAAAGTAGAAAACAGAATGCAGTCTAGAACACAATAACATTGATAAAAATCAATAGCCTACACATACAACAGCACCGCACCATTTTCAAGGACCCATACGCTTTCAAGGGCATGTCAAATCCGTGCACGTGGCTGCTTAAGGAAAGGAGAACAGGAGGTGCAACCAGCATGAAGGGAAAACAGCAAAATGAGAAGAGGCCTGGCCGGTTTGGCTGAGTGTTTAGAGCATTGGCCTGGGACTGAAGGGTCCTGGGTACGATTCTGATTCTGGCCAAGACCATATACCTCGGCTGCAGGCCGAGCCCCGGCCCTGGCGCCTGCGGGGCTCTTGTAGGAGGCAGCCAATCAGTGTGTCTCTCTCACATCGATGTTTCTCTCTCTCTCTCCCTTCCACTCTCTCTGAAAAGCAATGGAAAAAATATCGTCAGGTGAGGATTTTTTTTTAAATGAGAGAAGAACCTTGAAGTAGAATGAAGCTGAGAGCGTGCCTTGAAATGAGGAGAGGGAGGCAGGAGAGATGTCTGTGTGTGTGTCAGCCGCCCACCCCTGGATGCCTCAGGGGAGCGCCCAAAGGAGGGGGTCATCCCCTGGGCTACTCCTGGAGGTCGAGCCAGAGTGGAAAATAAGAATAAAAATGTTAGAAAAGAGAGGTCCATTTAAAAAATGACAGAGCCCGGCCGGGCATGGCTCAGCGGTTGAGTGCCGACCTAGGATCCAGGCCATCGGGGTTCGATTCCCGGTCAGGGCACATGCCCGGGTTGCGGGCTTGATCAGTGACTCTCTCATCATTGATGTTTCTATCTCTCTCTCTCCTCCTCTCCTTTCCTCTCCCTGAAATCAATAAAAGATATATTTTAAAAAATAAAAATAAATTAAAAATGGCAGACATTAGGTATCTCCGCTGTGATGCAGTGGGGGTTACACAGCATCACCTGTGAGAGGTTTTTGTCCGGGAACCTTGACCCTGAACCTGATTAAACTTCTAGTGCTAACTACCCGCTTTCAGGGACGCCAGTGGAGAGGAGAACGTGCACACAGGCATGTAGTTCTTCAAATCCAGAGCCGGGGGATGCCCTGTTTCTTGTGGCTTCCCTAATCCTGCTCATACCTTCAGTTACCCATTTCATGTATGTTATCTGTTTCTTGCTATGACCCTAACTGATACATTATCACTGAGCTGGAATTTTTCATTTTCATGCAGCCAATCTTACTGATTTGGGAGGGGAGAAGTTGGTATGTGCTTCGGAGACCTTATTTATAAAGTCTTTTTGTGCCCCTTGGTGAAAATATTCTTTCTTCTTTTTTTTCCTCTTACTTTTAGAATTTTACCTTTTATGTTTAGGCCTTGAATATATCCAGCCACCTTTGTATGTGATGGAGTTTTTGCATGGAGTTCTTTTTTTCCTATGGAGAGACAGTTTTCCCAATAATATATTTTCTCCATGCATTGAGGTGTCCTATAATTGTATATTAAGTTCCCATGTATACATAGTTCTGTCTCTGAGCTTCCTATTCCATACCATTGGTCTATTTGTTAGTTATTATATAATCTCTGTACTATTGTTGTTTTTTACTATGTCTTTATCGATTTCAGAGAGAGGAAGGGAGAGGGAGAGGGGGAGAGATAGAAACATCAATAACGAGAGAGTCGTCATTGATCGGCTGCCTCCTGCATGCCCCCGACTGGGGATCTTGCCCACAACCGGGGCATGTGCCCTGACCAGGAACCGAACTGCAGTATCCTGGATCCTTGGTCGATGCTCAACCGCTGACCTACACCTGGCCAGGCAATCACTGTACTGTTTTTATAAATACGGCTTTGTAATACCTTCTAGTGTCTTTTTCCCTTTCTCCCAGTTTTTGCTTTTCCCCCCAAAATTGACTTTTATTTATCTATATTTTTTAAATAGATTAAATTGCTTTTAAAAATCTAACTGAAATTAATACTTATTGCATTGACTTTATGTATTAATTTGGAACTATTTTTAATATTTGTCCTATATATTCTTTGTACATTAGTGTTGATAGCTGCCTGATACACCTGAAGCTTTATATTAGGTCTAAGTGTTTGTTGATGGTGTTGATTTTCTGTGTAGATGATCGTATTGTTTTATCTCTTCCTTTCCAATCCTTAAAACTGTGATGCCTTTTTCTGTCTTATGCAGTTTCCCAGGATACCCAGGACGATGCTAATCAGCAGCAGTAATATCAGTGTGGCAGAGACTTCTAATTGACCCCAATATCCATTCTCCCTTCTCTACATCAGGAGTTACAAATATTTCCTGTAAAGGGCCACATGGCAAATATTTGCCAGCTTTGTTGCAACTACTCAATTCTGCTTAGAGCATGACAGCCATCGTAAGCAATATGTAAACAAATGAGCATGGCTGTGTTCCAGTAAAACAGTATTTACAAAAACAGGTGAGAGCCATAGTTTGCTGACTTCTGCTCTACATCAATAGGAAGCCTTGAGTGTTAGCTGGAATTGGCCATCCAGAATAAAGAGTGTACTACTCGGCCACATCTGCAGCTAACTGTGGCCCTGGGACTAGTTCTGATCAAACAGATTAAGGTCATACAACTTCTAGAAGTGTCCTCACACAGAGAGAGAGAATGTGCCATTGTCCTCTCCTTTCCTTTCTCTTACCTGGAATGTCTCATGGCTGAAGTAGGGCAAGACAGCTTGAAATGCAGTAGAACCCACGTGTTGAGAACAGTGACTCAACAAAACAGAAGCCGCAGAGACCCTCAAACTTTATCTTAAACAGGCGTTGAACTTTTGCCAAGTGCTTTTTCTGCATTTTTTTATTTTTTTATTTTGTACCCCATTAATCTAGTCTTCTGTACTCCCTAAGCCTATTTTATTAATAAATGTTTTCTGATGTTAAACCATCTTTGAACTTTTGGCATATATGCTACTTGAACATATCTCTTAATACACCATTTGATTGGGTTAGCTAATGTTTTATATAGGGATTTGACATTTTCAGTCATTGTAGTGAAAATATTTTGTTTGAAATTAGTTAGAATTTGTTTTGTGGCCCAGTATTTGCTCAAATTTTTTAAAATGTTCCATTTTTCTTGAAAAGAATGAGTGTTCTGTAGGTAATGGGTACAGTGTACTAAATATATCCACTGGATCATAATACTACAATCTGGGGTTCAAAACATGTTTCCTTGGTGACTTTTTTTTGTCTGCTTGATCGATCTATCAATTACTAGAGAGATGGATTACAACCTCTTACTGAGAATATGGGTTTGTCAGCTTGTTCTGATATGTCCAAAACTTTTGTTTTGTATATTTCCTGGCCATGTTATTCTGTGCACATATATTTAATACTAGTGTATCTTCCTGTTGAATTGAACTTTTATCACTACGAATGACCCTCTGTATTTCTATTAACACTTTTTGTTGCGAACTATACCTGATATCATTATTTTGGTTAGAATTTGCTTAGCATATCTTTTTCACGTTTTTGCTTTCAACCTCTCTTTTTTATTTTTTAAAGTATCTTTATTGTTGAAAGTATTACAAATGTCCCCTTTCCCCCCCATTGATCCCCTCCCCCCTCCCCCTCCCCCCAGGCCTTCACCACACTATTGTCTGTGTTCCTTGGTTAATCTCTCCCCCACCCACCCACCCCCGCCTGCCCTGAGATTTGTCAGTCTGTTCCCTGCTTCTGTGTCTCTGGATCTGGTTTATTCATTGTCAACCTCTCTTTTTCAGATGTGTCTCTTGGGCATATGGTTGGACCTTATTTTTATTCCGTCTGGAAGTTATTTCCCTTTAACAAGATAATTTAGTCTCCTGTATTTAATGTAATCAGCAACATCCTTGGATTCAGCACTAACCTTTTACTTTGTGCCTTTTCTTATCTACCTGTTTCATTCCTTTTCCTCCTTCCCGGCCTTCCTTTAGCTTCACATTGCTTTTCCTTTGTCCCCCTGCTGAGCCTGGAAGTCCCCGGCTCTGCCCCTAAGGGACTGACCTGAAGGCCATGCAGGGCGGAGCACTGTCCCTGCCCTGCCGGTTCAGGCCAGCAACCGCCCCCCCCAGCACAGCCTCCCCCTCTGCTTCCTGACCTCGCTCCCTCCCGACGTCCTGCGGCTGCGCCCCCTTTTTCTCCTTCACGTTGACTTTACTCACCTTTTCCAAGAATCAGCTTTTCCTTTTATTGCTCATATCTACATTTTTATGTTCTAGTTCATTAATTTTTGCTTCTTAAAAAAATAAATCCCTTTCTTCTTTTTGGGGGGCTTATTTTGTTTTCTTTTAGAAGTTTCTAGAGGTAAATCTTAGCTTCTTTCAGCCCCGCCCTCCGTGGTGGTTCATGGACACGCTGAGGGCTGCGAGCGCCCCCTGGGCGCTGCTTTACGCCATCCAGCAGCCCGGAGCGCGCGGCTCTCCTGCTCCTTTGCAGTCGTTTGTCTGCTCTCAGCCACCACAGCAAGGAACCCTACGAATCTTAACTCTATTCATTCATGTATCAGTTCATAATTTCTCTTGTTTATCCTTCATAATCTTGCATGCTATGTACCACTGCTCTTTCAATGGAAATTAATTCCGACCAGTACGACACCCATGTCCAAATTTAATACGACCGCAAAGGGTTAAGTCACTTGAGTTGACTCTGATTTTCTCTTAAAGTGATCTAGGAAGGTGGTGAGAAAGGTCTATGTTGCAAGTCCTTTTTGGTTCTTTTGTTTTCATATCTGTGTTTTATTGTGATCAGAACATTGCTCCTGTTTATAAGCAATTAGTTGGGGACTTATTTGTGGCTAATTGTAAATTTTTGTTGACAAACCCGTAAGTGTCTGTAAAGTCTTGATCTGTTTGTCCTGTTAACTCCTATCCTGGGTTGTGGGTTCTGTTTATCTGGGGTCTTCCCTCCCATGGCACTGGTTTCCTCACGTGTTTGGTGACTCTTGGCAGGGGCTCAGCTTTCATTCATTGTATTTGTCACCTGTGGCTGCTGCCTCTCTTCACTGTAATGCACGCAGCAGACACCAGGCGTTCCGTCTGAAGCTTTGCAAGCACTCAACACACAGGGCTGGTGCTGTTCCAGGGGTTGCTGGAAGGAGGATGGGCCCAGTAACAACGCTGTTTTCCAGCTGAGACTCAGAGAGCAGAGCAACTCTCCGTAAACCACATGACTGTAAATCACAGTCCCGCCATCTGGCCCAAAGCCCACACAGTTCTCACAATGACCCACTACCTGCCCAAGGCTTCCTAGTGCCAACGAGCCCGTCTCCCTTTCTAACACCCATAACCAGACAACTCAAAAGGTTTTGTATATTTCTCTTTTTACTCTAAAAAAAAAAGTTGGCAATAATAACCTGCAAACTGCAGAGAGTGACATAGCTTTCAGTCTCCCCGCCTCTCAGAACATCACTCCACATTCCTCAGACACCGTCCTCTCCCCTTCCCTTAAAATCCTAGGTGAAAACCCCGGAGAAAATGCAGGAGGCCCCCAGATAGGAGGATCCCCAAACGAGGGCCCGTCCACAGGTGAAGGCATTGAGGAAATAACTTAGGGGAGAGGAGGCTCCTGGCTGGCCTTCGTCAGCCTTGTCTCGCAGACCCAGCGGTAGGGTCTCTGGCAGACGTCATCATTCCAGCGGCCATCATTTGTGAAGTGGGCACAGTCCTCGCCTCCGCCAAGCCCATGCCCGAACCAGTTATCAGGCTGCTCTGGTCTCCAGTTCCTAAGAAGGCCAGACAGATTGGAGCCCAGGAGGCCAGATCCTTAGCCCAGCTGAGGAGCCCCTCCTGCCCTTGGACCTGCCCAGCAGGGACAGCAGGGCCCAGGGAGGGGGTGACAATGCAGAGCACAGATACTCACTTGAAGCCCGTCTCATAGTCTCTCCCATCTACCCATCTCCAGGGCCCATTTTGGTCAGTGAGGCCCATCCAGGTGTTCACAGGGCCCATGTGGTGCTGGACAAATTTCTGGGGAGAGAGGAAGAGGGTGACCTCTCCGTAGAACAGCCAGGCTCCCAGATGAGCCCTCCAGAGCCCTCACCTGCTTCTCCCAAGAGCTGACCACCACCAGGTGGCTGTTCTCCAGCTGGCAGTACTTCTCAGCCTCGGGCCAGGACTTGGCCGTGCGAGAGAACCAATAGCAGCTGCCTTCGTGCTCCACCCAGTTAACCGGGCAGCAGTCCTTTTCCGAGCCTGGAAGGGGGAGGGGAGAGGGGAGAGGGGAGAGGGGAGGGGCTGACGTGCTGCCTGGAGGGGAAGGAAGTAGGCGGGAAAGGGGGTCTGGGCATCCCTGCTTCCTCACCATTGCCTTGGAGGATGGCCAGCTGACAGCTCAGGCTTCGTATGTCAGACACAAAGGTCTTCACATGGAGCAGCAAGCTGGAGTGATCTGGGGAGGCAGAGGGCAGAGGGGGGTGGGAAGGGAGAGTGAGGAGGCAAAGGAGGTCAGTGTGAACACTAAGGGTTGGGAAGGGTCTGCATCTGTATACAGGACGGAAGATCAATCACAGGTGCCCCTGCCACAAGACCCCAAGCTTGGCCTGAGCAACACCCTGTATCCTACACATATGCACTGGCACCCAGGCTCCATCTCTGACCTTCACTCAGGTCCTGCTGCTGTTTCTCAAGTTGGGACTCCAGGGACTTCATCTTTCTGCCCACACCTCCTCCTGGGGGAGAAACTTGCTCAATGTCCCAACATCCCTAGCGTCCCACAGCCCTGGCATTCCCCGCCCCCAGCCTCAGCCCCGGCCCGGGCGCCCCTCACCCTGGGTGCGCAGGTCCTTGACCTCAGCCTCTGTGCTCACTGTGAAGTTGCTGAAGGTCTCTCTCAGAGCCTGCAGCTCCTCCTGCAGCTTGGAGTCTGGACGGGAGAAGGTGTGGAGTAGACAGAATGAGAGGGCTGTGTCCACTATCACAGCTACCAGCACTCCCCCCACCACTGCTCCCACCAAGCTCCCCCAACATTGCTCCCTTTCCTGCCCACCCCTGGGGCACCCACTCTGGGATCCGATCACACAGACAACCACCAACAGCAGGAGGCTGAGGCCCAGGGAGAGCAGGAGGAGGCGGGGTCCAGAGCAGAGCCGCTGAAACAGTGGTCTGCGGCTAGGAGGCGGTCCTGCAAGAGGAGAGGACATCAGGGTCTCAGGGACATATAAAGGAGTGTGGGGCAGCTCTGGGGTCCTAGGAGGAGAGAAGGCTAAGGCTCCTCTTGTAGACTAGGAGGAATCACATAGGTTAAGAAATATGGGCTTGCCCAGCCGGTGCATCTCAGTGGTTGAGCGTCCACCCAGGAACCAAGAGGTCACCAGTCTGATTCCAGGTCAGGGCACATGCCCAGGTTGTGGGCTCGATCCCCAGTAAGGGGCACGCAGGAGGCAGCCAATCGATGTTTGTATTTCTCCCTCTTCCTTTCTCTCTCTAAAAATCAATAGAAACATATTTTTAAAAAGAAAGAAAAGAAATATGGGCATGTCCTGGTCGGTGTGCCTCAGTTGGTGGGAGCATCGTCCCGTACACCAGGAGGTCACAGGTTTGATTCTCAGTCAGGGCACATGCCCAGGTTGCTGGTTTGATCCCCAGTCTGGGTGTAAAGGAGAGGCAACCAATTGACATTCTCTCACATCGATGTTTCTCTCTCTCTCCTTCTCCCTCTCTCTCTAAAATCAATAAAAGCATGTCCTCGAGTGAGGGTTAAAAAAAGAAAAAAAGAAATATGGGCAGTGGGTGACTGAGAGGCCAGGGGCAACTGGAAGTGGGGAAGGGGAGAGGGTCACAGATGGAAGCAAAGCTTTGGCCTGCGCGGGCATCTACCCTGCCCTGGGCTTTTGCTGACACCTAGTGGCCTGACTGTGTCAGTGCAGCTGATGACCCTCATCAGAGCCTTGAGGATGGAGTTTGTGAGCTGGAGGCCCCTGGAGTGGGAGACCAGCTGGGGAGCCACTGCTCCTCTCTGAAGGTGGGGCAAGAGAAAGAGGTTTCTTTCTCTCTCCATGAATCCCACTGCTCTTTAGCTGGGAGCAGGAAGAGAAGGTGGAGTAGCCAGAATTCAAGTCCCTCCCACGCAGGGATCCCTGTCCCAGTGAGCTGGAATGTGGGAGGCCTCCCCTCCATTTTCTCCTTCCCTGTACCCCCTTTCCCCATCAAAGAGCACTGCCCACTCCCATCCCCCAAGAACTGGATCCTCTCTCAGCCCCAACAACGTCCCTGCTCACTTGAGAAAAATGAGGGTCTTTTTTTATTATTATTGATTCTTAGAGAAAATTGGGGCCCATACGAGAGGCAACCGACTGATGGCAAGGCAAGGGTCAAGAGGCATGCAGAAGCCTTGGGTACCACCACCAAGAAAGGGACTCCAGCCCCACTCCCTACACCTCCCCTAAGAAGGGCAGCTCAGAAGTTATGTTCTTGCAACAGGGGCAGACCCAGAGGCAGAGGCAGGGGTCACAGAAAGAAGCAGGATCTGAGGCAAGGAAGCCACAGCCACCTAAAGCCCACCCTTCAGAAAGAGAGGAAGGTGCCCCCTCACCTTGTCTGACACGATAGTCATTCTCCTCGTTGTCCAGATGCTGAAGATCTTGATACTCCTTTGTCATGGTAGGGCGACTGGACCTGGGACTAGGTCAAGGCTGAAGTTAGGGTTGAGATTGGGACCAAACAGAGTTGGGGTGTGGGTCCTTTCCCTTTAAAAGTGACCGGTGGCTACACAGAGACCTTCCTTCTTTCTCTTAATCCCTCCCAGGCCTGTCCCCCAAAATCCATCCTCTGAAGTTTTCCCACCCAGCCCCTCCCCTCCTGACAGCTGGTCCCCCCCAACCCTCCCCAACCCACCCCCAGTCAGTTACCCGGCCTTTCTTCCCCTTTTACTTGCTGATGATCTCGAGGGTGACTCCTGGATCCCTCAATGCTGTGCAGATCCCAGGCTAAGAAGGAAGCAGAAGCCTGGAGAACTGGGGTGTGCAGACAGCCCCCAGGCAATGGGAGAGGAAGGGGCAGGGTCCATACAAGGGCCTTGAGACCTGTGCTTATGCCTGTCTGCTTGTCTGTGTGTTCCTAACGTGCCGAACCTGGCATCTCCAGTGCCAGGGACTTTGGACTTAAACAGAGGTGGAAATGGATTTGGAACTCAGGGGATGTGTGGGGGTGGAAGCGGGGGATGGGTTGCCTCTGCTTTCCTTCCCAGGGAGCAGGAGTGTCCAGATCTGTCCCCTTCACCTCTACATGCTGGTCACCTCACTCATTGCTCGGTTTGGGAGGGGAGCCTAGAGGGCCAGGCTGCAATTCCACGGTTCCCTTCTGCCCCTTGCCCCTGTCACTTCCTGCCTCTGAATTCTCAGAATTGTGGGTGTCTCCAAATATCCTGACCAGGATCAGAGAAACCCATTCATTCTTTGCTCTTGCCCAACCTGGGCCTGTGACCCTAGCATCTGAGCCTAGGCCCCAGCTTCCTTAGGGGCTCAACCTCCGGACTCCCCAGCTGACTGGCTTCAGTCTCCTGGGGAGTAAAGTTCCCCAGCAGCTCGGGGGACAAGGCATGAGGAGAGGAGAGAGCAGGCTTTCCCCACCTCTCCAGATACTGGTGCCAGCAAACCTCCTTTGACTCCCGCTGTGTGCCTGGGGCTCTTTGTTCATTAACTCCTCTCATTACCCCAGAGCACATCCGCCAGTGAGGAATCTCAGGCCCTGCAAGGTAAGAGCTTACCGAGGTTCACACTGCAAGGACGCGGCAAAGGGGGAACCAGAATTGGGGCCGCCTGATTCCAGGATCTTATGCAGTCACTATGGCTGGGCCCTGAGGTCCCAGAGATGCTAAAACGCAGCCCCCCACGGTTCCATGGCGGCGTCAGAGAAGGCAATGTTCAGAGAGGAGCGTGTGCATTTGAAGTATGCTAAATTAGAAGTCACTAATAACGAAGACACTCATAAGTCTCACTTTAGGCCCCAAATGTGAAGTCATGCAAATCCTGTTGCAGTTATTTCGTGAAAACACTAGGCTTGAGTTAGGAGAGTTTGACATTATGAGACACTCAAGAATATGTCCCTCGCACGAGGTGTGGAAGCCTCGGCTGCACCCTTGTTTGCCTGTGTCCTGAAAAGCTCCCTGTTGTTTGCATGCGCAGGCACTGTGGCCAATCGTTTTAGTCGCTGTTGGGCTGTTACTTGAGTGTTCTCTGATGTTGTCAGTTACAGTCTGGTTTATTCAGGCAAATAAACCCACACCATTTGGATCAGAATAGTGGTTACCCCAGCAGTAGTGACTGGAGGGGAGCACAGGGGGTTCTGGGGTTATGGAAATGGCCATCTTGATCTAGACTCTGGTTGCACGACTGTGTTCAGTTTGTAAAAGTGCAGAAAGCTGTACATGTGCACAGAAAGCAGTCCTTGAACCATAGCCACCAAACCCAGGAATTAGGGAGCAGTTCTCGGACCAGTGCTGAAAAACACCCCCCAAAGACTAACTTGAGAATGGGAGTCAGACGTAGTAAAACACTGTGAAGAAAGCCAGACAAATGACCTGGAACATCAGATCAGATTTACAAGCAAGCCCTCTTTAAAATACTAGAGATAATCCTCAGAAACTAAAAAGTTGCTAAAAACAAAACTATGCCACGGTGGCGGTAGATCTATGCACTCTGAGAACTCATCTGCCCTTTACATTTATCCCTTTAAGAATATATGCCTTGAATTATGCAAGGTCTCCAGGGACCAAAGCCTCTTGTATGCTTTTCCTTGTATGAATTACAACATACCACAAACTTAGTGCCTTAAAACAACACCCATTCATTAGCTCATAGTTTTGTGGGGCAGAAGTCTGACCGGGCTCTGTTCCTGGTCTCACAGAGCCACGGTCAGGTGCTCACTGGGCTGTATTCCCTTCTGGAGACAAAGAAGGGGATCTGTTCCCAAGCCCACTCAGGTTGTTGGCAGAATCCAGTCGCTGCAGCTGTAGGATTGCGATCCTCACTTTCTTTCCTTTTTTTCCAAGTGTTTCTCAATCTTTATTTTTCCTTTTTGTTGAATTTATGGGAGTGACACTGGTCAACAAAATTATTCAGGTTTCAGGTGTACAGTTCCACAAAACATCATCTGCACACTGTATTGTCCATTCACCGTCCCAGAGGTCCCCGTTTTCTTGCTAGCTGTCAGCCAGGGGCCACCCTGTGCTCCTACGGGCCTCTGCATTCCTATCACGAGGCTCCTCCACCTTCAAAGTCAGCAACCGTGACTGGAATCTTTCTGATGCTTCAATTACTTTGAAAGGGGCTCCTGTGGTTAGAATAGACCCACCTAAATAACCTTCCTGTCTTAAGGCCAACTGTGTCTACACAGTAAGTCCTCATGTCATCGATAGGTTCTGTGACTTAATGAAATGATGTGTAATGAAACCAATTTTACCACAGGCTAATGGATATAAACAAGAGTTCAGTTTCTACTTTTGTAGCATCTCATCAATGTTACAACACAATGACATGGAGTGAAACGTTATCCAAGGGCCCACTGTATATGTAATCATATATAAAATTAACTACATGTAACAAAACTGGGAGGGTGATCCCTCATCATATTAGCCAGTTCCAGGTGACAGTGTGGAATCTTGGGGGCCACTCTGAGGACTCTTCCTACCACACTTCACACAAAGTGACCCTGTCCCCTCTGAGTACATTCCCTGTAGGTTGTGGAGCATGTGTGGAGAGTTATTCACACAGGCTGAGCTCCAAACCTGGGACCCCCACCTCCAGGGCAACTGAGAAAGGCTCCCTAGAGGGATCTGTAATGTCGACCTGGAAGAACAGGTCGAATTTTACCAGTGGGAATTAGCAAATGACCCTGGGGAGAGGAAACAGTAGCAGAAGAGAAATGGCCAGAGAGGTAGCTTGGGCCACCCTGAAATGGGCCTTGACTCTCAGGGTGACATGTTTTCAATGTCGTTCAAAACCACAGAGGTCTCCAAAGTAGGGGACATGCACCCCAGGGGATCACAAGATCATCTATTAGTGTGGCAAGAAAACATTAGAAACTTATTTATATTTTTTATTCCTTTTCTTTAGATTTCTACTTGGAAATATATTTATAAAGTACATGATGGACGTGTATACAGTGGTCCATGTGTATTAGCAATCTATTACTGCAAAATGATTGCTCCAAAACTTAGCAACTTAAAACAAGGGCTATTTATCATCTCACTCAGTTTCTGAGGGTCAGGAAGCTGGGTGCAGCTTAGCCAGTTGTTTTTGATTCAGAGTCTCTCATGAGGCTGTAGTCAGGATGTCGTTTGAAGATTTGACCGAGGCTGGAGGACCAGCTCCAAGGTGATACTCACATGGCTGGCAAGTGAATGCTGGCTATTGGCAGGAGGCCTCAGCTCCTCACCCCAGGGGCCTCTCCACAGGGCTGCTTGAGTGTTAGCACAACATGGCAGGTGACTTCCCCCAGAGACAGTGATTCAAGAGACAAGATGGAAGCTGCAATTTATGATCTAGCCTCAGAAGTAACTCTCCATAATCTCCATAATTTCCTAGTGGTTGTACAGTCAGCCTATATAGTGTGGCAGGAAACTACACAAGTGTGTGAATACCAGGGGGTGAGAACAGTCATGAACCCTTTTGAAGGCTGGACACCACAACTTGTACAGAATTATTAGGAGAGTTGAGTACATATTGGGGAACACACACCCAAAAACATTTTACTGATGGGCCCCGGAACAACAAACTTAAAGAGTGACTACAGACCATGAGGCTCATGGAAAGTTTGCAGGCAGGGTAGTGGCGAAGTCAGATCCGTAAGCTAAGCAATGGCCTGGCCTTGGGATGGGTAATGGGTCAGGAGTGGGTTACTGAGAGGCAGGGAGTTCGGTCAGGAGGCTGCTGGGTTGGTCTCAGTGAGAAACTGTGAAGCTGGGGGCCAGACAGGGAAAGTCACTTGGGCAGGACTTAACAGAGGAATGGAGCGGCCCCGGTGGCTGCTGAATATGCAGAGAGAGAGGAGGGGATGGGGCAGGGGGGAGACAGCAGTGCGCCTGACCAGGGTCCAGAAGGATGATGGAAATGGGTCTGGAGTCCACAAAGATTTCTGGGCTGGAGACACTGAAGTCATAATCTCGGGTGTGGCCCAATGCGGCAAAGTGCCTGTGGTGACTTCCACCCAGTGAGAGGGCACAGTGGGAAGAAAACAGCCCAGGACAGAGCCCTGCCAGTGGGAGAAGCAGAAGAAAGAGCCCCAGGATTGTGAGTCCTACAAACTGGAAGAGGAAGTGACCTTCAGGGACAGCTCTGGGGACCCCAAGTGCCAGGCTAAAACCTGCCAAGGAGCCCTAGTGGGTTTGCTCAGTGTTAGAACATCTCCCGCAGACTGAAGGGTCCTGGGTTCTATTCCAGCCAAGGGCACATACCTCAGTTGCAGGCTCAATCCCCAGCCCCGGTCGGGGCTCAAGCGGGAGGCAACAAATCGATGTGTCTGTCTCACATCCATGTTTCTCTCTCCCTTCCACTCTCTGAAAATCAACAGAAAAAATATCCTTGGGTGAGGATGAAAAGTAATAAATAAGTAAGTAAGTAAATAAATAAATAAATAAGAGTCAGGGAGAGTGCTTTTGAGATCAGGGGAAGCCTGGGCAGCTGGTGAACACTAAGGAGGCTGGTAGGGTGAGTGTGTGTGGATCCTGAAAAGGAAAGATGCTGGAGGTCTCAGGAAGGATGTTACGGGGTTAAAGACCCATAGTACAGCAGAAAAGGCCTGAAGGCCACTATCAGACCTGAGTTCACCCTCCTCACATCTGGAAAGTGGGCTTAATGCTCATCTCAGAGAGTTATTGTCAAGGTTAAGTGAGAAAATGAGTGAAAAACAGTGCCTGACATATCCTAAGTGCTGAGCACAGCCTGTTTTCATTCTTATTATCATCACTAGCAGCACAGCCAAAACCTGAGTTAGATCTCCTGTGGGCGAAGTTTGGGTCAGGAGAACAAGATCTCTCTCCCTACATCCTAGAGGGTCGTTAGCAACTTCCCTGGAACGGAACTGGGGCCCTAGGGTGTTGTCTGAGTTCTGGAGGATACTTGGGTGTGGAGCTCCCTCTGCCCTTGCCCCTCCCCTCAGAGCATTAAAATCTCGTGTCTGTAAGGGGCCGGACTCTCATTCCTCTTGGCACCCAGCAGACCTCACGAAGGGGTGAATGAACAAATGGGCAGAGGGGGAAAGAGGAGGCTCAGTGCTGACTTTCCATAGCGGGTGACCTATGGTTCCCCAAATCTGGATGCTGAGCAGGGTGTGGGTGGCAATGAAGCAGATGCTATAGGCGGTAAACTCGGGCTGGAGGGCTCAGTACCAGGACTCGCAGCAAGGGAAGAGGGGGCTCCCCAGGACTGGCAGGAAGAGATGGCCACTGCGCGCATTTAAAATGGGAGCCCAGACAACTCACCAAGGGCCTCAATATCTGCTCCCTGCAGCCTGCAGCGCCTGAGGGCCCTGTCTCCGGAAGGGTCCTTCTCCATCCTGGCTCTCTCCTCCCCAACTCCACTTCTCCCTCCGGGCACACCCCTATGTTTCAGTACTGGGACAGCCAGGGTTCTGTGACCCAGGACCCCTCTGCTCCTCTTTCCTACTTTAATTTTTAGAAACATTTAAATGTTTCCGGGTTTTATTTAACTGTCAAGTTTACCCAGCAACTGAAACTAGACCATAAGGCCAGTGGCAATAAGGATTACCGTCTTCTAAGTGTGCCAAGAAGGGTGCAAAAGGTTTTATGTGGATTACCCCTTTATTTCTCACAGGCATCCTGTGAGGAGGGTCGTCATTCCCATTTCACAGCTGGGCAAAATGAGGCTCGGAGTAGCTACACACACACCACCTCTCTCATCCTAACTCACAAGCGCCTCAGGACTGGCCCTCTGCTGCCCCCTACCGTGCACCTCCACCAGCACGGAGCGGGGAGCCAGCCTCCAACAGAACTTCCTATGGCACTGCTTTAAAAATGCACATAAAGTCCGCAGGCCTTGCTCACTTCTCTCATCCAGCTATTTATCTTCCTTCCCCTGCCCTGCTGCACCCTCGTCCTCCTGTCCTCCGATAATCCAAACTTCTTCCTACCTTGCTGTTCCTTTCTCTACCTGGCACATGCCCCTACCCCAGGTTTCCTCATCACCCAAGTCTCAACTCAAATTTCCTCCAAGAAGAGGCCTCTGTGCAAGGACACATACCCAGCGGTCACTTTCTTTGCTTAATATCACCATCATCATCTTCAATTGTCAGCATTCCTTTACTTCCCACTGTCTGTTGTCCCCACTGGATGGACCCAAGTTTCCTGAGGGCAGGGACATTGCATCCCCAGCATTTTAAACACTACCTGGCACCAAGGAATATCCAAGTAAGTATTTGTTGTAACAAACTGAGGCGAGATGGAGTAGTCAGGATTTGAACCCTGTGCGGTCTGTTTGGGAACCCAGTGCACCTATCCATCCACACCGGGTCTCCATAAACGGCCAGGGATGAGCTTTATAGATTTGGAAAACTCATCCCAAACAGCTAGTGGGCTTCCCTCTGACCTGAGGAATGAGATGGAGAGGGAATTCTTTTTAGTCATATGTATTTCTATATTTATTTGAATTTTTGTAAGGTACATGTACAGTATTACTTTTGTAACCTAAAAGATGATGCATGCAAAACTAGGTAATTTCACCCCTCCTCAGTGAACTCTCCTGAACCCTTTAGAGCCAGACACATCACCTGCACACACCTTCCTCAGCTCAGATGTCTCCCTTCAGCTAAGGATAGAGAACATGGGCACAGCCTCAAAGGATCTGTTCCTACACAGAACCAAGCTAAGAGGATTATTTGAAAACCATCCTGGGCAGCAGAGCTTCTCCACCCAGCAAGGCATTAGAATCACCTGAGAGGTTTCCCGCAACGCAGGACTCCTGGGCCCCATCCGCAGGAATGGGTTCAGTTGGATACAGTACTGCACAAAAACTGTGCAGAGCAGTCCAGAGAGAGGACCACACCTCCGGAGATCTCTGCCTCCGCCCTTGGATCACGCTAGGCTGGGGCAGCCACACCCTCCCCAGAATCACTGCCCCTGGGGGGTTGGTCTTTTGCATCCAACTCTCAACTTCTGCCAGGCGTGGCTGTGAAAGCTGCCCTTTTGCACCGTTCAGGACTTGACCATTGCAACTCTTAGTCCTCTCCACCTCAGCCTTCCCCGAGGCCCCTGACTCAGAGGGGGGAGGGGGCGGTATCACAGCGGGGGCCAGCAACGGCTCATTTATGCCGCAGCTGAGGCCTCCGCGCTGGGAGCCTGCTGAACTATAAACAGTTGCAGAAGGAAAGCTGAGAACCATTACTCTGCATAGATAGCCGCATCTGAGGGGCTTCAGTTAGGACTTATGGCCAGGAAAATCTGGCTCCCTAAAAGGACCAGAGGCCTGGCCGGGTAGCTCAGTTGGTTAGAGCACTGTCCCAATACGGCAACCAATGAATGCATCAATAAGTGGAACAACAAATCGATGTTTCTCTCTCCCTTCCTCTCTCTAAAACCAATAAATAAAATTTTTGAAAAAGGACTAGAATCTTGTCTTTATATCTAATAACGTGTGTGTGTGTGTGTGTGTGAAATATAATAATAGGTAATGAACCATTTCCTTTTTTGCCTGGTCTACCAGGAAGCTCAGAAATCATCTTTATCCCCACAGCTATAGCAACTGTTTCTCCTATTTTTATTTTTGGTATCAAGTTCTATTTTCCTACCCTTATTATTTGTAAAACTACTTCAAATCCTTCCTGTAGAGATGAGGCATAAAGAAATCCAGTGAATAAATACTTACACAGCATTCCTTATCAGCAAACCTCTGTCAAGATCATCGCCAGAGCCCAGCTTTGTCCACAACTCCATGAACACGAACAAAATAAGTTTGCTCTGTATTTTCCTTTATGGAGTGTCAAAACAGCCCAGGAGAGTGATCAGGGCTGAGCCAAGTTTTCGGGAACCTATGCTAAGTCTGTCCTCTTACTGGGTGTGTCAGTGACCTTGGACAGAGCTCCAGCCCCTCCAGGCCCATCCCTCACTACTAACTCTGCATCCTTGATTTGCAGGTTCCTTCCAAGGCCCCTTCAGACCCCTTTACCCTCTGGGGGTAGGTGGGAGGGTGTAGAGAAGAATCTGACTTTACCAGATTCATCCTTATACTCCCACCCTGTCTCCTCCTCACCCAGGTCCCAAATAATCAGGCCACACACCAGGTTTCAAGTATCTGTCTCTTCCTTTCACTCTCTCAAAAGAAAAAAATAAATAAATTGCAGAAGGCGGCAGCATTTCCAGTCTTCCCCTGGACACCCAACCCATAACCCCTGCCCCCCACCCTCCCTCCCACATTCCCACTCCCGAGACCCATCCCTCCCCTTTCCCCAAAAAAAAAATCCCAGGGGAAAAAAAAAGCCACAGTAACCTTCCACTCATGCAAACCAGCAAAGAAAAAAGGTGGGGGCATGTGGAAGGCAGGGGACCCACAGTGGAGTCCCCTACTTATCCCCCAAAAAACCACCTTTGAGAAGAAAAAAAAATGGAAAAAATAAATGAGAAATCAAGGGGAGTTATGATGTGGGCAGGGGTGACCCCAGAGCCTGCCTCAGGAGAGAACGGAGGCCTGGGGCCCTGCATCCCTGCAGCGGGCACTCCTTGAGGGGCAAGCCTGACTTCTGGAATGTGTGTGGGAGAAGATGGGGGAGGGGTGGCCCCCGGTGGGTTCGTGTGTGCGTTGGGGGCGGGCAGGGGCAAGGGATCCTAAGGAGTGAGGGCCCAGGACCAGGAGCCCGGCTCCCCCCAGACCCCAGGTTCCTGGGGTTCAGGAGCCCAGTTCTGGGGTGCGGAGATACATGCAGAGGAGTGTCCCCCCTCCAATGGGCTAGATCCGGTTAGAAAGGAAATAAATAAGAAGGGGTGGGAGGGAGGCTGGGGAGTGCGAAGGGCTTGGGCAATTCAGTCCAGACCAAGGGCCCAGGCGATGGAGGCAGGGTGAATCCAGGCCAAGCCAGGGTAGGCATCAGAGTCTCTCTCGGGCTGGGACCCAGATATAGGGGCCTGAGAGGTCCTCAATGACGCGCTTCACCTTGTGGTAGATCTCCTCAAAGCTGTCGCCCTCCACGATGGCTGGGGGTGGGTGAAACAGGGAGTGAGGCCAGATGCCTGGCCAGGGGGATGGCAATGGCCCAGAGAATTCTCTAAGCCATGAGCCATGGGGTTGCACCCACCCAAAGGGGGCACCTCTTTCTAAATCATCCGCCAGTGGGCTCTGCTCCCCCCTCTCACTCCTCTGCTACCTTATTTTCCTTCTGAATCTGAGCAAAGGTGCATCACATGCTGGTAATGGGCTGGCGGCAACCTCACCTGAGAAGCACTCTGTGAACTCCTGCTCCAGCTTGGTGGCTCTGTCGAAGGCTTTGCGGGCTTGCTCCTCTGTGATCCGCTTATTAATCTCTCTGCAGAGAGTGAGAGAGACACAGACCTGAGGGCGGGTCCCCCTCTGCCTTTTATTTCCTCCATCCAGGGATGTTAAATTGCAAACTGTATTTTCTTATTTGGAGCACAAAGCAAAAAAACAGTAATTCCCAATATCCTCTGGGGCCACAGATGACCGCCCCTACCCGCAACCCAGCAGCCGGGTATGGCCACTCCAGGGACCTCTCCAGAGCCTCATCCTCCCAGCCTTCAGCCCCAGTGAAGGGACTCAGACTCGAACTCCCAACAGCCCTGGAGGGCCTGGCTCGCCCCAGTGGGTGTGTGCCCCAGGGGCTGCTGGGAGCTGTAGTCCTGCCTAGCCCAAGGAAGAAGAAGAGGGGAGAGGCCTGAGATTTCCTGCATCCCCTGGGTTTCAGCTCTCTGTGCAGATCCCCCTCAAGGGCTGCTGGAGCTGCTGCCCAGGGTTAAGAGGGGAGAGTTCACACAGAGGCCTTTGAGGCCCAGGGCCACATGTGTGGGGGGGTGGAGGGGAGGCCCCCTGGGACCATACTCACAGCACATTCTCCAGGGAGCGGGGGCGGATGAAGATGGCGATAGGGTGCAGGTGGGCCGCCTGCAGCCGCCGCACAGCATTGGCTGAGACATCAAGGATGCAGTGCTTCCCCTGGGGGCAGGCAGGGTGGGCGCAGGGGGACCAGCAGGTGGCAGGAAGGGACAGACAGAGGTACCAGAACAGGACACAGTGCATGGAAAGGCAGAGAACAGGAGGTTGGCCAAAAGGGAAGTGACATGGATGTCAAACGACACGTTGGCAGAGAGTCAAGGTGAGAAGAGGGTATGGACAGAGTGAAAGACAGAGAGAAAAAAGGAAAGGGCCAGCACAGGGGGAGGGGATTGGCCAGGAGCGGGGGGCAAAGGACAGGCAGGGAGCAGGCCCGAAACAAGGGGCAGAGCAGGTGAGACGGGCAGGCCAGAGTGGGGGATGGAAGGCATGACAGGGCAGATGGGGCCAGAAAGCACAGGAAAAGGAGAAAGGAAGTAGGATAGAGGGAGGAGGGAGAGGAGGACGGACAGAGGACAGACAGATGGAAGAAACAGGGGAGACAGATGGGAGGGAGGGAGGCAGATGGAGAAGGGATCCGTAGAGGGAGAGGGCGGGGTGGGGGCAGCAGGGAAAGCAGGTAGCAGAGGAGTGGGAGAGGGAAGTGGAGACCCCAGGAACAGGCGGGGTGGGGGGGGCGCAAAGGGGAGCAGGGGGGGATGGGGAGAAGGGGGGGGGAGCCAAGCCACCAAGGGCAAGGCCATAGGAAGAGAAGAGAAATGGGGCAAGGAGGAGGGCAGGGGAGAAGGGGCCAGATGGTGGTGCCCAGTTTGGGGTCAGGGAGCGAGGGAGGCAGGCGGGGGAGCGGGCAGGGGAGCAGGCCGTCAGACAGTTGCCCAAGAGGAGAAGGTGGGGGAGTGGAGTCGAGACCCAGCAAGGAAAGAGACAGAGAGAGCGAGTTAGAGAGAGCTGGAGGGAGGCCATGGGGGAGAAGGGAGGAGGAAGGGGACGGGTGCCGCCGGTCCTACCTGCTCTGCCACCTCTCGCACGGACTGGACGCTGGTCCCATACAGGTGGCTGTTGTACTGGCCGGCCTCAATGAACTTGTGCGCTTGAATGTCCTTCTCCATTTTTTCCCGGGACGACACAAAGTGGTAATCCCGGCCATCTATCTCATACTCCCGCTTGGGCCGTGTCGTATCTGCCAGGAAGTCACCCCACCCCCCAAAGATCTAACCACCATCCCTCTAGCTCAAAAGCTGTCTACGTCAGCCCCCAAAGTGCTCAGCTGGTCCTTTAGTGGAAGGGGCTGCTGGGGACACCCAGACTGAGAGGGACAGGACCACCCGCCCAGCACCCTCTGGGCCCGTCCTCCAGGGCTCGGGCCTCAAATAGCAATAGGCATGGAAAATGAGAATGGCTCTGCCCCCCACCTCCCATCCATGGGCCCCGCCCATACCTCCCACCTCCACCCCAGGCCCGGCACTCACGGGGAACACAGGATCCAAACTTGTCGGGGAACTCGGAGAGAAGATCGTCATTGGCACGGTCCTTGGTGGGCCCGAGGATGATGATGGGCCGAGCATAGTGCACTGAGGGGGGAGAGCTGGCTCAGCGGAGAGAGAGCCAGGGAGCAGGGCAGCTGGGGCCACGGCGCAGGGCAGGGCTTACCTTCCATCTGCGTCACTGTCTCATAGCTCAGAACTGAGTCTTCCCGACCTAGTGAGAGGTAGGTCATCTGTGAGGGGACTCTGAGACAGGGGCTTGGGGCCCCATGTTGCCTTCCTGAGGACATCAAGAGAAGCTCAGGGCTTCTCTCACCCCAGGTCTTCCCAAACTGACCCTACCTACCCTGTGATCCAGAGCTGGAGCCCCAATCCTAGGAAGGAATAGCAGGCCATGTGGTTAGTAGAGTTTACCCCGTAAGTCCCTGACTCTTCCACTCAAGCCCACCCTCTCTTCTACCTACCTTGGCCTTTAACCTTGACCACTCCCGTCGCTCAACCCTATGGAAAACAGGGAGGAAGAGGGAATAGGGAAATGTCCAGTGAGGGGCCCTACAGCCCCACCCACTAGACCAGCTGATAATCCCATCTCCCAGCATTCCCTGGACCCCTGTGCTCCTAAATGAGATGTCTGCCCCAAAGACTCATAGGAGTTCTGGTGCCCACGAGGGCCAGCAGATAACCAAGAAGTCAGAGGGCAGACCCATGCCCTACTGGCTGCCCACCCTGGGACCTTGGAAGATCTGGTGCCTGTGGCAGGAAGGCTGAAGGTGCTGGGAGCCTCACCGCCGTTTGCTGGGAATAAAGCCAATGTCATCGGTCTCGCTGTCAGAGTGTACCCGCCGCGCCTGCCACCACTCCTCATCACTGGCGTCGATGACATGAAGCACGTCCCCAAAGTGGAAGCTGAGGGCCTGGCTCAGGAAGCCGCAGTCCTTGGTCTTGTCGTAGTCAAACAGGGCCCTGGAGGGCAGGTGGCCATCAGTTGGAGCCTGGCTGAGGACTCCAGCCACCCTGAGACCCAGCTCAGAGGTTCGGGGTCAGGAGTCTACAGCCAAGCCCAGCTGCTAATGGCACTCCCACAGATGCCGTGGATTCTGGGGAACTCAAGAACTGTGTGGGAACCAAAAGCTCTACTGTTGCTCATATCGCCACAACTATTAACTGTCACTCAGTCAATGCTGTGTCAGTGAGCAGACAAGCTATGGAATCAGTGCAATTTCTGAAGTAAGACCTAGAACGCCACCCTCCCCAGAAAGCAGTCTGCAATCCACATGCACGTCGCAGTCAAAGAAGTAACCTGGACCCTGTTCAAATTCATAAGAAAAAAAACTCTTTGCAGATTCTGGTTACCTTAACAGTATCAAATTCCTGTCAATGAGCCCCAACCCCTGGGGTCAGGACAAGGGGAGAAATGACACTGAGAGAGCAAAGTGAAGAGCAAGACAGTGGGATGGCCAGAAGAGAAGAGATGCCAGGGTCATCTGGCATCATCTGCGAGTCAGAACTGTCCAACCCTGGGAGCCAATTAGACCCCAGCAGGGTGTGGAGGGCCGAGCAAGCCTCTGGTTTGAGCCAGGTGTCTGGGCGAATGGTGGTGCCATTCAGCGAGAAAGAAACCACTGATTCGGCAAGACAGAAAACACAAGTACACAGGAGAAAGAGATGAGCTCAGTTTGGGACGTGTTGAATGTGAAATGCCTGTGGGACATCCCAGGGAACATGTCCAGAAAGCAGATGGCCAGAACTGCAGGTCTGAACCTCTGGGAAGAGGTCAGGCCAGAGCTGACAGCTCTGAGACCGAGCTACGGAGTGGAGCAGCAGGCTAGACCATGTGAGTGGACAGGAGCCCAGAGGGACAGAGAAAAGAAGTATATAGACACCAGGGGAGGGTGAGAAAGAGGAGCCGATGGGAGAAGGGGGCCTGAGAAGGAAGTAAATGCCGCTAGAGAGACAAGGGGTGACATGAAAGAGCTGCAGCTCACCCTTCCTGGACTGCCGTCATCCCAGAGGGAGGTGCAGGCTGGGGCAATACTCTGAGTGGACTAGGGGCCCCCTGTTCTGGCAGGCATTAACCTTTGAGTTACCAAATTTTTGGGCAGCTGGGGGGAGGGGTCCTGAGGGAAGTGCCAGGGTGACCATGGGCTATGAGGCAGTAAGGATACTGGAGGCTGAGGCTGTTTTCCAGTTGACAGGGAGTATCCCAAAATGCTAATCTGTGCAGCTGAGCCCGTGAACACCAGCCAAGTGTCAGGACTGGATGGGGTTTAGGGGAAGAGCTGCCTGGGGAGTGGGGGTCACAGAATGAAGAGGAGCCCAGCCCATGAATCGTCCAACCTGATATAGAAACCCCTTTTGGGGTTGCTCCGCAGGGAGGCGGTCCCTGAGCCCAGGCTGCTGTTCATGAGCTGTTCCCGAAGATCGTGGATCTTGGCCTCAAATCGGCTATACTCTGAGGAAGGACAAGAAGGTTCCTGAGCTCTGGCCCAATCCTACTGCCACCCTCCGCGTGCCCCCACTGAAGCCAGAGCTGAGGAGCCAGAGTCCTGAGGACCATCTCAGCCGACACGAGGGGGAGCTTCAGGTCTGCTACCTTCTGGCTTATACTGAGCGATGATCGTGACTGTCTGACCCGCATTTTTCAGGGCAATGGCAGCCTGCTCATGGCTGGCATTGCGGAGGTCAACACCATTGACCTAGAGGGAGGAGGAGAGGCTGAGTCACTGGAGATGAGGACCAGGCTCCAGCCTACCCAAGCCCCTGCCCAAGAGCCCTGGGCCCTGCCGAGAGGGGAGAGGGTGGTACGGGCAGGGGCTGGCCTTCTCTCACCGAGAGGATCTGGTCCCCCTTCCGCAGCTCCCCACTGAGGTCCGCAGGGCCCCCAGCCAGGATAAAGGAGATGAAGATGCCTTCACCATCCTCGCCCCCAACGATGTTGAAGCCCAGGCCCGTGGAGCCTCGGTGAATGACAATCCGCCTTGGTTCTCGGGGAATGTCTTCCTCCCCCAGCAGGTCCTTGGCTACTGGGGAGTAGCGCCGAGGGGAAGTGGGGGTCATGGCTGTGGGGTAGTCAGTGCCCAGGTAGCTGCTGTGACTGATCTCGTTGTCCAGGTGCTGGGAATAAGCTGAGGGAAGACGTGGAATACAGGGTGACATGGAAATGCACCGAGGGAGACAGCACCCACCACCCCACCTTCGCCCTAGGGAACCCGGAGAGCCAGACTTGGGTGAAGGGAAGTTATTCTCAGAGATACTAGGGTGGGTGGGAATCAGATCACAGCCATGCTGAGGGCAGGAATTCACAAGTGACGTCAGGGGCTGGTTTTCCTAGGGGGTGATGGATTTGAGGTTACATGTCCTAGGGATGCCAGGACGATGAAGGGGAACATTAATACCAGCTTTTGGGGTTTTCTTTTGGTTGTAGAATCTCTCAATCTATGAAATTCCTCTCCCCCTTTTTTTTTTCTCTTGGTCATCCATTTGAAAAAAACAAGGTCATTTTGTCTAACACACGTTCCCACATTCTAGTAGGGAAAGTCTAATAGGGAAATCACTGCCTGCACCCTGTGGTGTTAACATGTGCCCCTGCCCTGTATCTCCTGTAAACTGGTAATTCATACTAGAGACTTAGTCAGATTCAAGTTCAATGTTTTGGCAATAATATTTCACAGATAGTGCTACGTACTTTCTACTGCACCACGACAGGATGCCACAGGTCTAGTTGTCCTTTTGTTAGTAAGACTAATCGGCAGGCTCAGGTGTTGTCAGCTTTTCACCTAAGAGTTTTGGAAGCCACCGACGATCACTTCCTGGTTCTAACATATCACTGGGGACAGCAAAGTGGTGATGTGCTACTGTTTCATTTTGTTTGTTTTGAGGGAGGAACATTTATTAGTGGGAATTCTTCTATAAAACAAGAACTGCCCCCATGGATGGACCTGGAGACTATTATGCTAAGCGAAATAAGCCAGTCAGAGAAAGACAAATATCACACGATCTCACTTATATGTGGAATCTAATAAACAAAATAAAGTGATGAACAAAATAGGTCCAGAGGTATGGACGCATGGAACAGAACAACAGATCTCAGTGGGGAGAGTGGTGGAGCAGACGGGAGGAGATTAACCAAAGAACATATAAGCATGTATGTATAACCCATGGACACAGACAATAGTGGAGGGAAGGCCTGGGGCGGGGCAGCAGTGGGGTGACAGCGGGCAAAGAGGAGGAAAATGGGAGACATCTGTAAGACTGTCAACAATAAAATAAATAAATAAATAAATAAATAAATAAATAAATAAATAAATAAATAAACTGTCCCACATTAACCATTTGGCCACCCTAAGGTGCAGTTTGTACAAGAAAGGAAGCATATATGCTTCTTTCCCTTTATTTGCCAGTTTTCAGAATAAATGAGTTCCCTAGCATCGCCCAAAGGTACCCAATTATTTTGAAGTACCATTATGATCTCATGGATTTTCACACAGTCAGTGAGTTTTAGTTACGTGGCCAGTGGAAGCCCCTTCAATCTGGCTCCTGCGTCTCTGACATGACCCTCGCAGCCTTAGATGCCCCACTTGCTTCCTAGTATAAAAAAGGTGATGAGCTCATCTTCTACGTTTCTTGCCCAACATTTGAAATCAGCCCTTTCTCCAAGGAGCCAAGGTTCCTTCTGGTAGGTCATGGTGTTTAGAAATACTACCACGGTGTTAATATAGTTTGCACCAGGGCTTCGTATTTGGTGGGGCAGTCATGCCTTGTCACTTTTCCAAAAATGTCTTATTCTCCCGAATGTGTTCTTCCAGTTGAACTTTAGAATCAACCTGCCAAGTTTCCAGGGAAGGGGGGAGAACGTTAAAATCCTGATGAGGATTGCATAAAATTTATAGATTAGTTTGGAGAGGGTTGAGATCTTTAACGTATTAAGTTTTTCCATTCGGAAACATGGCGTGACTCCCCATTTCTTAGTTTTCTTTTATGTCCTTCAGTAAAGTTTACTCATATAAATCTTACACACTTCTTGTCAAGTTCATATTTCTAAGAATTTTATAGAATTTTTTTCTATGGTGAAAGGATCTTATTGCTGGGAAGTTATTATTTTTTAAAAAATGTCTTTATTGATCTTAGAGAGAGGAAGGGAGAGGGAGAGAGAGATAGAAACACCAATAATGAGAGAGTCATTGATCGGCTGCCTCCTGCACACCCCCTGCTGGGGATCGAGCCCGAAACCGGGGCACATGCCCTGACCGGAATCGAACCTCAATCTGGATTCTAGGTCGATGCTCAACCTCTGAGTCACGCCCAGCTGAGCTAATTCTTGTCATTCATCTTACATATGGCTGCATTCTTAAACTTCCATATTATTTCTAAGTTCTTCAGTTAATTCATTTAGATTTTAATATCAACAGACAATAGTATAATTTACAAATAAGGACAAGTTTGTTTTTCCCTTGTTCCAGTATGCCAAGGTTGCGGGTTTGATGCCCAGGCAGGGCACATACAAGACTCAACCAATGAATGCATATATAAGTGGAACAACAAATCGGTGTTTCTCTCTCTTCTTCTCTCTCCCTCCCTCCCTTTCTCTAAACACAATAAATTTTTTTTAAATGTCTCAAATGTAACATACACTTATTCTTCCTGCCTTACTACAATGCCTGGAATCTCTAAAGCAGTGGTTCTCAAGCACTGCTAAGATTTTATCATTAGGAAATGTTTGTTTCTGATAACTACTTTTCACCACATTAAGGCAGATTCCTCTGTTTTTAGTTTACTAAGTTTTCACCTGAAAATAGATATTGAATGTCATCAAATGCCTTTCCCACATCTTTTTATTTTTAAGGGAAACCCTTTTTTTTTTTAATATGTCTTTATTGATTTCAGAGAAAGGAAGGGATAGAAACATCAATGATGAGAGTCATTGATCAGCTGCCTCCTGCACGCCCCCACTGGTGTTCAAGACCACAACCCGGGCACATGCCCTGTCCTGGAATCAATCCTTAATCTCCTGGATCCTAGGTCAATGCTCAACTGCTATTTGAAATGACCTTACAGTTTTCCTCCCTTAACTTGTTAATACAATGAATCAAATTAAGAGGTTTCCTAATATGGAACCACCTTTCCTGTTCTGAAACAAACCCTACTTTGTGGCAATGCTATTCCCTTAATAGGAAGCTGAATCTGTTTTGCTACTCTGTTGTTATAAACTTTTACATCTCTATTCAGAAGAAAATTGGCCTGTACTTCCTTTTATGTTACCTTTTCGGCCTTCTGAACTACCATTATAAGATGAAATGTGAAACTTTTAATCTTTTTCCATACTCAGAGAGCACATAAGAATAATCCATTCCTTGAGTATTTGATAAAATTAGCCATAAAACCATCTGGGCCTTATGCCTTCTAGGGGAGAGACCTTTGACAATATTTTCTAGTTCTTCCATAGTGACTAATTTCCCATCTATTCTCCAACCACAGGAAATGACAATGGTTGTAGCTACTTCACAGGGAGCATCTGAAGAGGAACAGTCACTGGGAATGTCATGGGGGTAAATGGGATGGGTCATGGGGAGCTTCGGGTTTGGAGGACTCTCACAGGTTGTGATGTCTGGGGGAGCATAGCTGTCACTCAGGTAGGCATTGCTGGGCTTGGCCACCTTTAGGTAGACAACATCATACGTGTTCTTCAGGGCTGCCACAGCATCCTCATGCATGACGTCCTCCAGCCCCACGCTGTTGACCTGGGGTCAAGGGAAGCAGAGCTCAGACAGAGCCAGAACACAGCCTCAAGACAAAGGCACTGGGAGTGAGCTAATAAGAAAGCCAAGGTCTGCTCAGGGCCATAGGCAAGGCCCAGGTGAGAGCTAGAAAAATGAGGGGGTCCTCACCGCCAAAATCTTGTCTCCAATTTGCAACCTCCCATCCTTATGTGCGGCACCCCCTTCGATAATCTTGGTTACATAGATGCTATTATCTCCAGGGATGTGCTGGTTCCCTACACCTCCTGCGATGCTGAAGCCAAGACCTAGATGGAGGGAAAGGCAGAGGTGGGTGCCTAGGAAGCAAGCCTTGGGCAGGGGACAGTTGACACAGGAGTGGTGACATAATGGGGTACTACCTTTAGGCCCCTTGATGAGCTTGATCTCCATGAGTTTCTCAGCAGGGGGCTTCCGGCGCATGACGTAGAGGCGGACTATGGAGCCTGCCTCCTTGAGGGCCTCCACAGCAGCCGAGTGGGTCACCTCCCGCACATCCACTTCATTTACAAATAAGATGCTATCGTTGACCCTGAGGGCAGCAAGGTGGGCCTGAGCCAGGAGCTTCCTGCTGCCCTGGTCCTCCCTTTGGAGGGAACCAGCATCCTAACCCCTGTCTCCTCTCCCCACCTGAGGCGGCCATCCTGGGCCGCAGCCCCACCAGGAATGATCTTGGTGATGAAAATGGATGGGTCGTCACCGATGTGTGGGTTGTCGGTGCCACCTGCGATGCTGAAGCCCAGACCTGAGTTACCCTGGGCAGAAGAAGGGGAAGGTCAGCTCCCCTCACTTCCCACTCTTGGCAAAGCCAGTGGGGAGGAAAATGGATTGGGGAGCTGTGACCAGAGCAGGAAGGGGCAGGGTTAAAAGGCTGGCCACCTGGAAAACACAGGCACAGAGAGAAGCACAGACAGGGAGCAAGGGGACCTCGGATGGAAGAGCCTGCTCACCCTTTCCAACGTGATCTCCTCGTATTCCATTTCCCCCTCAGTCCCGTTCACCTGCAACTCCAGCACGGACCAGAAACACAGAAACAGTGAGACAGACATCCCTACCTGAGAACCTGCCCCTCCCCTGCTCCTGGAACCCAGGCTATCCCTCTCTCCCGCCTTCCTTCTGCAATGGCCCCAAAATCTAAACAACTCACATATCCCGGGGCTTCTAGAGTGTCTGTGTTGACAATCACAGGGGGAGAATTGGCCTATGAGGGAGAAAAAGGAGATGAAAAGCTGCCTGAGCCTTGGCTCAAGAGGGAGTCCGCAATTAAGAATCCCACCAGCCTGGCTACCCTTTCAGCCTCTTAACCAAGCCTCCTCTGCTACTGTTAGAGTACCTCACGAATCCAGCCTCAATCCATATTACATACACACACATGCACACGTGCATGGACTTCACTCTGCAGGGCCCAGACCCCCTGTATGGAGAAGATGTTTGAGTAGCCGGAAGGGAGAGGCAGCCAGACTGGGAGCACAGCAGATGGTAAAGAGTGGAGGGAGGGGGACCGGCTCGGGGAGCCTCTCACCGGATGCAACACCACAGGGTGTTACATGCCTTATGCGCTACACACATAAACCCCAGGGCTTATGTCCACCAGGTCCTGCTCCCCAGTTCTCGCCTCCATCCCTCTCCCTATCTGCCCACAAACACCCTGATGCCTTCATAATCTTCCTTCAGATTTGCCCCTCACCTTTACACACATTCGCCCTAAACCCTCAGCCAGGGGAACCCAGGGTTTCCCCAGATGCAGGCCCCTCCCTCCCTCTTGCCCGCCCACCACCTAACCCACCCTTTCCCCTAGGGACCCTGTGGCCTAGCAAGAGTATCTAAGCCCAGCCAAGGCCAGGGGCGACCCTTCTCCAGGAAGCCCTGGCATCAGGACAACAGGAGGGGGTGGGGGTGGCCGGGGGCAGCCAGACTCCCCGACGCTAAGGGACCGGCTAGCCCCGCCTCTCCGCCCGCCCCCCACACACACCCCCGGTGAGCCGGGCTGGGAGAAGTGCGGCTGCGAAGGTTTGCGGGAGCCGCGCATCCCGAGCAGCCTCCCTTCCCCCCCTCGGCGCCCCGCACCCCGCGCAGCGCAGAGCACGCCCGGGGGGGAAGCGGTGAAAGACACCCGGGTCCTGTCCTTTCCTCTATTCCTCCCACCGCCGCCGCCTCACTAAAGAAAGAGTTAAAGTGGGGTGTGCCAAGGCCCCTGACGTCAGTGGCCTCGAAATAGCAGGGTCTCCAGACTCTGGGGTGGAGCCAGCTTTAGGCTGGTCCTAGGGGCTTCCCCAGTTGCCAGGGAAACACAAGCCACGTCTCCATGGCAATGGGGAAAGGCTGCCCAGAGCCTCCTTCCGGGATCCCCAACCTATTGCCTCCTTAAACAAGTATTTATTTGGAGCCTACCAAGTGCGAGGCAGACTTCACGGTTTCCCCGGGCTCCTCTTTCTCCCCTTCCAAAGGGGTCCTCCTGTCTCCTACGGCTATTTCTCAGTCCTGTACATTACCTTTTCAACCTCTATAATAGATTTCATACTCATAAATCTATTAACACCATCCTCCGACCCTTCACGTTTCAGCAAATGCTGTTATCCAACCAATAGCCACTGACACCAAAATCTCACCCACATGTCCATTCTCCACCCTGTAGCCTATCCTCAGTCCCCACCCCGTCCTAGAACCCCCCTCCTCAGGCCCCATCTTTCATCCCTCTCTACCCCATCCCACACCCTCCATCTACATCCCTGCCCCACCCTTCTACCTCAATCTTCCAACCCCAGCCTCCATTCTCATCTGCTCCCCTGTCCCTACCCCACCCTCCAGCCCCAGCCCTTATTAGTCTCCTATCCTAACCCTCCATTCTAATTTCTGATTCCCCGGAAAGATCAGCACCACTCCCTCTTACCTCATCCTCAAACCCTCAAGATTCTATCCCCAAATCACAATCCTTCATTCTCAACCCACTCCCCATCTCCTCTGAAAATTGGGGTGTCTCTTGTCTGACAGCTCAGGCCTTGTCCTAAGACCTCCCACACACGCTCAGGCCTCCAGCACTCTCCCCTTCCACTTCCCTGTGCTCCCTGAGCTCAGCCTGCAGCGCTCCCTAGTACTGTACCAACTGCCACCTCTCACGCCTCCCTTCTCTCATCTTCCCCCTCCCAGGGACTTAATGGCCCCATCTCATAAAAAACCACCTCTAGTCTTCTTTCCTTCACTCCTTGAAGCCCCCAGAGTCTCTCGGGAATACTCTGTACCATCTCCCCATGTCCAGGGCCTTACTTTCCTTCCTTTCAATCAGCTCAGCCTGCTGCGCTGACTTTAGTCTCATCCCAGCCTGTCCCCTGCCCTGGGACCTCTTACTCTTCTGTCGTCTCTCCATTTTGCTACAAGCCAAAGGATGGCCTTTCTCTCTCCAACTCCTCTCCTGCCAGCCACCACTTTCCAACCCCAGAACCTGCTGCTGCTCCCTCCCTGACTCTTCACCCCCAGGCTCAGAAACCTCCTCCCCATCTTCTTGGTACACTATCAGCAACCTCCCCCTTCCAAGGGCATCCCACAAGATCCTGAAATCCCAACCCTGACCCCACAATGTCCCCCCTCAATCTCACAGCTTGCCTGGTGCTCTCCATTGCTCCCTGTCCTGTGCCCCCAGAAGAGGAGACCGAGGGGGAAAAAGATGGAAAGTGGCCTGGAGAGTGGAAGATCTCAGAAACTAGGCCTCCCCAGGGCTGGAGAAGGAAAATCAGATGTGAGCATGTAGGAGAAAGGGAAACAGGTGGTCATAAATAATAATGGGGGACAGATAGGGTACAGAGAAAATATCTGGGCAGAGGTGAGACCCAAGAGGATGAGAGAGAGGAGGTATGGGAGGACCGGGGAGATGGTGAACAGTGAAGGGGGTATGGGGGTGGGGGCGGGGGCTGGCTGACCGGTGAAGAGGACTGAGCAGGCCACAGAGGACCTGAGCTGGGGATCAGGGAGAGGGAGGAGAGTGCGTGGGAGGAAGAGAGAGGCAGCATCAAGAACCAGCCAGCAGGGAGGGAAGGGCAGCAAGGAGGGGAGGAAGCACAGGAGCAGAGCAAAGGCTGGGGCTGGGGACAGAGGCAGAAGGGCCCCACAACTAGAAGTCTCAGGCCAGACAGATGGAAAGGACTGGAGACTAGGGGGACAGGGAGAGCCAGGCCCAGGAACGGGAAGTGAGGGGAGGAGGCAGGGAAGGGACAAGAGCAAATGAGGGCAGCAGGAGCCCAGAGAAGAGCTCTGGAAACTGAAAATGTTAACAGAGGTAGGGAATGGGAAGGAATGAAGAAGGCCTGGGCTTGGTGAGCATCCTGCACACATCTCAACACATATGCAGGCAGACCCGCAGGCACGCAGGCACACACCCACTCCCACTTGTCTGGCCTCTGTTTCTCCTCCGTAGGAACAAGGTGTTTCCAGCCCCGCAAACCCCCTCTTCCCCAAGCCCCAGGAGCCCAAGTCCCAGCCCCGAGTTCCAGCCTTCCCCCACCTACAGCTCAGCTATCGCCCTACCGGCCCTTGGGGGGTGGTTGTAGCTCCGAGGCTCCGAGGGCAGCACTGGGGAGGGGGCTGCCCGAGTCTCCTACCTTGAGGGGGGAGAGATGGGCGTGGCCCACGACCCCGTGGACAGCCTCGAGGTGGGACAAGTTCCTCTCCGCCACGTGCACCAGCTCGGGGGCGTTTACCTGGTTGGGGAGGTGGGCCGGACTGTGCTCCAGAGGGGGCGTGTCTTCATCTTGGTAGCGGTATTTCTGGGGACAGGGACGTAAGTGTCACTGGGGCCGACCCAGTGCCTCGGGCTCCAGGCTGCCAGCCCCCGCTGCCTCCTCTTTCCCCAGCCAGTGCAGTGCGGAAGGCCCTGGGGCCAGACCAACTCCTCCCCCTCCCTCTCCTCCAGCCCATTGGCTCCCCTCTCTCCACCCTCCCCACAGGCCCCTCTCCGGCCTTGGCCTAGGCACCCCTCATCTCTTTCGGAATCCCAGCTCCATCTTCCACCTCCTCCCATCCTAGGACCCCCAGCCTTCTACCAGCACACTCCCTCCTCTGGTCTGTTTCTTCACCCCTCTCCCAGGCCTTCATCGTAGGTCCCTCCATCCTTTCCGAGCTCCAGCCCTTCTGACAGTGGCACCCACATTCTCTACATCCATTCCCAAAATCTCTGCTTCTCTCGGCATCTTCATCCCACCTCCCTCATTACCTTAACCCCATGCCCCATGTTGTAACCTTCCTCCTCATTCCAGCTGCCGCTCCTGCTCTCCATTCCATCCTACCACCACCCCACCCTCATTGCCCCAGTCTCCCCACTGCAGCCTCTACCTCATGGGACTGGCTCTCCAGCACCTTCCATGCCCGAGGCAGGGACCTCAGTCAGGCCCTTCAACTAGCAGGTACTTGGCAACAGCCCCCCAAGCAGGACAACACTAAACCCGGCCAGTTCTTTCTCCAAAGGTCCCGCTGGTTCCCAAGAAGTCAGCAGAGGGGCCCCAAGAGTCCAGCCCCACCCCAACAAATGCTCACAGCCCAGCCAGCTAATCGGATGTACTAGAAGGGGATGGGAGAGAAAGGGGGAGGACAGAGGCAATAGGGTTCAGGAAAGGGGCAGGAATGGGTGTCATGTTCCAGGTTCCCTGAAGAGGGTCGAGTGCTGAGCCTCAGGGTGAAACCACAGTTTCCCTCTGGCCTTAAGAAGTGAAAGACCCAACATTATCCCTGACTCCCTTCCCAACTAACCACCTGCCATCTCAAGGGCCTCCTGTGCTAGTTTAATAGAGACACCAGTAAATGAGATTAACTGGGGGCCAGGGAGAGAGGAAAAGGACTGCTGGAGGCAGCAGTGAAGGGCAGCAACGCTGCCTGGGTCCTCCCACATCTGCCTCTGACCTTCCGCTGCTCCCCTCCTCAGGAGCTGGCCCCCACAGAAGCAGACCCTCCCAAAAAGACCCTTCCAGGCTCAGGGAAGGAGGAGAAGGGGACCACAGGCAGGGCTCCCTCAGGGACTGGGGAAGACAGGATATACTCCCAATACACATGGGTAAAGAAGAATCTCCCTCTCAAAAAAGTATCTTAGAGGCTGAGCGTACCTCAATATTTGGAGGGCGACAGTTGCAAGATCCAACAGGAGGAAGCTTATCAAGGTCAATGCCTGATACTAGAGTATGATTCCAAATTCCTGAGGAGGATGAACCAAGGCTGAGGATGTAACTCAGCTTTGGCTGTAGCTCAGCTTGCAGCAAGAGAACGGGAGGAGGGAAATGCTGGCAACATGAAGGCTCTCAAACCCAGGACACGGAGACAGCTGGCATCAAGAAGTACCTTCATATATTTGAAGCCTTAAAGAAGGAAAACAGGGGCTCACGAAGCTACACTCCGTTTTCTGGCCCACAGATGTGAAGAGAGTAGTATCCTGAGAGCCAGGTTTCAATACCATAGGCACAAGAAGCAGAGAAGAAGGGAAAGGGGGGTGGGGGTTATAAGCTGAATAGCCCTCCTCAAAGACTGAGCCATCTTGAATAATAGAATTCAGTGAACTGAAAGAGCTTGTTCATTCCACATCCTGAAAAGGTGGTCATCAGCCCAGACAGTGCAAGAGCTAAGGGACAGCGCCCCAGAACTGGGGCGGTCCAGGCAGCTCCCCTCTCTCACTTCGCAAGGCCCCCAATTCCCTGATAAATGAGGCAGGGCCAAGGGGTGCAGCTTCACGTTTTGGAGTCTGGGAGAGGGTCTGAGCCCAATGCGCCTCCATCTTCACCCCATCTCACAGAGAAAATTCTTGAATCTGATGATGAAATGCCAGGTGCACGTAAAGAAAATGGAAACATGGAAAGGGACATGTCATTGTTTATTCTAGAGAGGAAATGAAGTAAATTTTTATCACAGTGAGGCTGCAGACACCTCACCCTGCCCCGCCCCCATGGGGAGAAGGGGTTCAGGACTGGGGAAAAGGCTCCTCCAGATTGGGAGACAATGTCACAGAAATAGGAAGAGGTAAGGGTATGAAGTTCCCAGAATGTGGCTGAAGGAGGTTAGGGCATATGTTCAGCCCTTGGAAATTTTCTAAGTACACATAGTGGGGGGGGGGGGGGCATCTGGAGTGGGGGGAAGAGTAATTCTGAAACTGCAAACTAGGAGGTAAGGGTTGGAGCCAGCACCTCTCAGTCCTAGATTAGGACAACTAAAGCAGGGTAGGCAGAAAAGGAGGATCCCCTCTTTTGCCCTACTGGGACTCGGGGCCCCGGCCCACGACAGCTCAAATGCTACTGGGACCAAGTCTGAACCCCCAATTTATTAGGACATAAGACAAGTAAAAGGCTTAGAGATCACTGTTGTTCCTCCTCCCTTGGCCCCCTCCTCACTGTAGCCCCAGCTGCACAGAATAACCTGGAACCGAGGCTTGCACCCCCAAAATACAGGGGTGCGAGTGAAAGTGGATGATGATAAGAGGGATGACCCACTGCGCTTGTCCGCGAGACACTGCAACCCAGAGACCCCAAGCCAAGCAAAAGGCACAGAGACAGCGCTTGAAGCTTGCACCCTGAGATTTGGAGGGTCCGGGAAGAGGGGAGCGGGGCCGGAGCCCGTATCGCGGCACGTACCACGCAGAGACACATGGAGGCGAATCTGTTCCGAGCCGACATGGAGAAGGGGAGGGGGCCGGAGGGGAGGGGGTGGGCGGGAGAGCGAGGGTCCCAGGGTTGGGGAGGGGGAGGGGCAGAGGGGCGGGGGCTGCGGCGGCCGCGGCAAATGGAGGCTGCGGCCCGAGGTGAGGAGGGTGGGGGACAGCGCCTGCGCAGTGCGGAAGAGCGTCACGATGGGAAAGAGAGGGTGAGGGGAGACCCTCTTGGCCGTCAACTTTGCTGGTTCCAGCTGTTTCTCGTGGACGTCACCTTCCACAGTCTACTCCTATTCCAACCCAACTACAAACAGAGACGCTCCTAAAATTTACCAATTTATCGTTCTGATTCTCAGAGACCCCTTATTCCGTCTAATCTCCCATCCCTAAAATCACCAGGCCCCTAACTATTTGCAGAACCTCACCGGACCGCTCTTCACTACTGGACTCCCAGGGTGCAGGGAAGGAAGCAGCACTTCTCACTTTAGGACCCCCAAGGGATCTAAACTGTCTCCTACAAGCCCCTCCCCCACACATCCCCAAAGACTGTTCATGTGTACAGCATCCCTCAGATGCAAAGACATCTCCTATTCTAACCAGCAGTCCAGCCCCACCTGATAACCAGACAGTGCTTTTCAAGAGTTTAAGGACCACAGATCCTGGTCGTGCCCACAAATTAATCTTGCCTTTAAATCATTCCTTTCTAAATCATATCTATCCATCTAACAGAAACCTTGAAATTAGTGCAAATATTACCCTTGCTCTAATGTAAACATCCAAATAAGCAGTTCTCAAATTCGTTGGGAGTCCCGTCCAAATTCCTGAATCTAATAAAATACTCATGATTTTCTAACATATCAACAGTGCCCAATACCTCCAGACCCCGATTTTAGAAAATACTTAATGTACCTTAAAGCTGGCCCTCCAAATTAAATTGCAACCTGTTCAATTTATTCCCAAGCCCTTATATTAAGAGATATTTTCCTATTCCTTTTCTTTACCCATCAATTTCATACATTATTCCCTTTTCTAACTGCCCATCCTACATCTCAACATCCCCTCCATGATTCTGAATTCCAACTGCATTGGAAGATTGCTCCCAAATATATCAATCTGTCCCACACCCCAGCCTCAAAAAATATTCACCAAAGTAAAATATGGCCCAATTTGCAGTAACCCACAAATCTTCCAGAATACCCCAAACCAATTGCTTCAAGTCTCTTCAGAGGCTTCCATTTTCTCCCAAACAACTGGACCTGAAAGCATCTCTTCCAAATATTCTCCCATTGAACGCCCACCTTTCCAACGCATAGCCCAGTGAGCAGTCTCCTCAAATCTGCTCCTCTGGCTTCTCTAAAATGCTCACACATGGCACAAAGGAAGGACTTCCCTAGAATCTCGCCTATGCCCCCTCTTTCCCGTTGACCGGAGTCTGCCAGATGCGCCCCCAAGATGACTTCCAATGCCCTAGTTTCGTTTGTGGATAGAACGCTTGGATCCTCAAAGGAAACGAGTGCGGAAGGGTCTGGACTCGAAATTTCTTCTAGAATAGAAAAATCACAGTTCTCCACCAGTGGGCGCTATGACCCGTTAAGACCCTCCCCTACCCCCATTTCCTTTTTCCCTCCATTTTCCGTTTCCCGGTTGCCTAGCAACGCAGCTATCAAGGACTTTGCTGTCGCCTAGTAACCGTCTCCTTGGAACATAGAGCTGAGGTAGGAGGTTGTGCTCTGATGAAATCTGAACAGGCCTCCATCTTAGGAAAATTGAGACGTCAGATGGCCCAACCCCCGGATTCTCCTTTCCAAAGACCCCCGCGCCCCGCAGTTACTCAGACAAGCCCCTCAAACCCTGTCTCCTTATGGCACATGGGACCACGCCACGCCCCTGCCAGGTCAGCTCCGCCCTCACTTCGGTCGGGTTACCCAGCGCTAAGGCCCCGCCCCTTCCCAAGGGCTGTTGCCCGCCAACCTAGAGAGTAAGCCAGACCTCGCCCACCTGCCTCCAGGAGACCACGCCTCCGTCCACTCCCCGCCCATTTGCTCCCCCGGCCTCGCCCATAGTGTCCCTTCGCCACGCCCCTGTCTGCCAATGAATGAGGCCGTTGGCCATACTGCCCCGCCCCCATCATCTTAGTTTTGCCCAATAAGGACCACCCGAAGGGATTAACCGCTTCGCCTCCAAGTGGTCAAATACCCCAGGTCTTTCCCCACCACCACCCTCCCCCACTTGTTCTGCTCCGCTCTCCGCCACCCTCGCCTGGCCCTCTAGTCCGCCACGCAACTTCAGTCGTCGCCGGTTACCATGGCAACGGCGACAGCAGTGCGGGGAGAAGGGGGAGGGACGGGGGCGGAGTGGGAGAAAGAGATGCTCAGAGATCCAGAGACTCCTGCAGAGAGAGGCACAGAGTAAGAATAAGTGATAGCTATAAAAGCAGAGTTAGCACAAAGCACAGGGCCTGGCACATGGTAGGCATTCAATAAATGTTCCCTAAATTACTGCAGCAGGTGTCTAAATATAGGCAATGGAAGATGGAGTACTCTCCGGCGGACCTGCGAAGCTCAACGACCTGAGTACCCGCTACCCACACAGCATTTTGGGGAGGGACAAGAGCCATGTGCCCCCTGCTGGTTCCTCCAGGCTACCCTCCGCTGCCCTGGATAGATATGAACCACAACTCCCAAAAGCCCCATGGCAGCAATCGTCTTAACACTGAGGGATCTTTGCCTCAAAGCCTTATGGGAGTTGGAGTCCCCGCCATCCCGCAACTGACAAGTTTTCCGGCCAAGGAATGTGGCAAGCCTGAGTCTCCACAGCTCTGTAAAACCCCAAATGCATGATCCTCTCTGTGCAAGGCTCCTTTCTTCAGGGATGTTCAACCATGGGCTACATGGAAGAAGTAGGAGTCTGGAAGGAGATGGATAAGCCCCACACACACACCCCGGAATAGCTGTCAGTGCTAGAAAGGCCCTCACCCTCGCTCACATATGTGTACACGTGTTAGAAGCAGAGCCCACACATTCCAACTGACTTTCTGTGTACACCTGTACAAGGGACCACAGCCAGGGAGCCTAAGTCTAAGAGGCAGGCTAAGGGCAGGAGACAAGAGGAGCTGAGGACCAGAGGACATTAAAGGAGAGCAGGCCAGAGAAACTGAGGTCCCAAAATCTACTGAAACTACAGGGGATGGGGAGGGGTGTTTGGAGAAGCAGCGTGGGAGACAGCTTGGAGAAAGAGGGACAAGCAAGTAGCCCTGCAGAGGGGGTGTGGGCTCCAGACCTGAAGGTCCTCAGCCCCCAATCTCTTCCATCCATGCTCACACACCCACGATGCATGTGTACACACATGTGTGACAGGGAACATGTGTGTCCTCAGCTCCCTCCCCTGAAAAGCTGCAGTTCCCACTAAATATAACCCCCTCCCCAGCCTGTGACTCACCGGACCCCGCCTCCCCGGCCCCCACTTCCTGTCCCACCCCCCAACCCCCAGCTGCCTGCCATCAGCCCATGCCTCCCTCCACACACCAGGCATCCAGCTTTCTAGTCCCAGAGTCTCACAGCCAAGACCTAGGTATTCTGTATCCACCAGGAGCTTGTTGTGCTCCCCATCCAAGATCTGCTCTTTCCAGACTCCAACCACAGGGACACCCCAGTACAGATCCTCACTGCTGCCAGCCCTGTCCTCCTCCTACTCCTTTTCACCCCAGTCACCTTAAATCCAGGTATTCCCCCCCACCTTGATCCCAAGTGTCAGGGGTAACAGAGGCATCCTCCTCCATCTACTCTTCTCCCTTTTTCTCAAACAGGAGTAGACAGTGTGGGAGGAGAAGGGGATATTGGGCACTTGCCTGGGCTACCCTCAAATTTTGCACCACCCACCTGGTCCCCCTCCTCAAATCCTCTCTCTTCCAAAACCTCTCCTCCTCCTCAGGAACCGGCAACCTCAGCTGCTATAATAACCTTCTGCCTTCCATGGGAGTACCCCAGATCCTAACCTTACCTGCTCCTATGTCAGTCCTCTGACAACTCCCAACTGTCCCCATCCATATGATCATGATCAGACCCTAAATTAACAGTTCCCTCTAATTGAGAGAGCACCCCCAAATGTATCCACCAGAAGACGGTGATTCTATAGCCTGAAGGCCCACCATTCCCACCGGCTGACACCCCCAAACCAGGCAGGCACTCACAAGCAATAACCTTCTACCCCCATGCCAGAAGCCCCCTTAAATTGGCCAAGGCACCTGGAGGCCAGCTTGTCCCTCAGAAGGAAAGAGAACCCCCAACATAATCCACCTTCTAACATACAGGAGCAGGACTCCCATGTGAGCCAGTCTTCTTAAATAAGACTCTCTCAAATATGGTTGGTGAACCCTAAAACCTACTAGACCCCCAAACACAGAGCACCCCAAAATTTCCATTTCTCTACAGGTACAAAGGGATGACTCCAGGGGGCACCTGTGGCCAAACCCAGCATTTTCTGAAATGTGAACCCCAAAACTAAATTAGGACCCCAAATACATCTTCTGATGCTCTCACTCCAGGGCCCTCAGCCCCAGATTAGGCCTGCCTAACCCCTCCCCACAAACTCATACCCTCCCCCCAGTTTAGAGCCCCCCCATCATGCTTACCTTGGTTGTCACTATACAGAGACAGTCCATGTTGGGGGGCCTGGCCGCGGCGGCGGGTAAGGGGCTCTGACTTCATCGGAGTTGCGTTCCTCCCCTCCGTGGGTTCTCACCCCTCCCCCCTCCGCACCCCACTTTTGCAGGGGTGGCCAGGATGGGGGGAGGGGTGAGAGGGGAAAGAGGGGGTTGGAGAAGGGGAGGGGAGGGGAGCGTGGGAGGGAGGGAAAGGGGGCCCTAAATGGGAGTCCCCAATGGAGGGGGGGCTTGGGGAGCACACCCCGGTTCTCAGGAGGGGCAGGGGCACCGGGGGCTAGCAGCCCCGGAGTTCAGGGGCTGGGGCATGAGCTGAGGTGGGGGAGGGGAACTGGATTTCGGAGAGCCCCGGGGTTGGGGGTTGTCTTGCCTACCGGCCAGGGGCTAGGGGCCTTGGTGGGAGGAGTGGGGTGGGGGGTTGGAGGCGGCCGCGGCGAGGGAGCCGAGGAGCCAGAGGAGGGAAGGGGAGAGAGGAGGAGAGAGGAAGCAGGGGGAGGGAGGGAGGGATCGAGGAGCCAGAATGGGGGGGTGCCTTGGCAGAGTTAACTCATTCAGTGCCGGAAGGAACCCGGATAATGGGAAAAGAGATGGAAGCAGAAGCAGAGAGGCCCTGAAGCTAACATGGAGACTTGGCCAGCCACCAGAGATGACAGCAAACACGAGGAGGACGGATTTAATTTCTTAGAGGAGGAAGCACCATAGTTGGGCTGGGAGCACCCATGGGTGTTTAAATACTGGAGGGAGGCCATGGTAGGGGTTAGGAGTGAGGGAGGGGCTGGCAGAAGGGAATCCCAGGGGCCTAGTTCTCCCTCGGGATTCACAAAAGGAAGTCTGAAAAATAATTATATACTAAATTCTTTAATTCCTGAAATTGGGGCAGGCAAAGAAAAGGGGGAAGTGAGAGGGAGAAAGGGTTCCAGGACAGGAGAGTGCATTTTCTGTGCCCCTGACTCAGGATTTTGTTCCCAGGGTCCCCAAGTCTCAATTCAATATCAGTAGTACTTTGCTCAACCCTCTAGCCTTGCCCTCTCCCTCAGGAAGCTAGGCCCTCATTCTCGGCCCCCTTACCTACCTGAGTCTCTGAGATGGAAGCCTCATAATAGTCCAGGATGTCTGACAAAGGGAACAGCACTGAGTTACTCTCCCCCACTCCCTGCCTCTCTGGCCACCCCAGCCATCACCTTGCCTCCTGCTGCCTAATAAGAAAGGAGCTCCTCCAGCCAAAGCGGGTGGACGCTGAGGAGGAACACTGGGGGGGGGGGGTGACCCCTGCATGAGGTTCCTGCTTGGAACACATCATCTCCAGGCTCCCAACCAGCCCTCAAGTTCAGTAATTGCCCTCACTGGTCCAGGCCAGCCCTTTACATCACTGTTCCTCGGAAAATTGGGAGACTACTCACCAAGCAAGGCCTGGAAAAGGTCACTGTGCAGTACTGCGAGGAGAGGGGGTGCCCATCGTAATAGTGGGGGGGCCAGGATCCAGAGGGCTGACCTGGGAGCTGGTGAAATGCAAGTGAGGGTGGATTGGGACAAGAAAGAGACAGAGAGACCAATGCACTCACTCACCTTGTCTTTGCAGTCTTTGCCCTTTCACCCCCAACTCTATGGAAAGGTTCAGGAAGGATCCCAAGAGTTTCAGCCCCCCCATTCCACCCCCAGGCCTCTCCTCCACAAGGACTCCTGTTTTTCACCTCTTGGCGTCTCAGACATCTCTCTCTTCTCTCACTTTAATCTCCCTAATTAATCCTCCAGGATTGGAGCTGAGCTTTCTCCCTACCCAATTCTAGCTGACAGGTAAAGCAGCACTCTGAAACAACCAGATGTCTCATTCTTCTCCAGGTCTCCAGGCACCACCACCACACACCCTGGCCCCTTCTCCCCAAAGCCAGGCACAACTTAGCTACACTTTCCTAAGAGACTGAGGAAGAGGGTTATCCCCTAGGAGGCTCCAATAGCTTAAAAATAAAGGAAGCTGAGCCCAGTTCTCTCTCTTCTCTTGAGCCCATCCCCAGTGGGAATGGCAGAAAGAGGGGCATAAATTACTTAGGACCTATTTTAAAAATTGATTTTTAGAGAGAGGAAAGGAGAGAAAAAGAAACATCAATATGAGAGAGAAACATCAATCAAAGGCCTCCTCCCACACCTAGTGGGGACTCAAACCCACCATCCTTTGGTGCAGGGGATGATGCTCCAACAGAGCCACACTGGCCAGGGCTACCTGGGACTTCTTGACCCAGGGCTAGAGAAATGTAGGAGAGGGAAGAGACATGAGAATTCCTACAGTTCCTCTCAATCCCGGGACAGCTCCATCTGCCTGGAGGTCTAGCCTGAGCACATGTGTCTGGAAGAAACAGAAGGCCGACAGAGAGAGGTAGATGTTGAGGAAGGTCTCAGAGGCCTAAAGGGGAGGCAGTGAACCCCAAGAGAGAAGGGGAGGTTCTTCCTACAGTGAAAATTTTAGTGTTTCCCGAGTTAGTGATACCTAGTCTCAGGAGAATATGCTTGGGACACTCACACCTGAGCTTGAGTCCCCTACCCCACCATTTCCCTCCCTTTTGTGAATTTCACGAGGCATACCAAAGAATAGTCTTTCCGTGCCTCTGCCTCTTGTTTCTATCTTACACTTCTCCCTTCCCACCTTTCCTTTCTAACTCCACCTGGGAAGGCCTCCTTTCAGTGCATCCCCCATCCCACTGGCTGCAGGTGCCTAAGCTGCTCCCTCTTCAGTCCTGGCGTATCCCATCACCCCTTCTGAGGGCTACACTCTAGTTCGGACAGGTGGGATGAAGAAATTTGGGGGAGACAAGGGACGTTTGGAGATCACCCTAGGTCAACCAGAATACGGGAGGGGGATGGGGTGCTCTGAAACTACAACTCCCAGCATGCCCCGGCGGCCGGAAGCTCCGCCCGCCTCCCGGTGCATTGTGGAGAATGAATCAGGGGTTGGGGGACCCAGACTTTGGCAGACGGAACCAGAGCGCGAGGTCAGCGCTGAAGGCAGCGGCGGCTGGAGCGGTTCAGAGATGCAGGCGGCGAGGAGGGCCCCGAGTGTGGGGCGGCAGCTGCTGAGGTTGGGGAGCGGAAGGTGTGTGTATGCCAGCAGGGATGCGGGAAGCGGGCCTGGGGACTGGGCTAGGACTGACCCTCCACTCCCCGCAGCTCGCGGTCCTGTGCTCTCCTGGGGCAGGCCTGGCCCTGCCCTGCCGGACGACCCTATGCCAGTGGGGCCGCTCAGGTAAGTAAGTGACAGCGGCCTTGGCGGGGCGGGGGTGGGCGTCCGCTTGGGTTCCCACCTCCCTGCCCCCACCGATAGGGGTCTCCCTCTTGATGCCAGTCACCTGCTGACCGGTCTGGCACCGAAAGTAGGGGAAAGGGCAGGTCGAGGTGCCCGGCTGAAACTAGGTGAAAGGTCGTCGGGTCTGTCCTTCCGGGCACTTAGTTCTTTACCTCAGCTCTCCTTGGCATTTCCGCAGCCCCTTCCCCCGCCGAGCTAACTATCCCTTTTCCTAGGCGGTTCTGGACAAGTCAGATTCGCTCTCCTCTGAGGCTTCGACCAGAGAAAAACCGGCCAAGGCGGTATGTGGCCCTGGCCGGGAAGAGATAAGTCAGGGGCAGACCCACCCCAGCCACCTTCCCTGAAACCCTCTTCTCCTGTCACAGGAATCTAAGTCCTTTGCTGTGGGGATGTTCAAGGGCCAGCTCACCATAGATCAGGTGTTCCCGTACCCATCAGGTAAGGGAAGGGGTAGTCAGAGCTGAGTGGGGACAGGCCAGGTTCCCCTGATCATCTGGCCTGACCTGTCTCTGCTGCCCGGCAGTGCTCAACGAGGAGCAGACACAGTTTCTCAAAGAGTTGGTGGGGCCTGTGTCCCGTTTCTTCGAGGTAAGGAATAACTGGGAGCGGGGGTGGGGGGCGTTGGGATAGAGAGCTTGGTCCCTAATGGGGTGGGAGAGACGTTAAGGACCTTTAAAGGAGCCTGCTTTGTGGGATCCTGTGCCTTCCCCAGGAGGTGAACGATCCTGCCAAGAATGACATGATGGAGCAGGTGGAGGAGACCACTATACAGGGCCTCAAGGAGCTGGGAGCCTTTGGTCTGCAAGTGCCCAGTGAATTGGGTGGCGTCGGCCTCTGCAACACCCAGGTGAGGGAGCTCCCTAGTGACTCCCCAATATCCAGGTCCTAGTCTACTCAGCTTGACAGGTTTAGCTCCTCCCTCACCACTGGGGCTAAGGTCTCTGCCAAGCAACTGCTCTGGGGGCCTGTGTTGTGTATACAACCCCTCCAAACACAACACCAAACTACATACAGCCCCTTAGGACCATGGATCTCACTCAAGTTCCCAAATCCTAATGAATCTCTAAGGGGAACTGCTTAACAGGTAGGAGAAAAGCCATCAAGACCTGGAATGGCCACCAGCCAGCCAGTGGCCTCCTCTACCACGGTCCCACTTCCTCTCCCCTGGGAATGCCCAGGTTGGGCCCTGCCCCGTTGCCCATCTTTCTTACTAAGGGCAGGTCTGCATGGCCAGTTACAGCCCTAGATGCCTGCTCTCCCTCCAGTACGCCCGCTTGGTGGAGATCGTGGGCATGCACGACCTTGGTGTGGGAATCACCCTGGGGGCCCACCAAAGCATCGGTTTCAAAGGCATCCTGCTCTTTGGCACAAAGGCCCAGAAAGAAAAATACCTCCCCAAACTGGCATCAGGTAAGGCAGGCCTACTGTAGCCCCAGAGATTAAGGGTGTCCTGGGCTTGGCACAAATTAAGCCAGTGCTACTATGGGGTGTGTTGGTTGACAGAGATTTTTGGAAGGCATGACAGTGCTGGTAGGCAAATAGGAAGAAACTGAATGTTGCCTGAGGTGTTGAGGGGGGGGAGCACTGAGGGACCTTCAAGCCCATCAAGACCCAGCAATGGGCCCAGTGTAAATGAGCTTTCTGCCCAACAGGGGAGACTATAGCAGCTTTCTGTCTAACGGAGCCCTCCAGTGGGTCAGATGCAGCCTCCATCCGAACCTCAGCTGTGCCAAGTCCCTGTGGAAAATACTATACCCTCAATGGAAGCAAGATTTGGATCAGGCAATCTTACTCCCATTTCTTCCCTCCTCTCCACCTCTGTCCAATTCCAGGCCACACTGCTCTGTCCCCCATGCCCTGACTGCCCTCATTTTTCCACAGTAATGGGGGCTTGGCAGAAATCTTCACAGTCTTTGCCAAGACACCAGTTACAGATGCAGCCACGGGGGCTGTGAAGGAGAAGATCACAGCTTTTGTGGTGGAGAGAAGTTTTGGAGGTGTTACCCAGTGAGTGGGTTTGGGGGGGGAGGAAAAGGGTTGAGCCAGAGATGGCAGTACTGAGCTGTGGGGCAGATGGCTGTTACAGGTCACCCTAGGGATGTATGCAAAAGACAACACAGCTGGACAGTGTGTTCCTTTAGGACTAAAACAAATGGAACTGACCTAAAGCTTTGGCTATAGCAACCAGCAAGTCCAGCACAGGGCAGGACAGGACAGAGCCAGGCCTCTTCAGCCCTCTGGGCATGCAGAGAGCTGTTGTCTGCAGGCTGGGAGTGTAGTTTCTCCCAGGTTCACAGGAATGAAGGGACAGTATTCCCTGCAACTTAAACACACCTCTGCTTCTCTGCCCTGTCACAGTGGGCCCCCTGAGAAGAAAATGGGCATCAAGGCCTCCAACACAGCAGAGGTATACTTTGATGGAGTACGGGTGCCATCAGAAAACGTGCTGGGTAAGGTGGGAGGCGGCTTCAAGGTCGCCATGCACATTCTCAACAATGGAAGGTTTGGCATGGCTGCGGCTCTTGCAGGCACCATGAAAGGCATCATTGCTAAGGCGGTGAGTACCCTGCTTTAGTCCCTAGATAGCCTAAATCTAAATCCCATTGTCCCCCTTCCCACATGTCCCTGTTCCCTTGTAGGCAACCCCTCCACCAGAGACCCCTTCCCCACCAGCAAATCCAGACCTCCAGATAGCTTAGGTCTCCCATCTAGCCTAGACTGAACTCTTCTTGATTGTGGCCAAAGCCCAGCCCTCCCAGCCCAGCCCAGCCCAGCCCAGCCCAGCCCAGCCCAGCCCAGCCCAGCCCAGCCCAGCCCAGCCCAGCCCAGCCCAGCCCCTCTCCTGGGGAGGACTAGAGAAATAGTGGGACACAGGTGCCCTCTTCCAGGTGGATCATGCTGCTAATCGTACCCAGTTTGGGGAGAAAATTCACAACTTCGGGCTGATCCAGGAAAAGCTGGCCCGGATGGCTATGCTGCAGTATGTGACAGAGGTGAGTGTCCTCCCATGTTTCTCTCCTATGGCCGCCTTCCCAGTTGCGTCAGACTATAACCCCCAGCAGCACCTGGGGCAGTGGGTCTCCAGCTTTACACCAATGCCCTAGGGGATGCGGGGAGGCATAGTCAGCTCAGCTGCTGAAGAGGGAGAGCCATGCTGTTCTGCTGAGTTGCTTTCTAGAGGTACCTGAAGTTTATTCTGCCCCCAAGCCCATGCTTACCTCTTTACCCCTTTCAAGAAGTGAAATGACTAAAAGCCCTTGATGAACTGACTCGGGGTCAAATATTTCAACATGCCTGACATGGAATTAGGAGGGGAAGGCAAGGGCCGCAGGGAGCTGGGGAAGGTCTGGTCTTGCAGATTGGGGCAATCAGGTCAAATGTGATGCAACCATTTTCATTCTCATGTCCCAACCATGCAACCTCAGTCCATGGCTTACATGGTGAGTGCCAACATGGACCAAGGATCCACGGACTTCCAGATAGAGGCCGCCATCAGCAAAATCTTTGGCTCGGTAAAGTTACAGGCCTGCAAGGAGGGAGAGCCCAGTTCTGAAGCTCGGCTCCAAAACCAATCTTACATGGTTCTTTGTCCCTAGGAGGCAGCCTGGAAGGTGACAGATGAGTGCATACAAATCATGGGGGGCATGGGCTTCATGAAGGTACATGATGGTTCTTGGCCCTTGGTAGCCAGTTGGGCTGGGAGGAGTAGGCTGACACATCTCAACAGGGGCCTATGATTTATCTTTCCCTGTGCTAGGAGCCTGGGGTAGAGCGTGTGCTCCGAGATCTTCGCATCTTTCGGATCTTTGAGGGAACGAATGATATTCTCCGGCTGTTTGTGGCTCTGCAGGGCTGTATGGTAAGAAAGAGGAGAACTGAGGGGAGGAGGTGGGAAAGACAGAGAATCCTGACTATTGGACCCTCCTCCCCACAGGACAAAGGAAAGGAACTCTCTGGGCTTGGCAAAGCTCTAAAGAATCCTTTTGGGAATGCTGGCCTCCTGCTAGGAGAGGCAGGCAAACAGCTGAGGCGGTAAGCTTAGGGGCCAGGGCAGGGCAGGGCAAGGCAGCGTATGGCAACTAACCAATCACTTCCCCCTTCCCTCTAAGGCGGGCAGGACTGGGCAGTGGCCTGAGTCTCAGTGGAATCATCCATCCTGACTTGAGTCGGAGTGGTGAACTGGTAAGAAGTCAAAGCTTGGGTGGGTGGGGGGCAGCCTGAATCAAGAGCTGATGGGGCTGTGTCCCTCTCTGAGCCCTGGGCACCTTCCTCTTTAGGCAACGCAGGCTCTGGAGCAGTTTGCCACTGTGGTGGAGGCCAAGCTGATAAAACACAAAAAGGAGATTGTCAGTGAGTGAGCCCTTCCCCACCCCACCCCCCTCCTTTTCCTCTCCCTCCGACTGACACCCCTCCCCCCATTCCATCTACCTGACAGATGAACAGTTTGTGCTGCAGCGCCTGGCAGACAGTGCCATTGACCTCTATGCCATGGTGGTGGTTCTTTCCAGGTGAGGAGGCAGTATGGGAGGTCTGAGCTGCAGGGGGTTCCTGGGCCAGGGTTACAGCCCTGATTTGTCTCCTGCTTCCCACCAGGGCCTCAAGATCCCTGAGTGAGGGCCACCCCACAGCCCAGCATGAGAAAATGCTCTGTGACAGCTGGTGTATTGAGGTGAGATTCGGGGTTGCCAAGAGCAGGTGGGGGGCTCAAGGCACAGTCCTGATCCCCTCCTTCCCTCTCCCCAGGCTGCAGCCCGGATCCGGGAGAACATGGCTGCTCTGCAGTCTGACCCCCAGCAGCAGGAGCTCTTCCGTAACTTCAAAGGCATCTCCAAGGCCTTGGTGGAGCAGGGTGGCGTGGTCACCAGCAACCCCCTTGGCTTCTGAATACTCCCAGCCAGGGCCTGGCCAGGAATGTGCCTTTTCTTAAGCTAAATCCCAGGCCCCTTTCCTGTGGGCCCTGGTTCTCCCTTGAAGGGGCCCCAGTACTGTGTCTGCTCTCAGAGGGAGCATTCACTGCCTTACAAATAGTCTAACAAGTCATGCTTTGCTACTGTGTCTGAGTCCTTTCCCTTGCTGTCTGCCTCCCTCCCAAAGAAAGGAGCCAAAGGCGTAGGGAGTTTGCCCCTATTGCTTTATTTGGTGTTTTATACAAGTGACTAAAATAAATAGAGTAACAAAAGCAGCTACATGGCCCCCAAATACCAAATACCCCAGCTTCCTTTGACTGCTGTCAAGGGTGACCAACCCCTCTCTTCCTTCCAGGGTAGCAGGTCAGAGCTGACTGGGCAAATGAGGTCACATTTTGGGGTTAAAAGAAGGGGCCCGGGAGACAGGGGTTCTTCATATAAAAGAGAAATACCTACTAAAAAAATAGCCTAAAAAATGTAGAAAAATCTATTTTAATCCCGAAAAAGGCTTATAAAAAAAAAAAAAAGCTAAAAATAACCAAAGGCCCCTTGTACACCCCTGAGGAAAGGGGAAGGAACCAGGCACTGCTGGCAAGAGTCACAGTGGTAACCTCACAGTAGGCAGCAGCCACAGGACAGGCTGAGCCTAGGCACCCAGGCACCACTGGAGGAGTAACGAGCACTTAACTGACAGACACCCAATCACAGGAGTACCAGGCACTGACTAGAGAGGCCAAGGGTGGAGATTCAACATGGGACACTGTTGGTTCTACATGACATCCACAAAGAACTCACTGGGGTTGCCCATGGCCATGTGGAAGCTTTGGCGGCTGGCTGTCAGCTCTGGGGGCACTGAACCTAGGTCTCTGACTGGAGGGGCCCCTGGGGGCTGTACTGCTGGAGGGACAGGAGGGGGGGGGGGAGGCATCATGACCACCATCATGGGGTTATAGGGGAGGGCCATACCAGGGGGTGGTCCATAGGGATGAAGCCCTGGGTGGGTTCTGAGATTGGGAGCACCCCCTGATGAGCTCCTGGAAGGGGGAGGGCCCCCATCACCAGTCCCACCAGGTTCCCCACCCCGCCGAAGGCTGCCCCCCCGGCTGGAGGGCTCGGACTCACTGCCGCTGCCAGACTTGGACTCAGGGGCCCGCTCCTCAGGCCTCCCTGTGCGCCCTGCCCCCCCATCGCTTCGTGTGGACCCACTGCTCCGGCTCCCTGTTGGGGGAGAGGGGAGGGGGGCAACTGAGCCCTAGCCCAGGGTCCCTCAACCTCCCTAGCCCCTACTCCTGCCTTTCCACCCTGGTTTCCCATGCCCCCTACCCACAAATGTATTGGTATCTGGCAGTTACTTACCTTCACTGTGCTGGCTGCTGGCACTGCCTCCACCATAGGTGTAGGAAGAGAGCTCATGGTAGGGTGGAGGCTGAGGGCTGTATGGGTGTGGGGCTGGGTACTGGTAGGGGAAGGTGGGCAGCAGGGGCCAGGGGGTGGCCCCAGGGAGAGGAGCCAAGGTGTCCTGGTCCGAAGCCCCACTGGAGCCGTCATTATCGTTCAGAGACAGATTGACTAGATCTGGAAAGAGAGGAGAGTAAGAGTCACTGCTTTAAGGGGCCAGGACACCAAGACATTGGATGAAGAGGAACTGGGAACCATTTCCCCAGAACCATCCATGATGAGTGTTAAAACCAGGGCCTCTAACAGGAAATTCCCCACCTGCCACTGCTATCAGGGCAGGAAATCAGCCAGGGCTGCCACAAGTCCCATACTCTTTTATGACATTCAGGAAAAGGCACTTCTGCCCCTAGCAGACATAGCCGTGCCTGGTGCACAGCTTGTCCAGCAGAACACTGGTGGATGTTAGCCCCAACTTATGTCATCAGCCCGTGCAGGGCACATATTGCTCAATGTTCCATGGTGACATTGGCTGGTTTCTGGACAAGGTCTGGGGTTAGAAAGAGGCACTCACAACTCTCACAGCCGCCACTGAGGTCTCCAAAGACATAATAGCACTGCTCAGAGAAAGTGATCTTGTTTACGGTGTGCCGGATAAGGCCCGCCTTGAGCAGCCCGCTGGCATACTTTCGGGCCTCCCGCCGCTCAGGAAAGCCCTCCACATGATGGTAGAGCCAATCGACCACATCCGAACCTGGGATCACCCAGAGCAGAAAAAGGCCTCAGTTCTCCCTGACTTCTGTTTATCCCTGACCTCAGCCATTCCCAGCTCCGGCCTCCTCCTCTTCCTCCTCCTCCTCCTCCTCCCCCCCTTCCCATGCCACCTGCCCAGGACCCAGCCATACCCAGAAAGGCATTAGGGATGGTGATCTTGAGCCACATGCGGTCCCGAACTTCCAGTCCAGACTCTGGAGATGCCATGGCCTTGGTCACAGATGCCATGTCTGTATGGATGGAGAGACCTCGGCCCTCACAGCCTGATAGAGGAGAAGTAAGGAATCAGAGGCAGAGCCCACTCCCAAGCAACGATGGGGTCACAACACTGCGGCCTTCTGGGAAAGGGGGATGAGGTGGCCTAGGGACTCACCATCAGGCAAAGAGGACCCAGATGTAATGGTGCTCATGGACGAGGAGCCTGGATAGGCTGGGAAGGTGCCAGTTAGTGCTGCGGAGTGGGAGACCCAGGCAGCGGGGTCAATTGGTTGGATGGGCTCATCTAGGACAGAGAAAACCACCAAGATGATCACTTCCTAGTCCCAGAGAGCCATCCCTGTCCCTCCCTGACTCAAATTTGACCTTCTTCCACCCAGTCCCAGTAGCCTTGGGACCCAGCCCTGCTCTCCCTTCCTCTCAGCTGCAGGCCCTCCTGAGAATCACTCACTTCGGGGGAGAGTGAAATAGGCCTGGGGAGAGGGATCCCAGCACTTGGCCACAGTCAACACGATGGGGCTGTGGGGAAGAGAAGCCAGTCAAGCAGGGCGTGGAGAGGCCTCAGGAGGGCGGAGGCCTGGAAAGAGAACGGGCTGAGGGACAGAAAGAGGGAGAGAAGAAAAGAGCACAGACATGGCTGGACCCCAGAAGGTGAGCGTGGAAGGCTCCATGCACAATGTGGGTGACTCACCAACATGGATAACTCAAAAACATACTGAGTCAGACAACAGAGTATACACTGTACAGTTCCATTCAGAAAAAGCCCCAAAACAGGTAAAATGAAACCACACTGTCCAAGGATACTTTTATGGGTGGCAACACTACCAAGGGAAGATTTTGTCACAGTGATGACTGAAGAATCAGGAGTGACTACCCCTAGGGGAAGTGAGGAGGGTGGGAGCCAGAAAGGATACTGGGCTGGGGGGAACTTTTGGGGTATCAGCAGTCTTCTATTTCATGACCTAGGCCAGGATTGAGGAACCTTTTTTCTGCCAAGGGCCATTTGGATACTTATAATATCATTTGCAGGCGATATAAAATTATCAACTTAAAAATTAGCCTGCTAAATTTGGTCAGGTATTTAATTAACTCATCCCTACTGTGATGGCTGGAACTGCTTCTCTTTGGTGAGGCCTTGGCAGGGCCAGACCAAATGATTTCTCGGGCTGTATATGGGCCACAGGCTGGACGTTCCTCACCTCTGATCTAGGCAGTGGTGACAGAGGTACTCATTCACTCTAGAATTACTCATTACATTACGTTTTATATACTTTTTAGATGAGTGTTGTTTCACTGCTTCTTAAAATTATGAAACAAAAAGGTGAAAAGGCAAAGACAAGAGGACTGAGGACCTGAGACCAACTCAGAGGCTCACCCTGGCTTATGCACAATGTCTCTCAGCACCCTCACCGCGTCGTCGTTGCTCATGTTCTCAAAGTTCATGTCATTCACCTGAAGTGAGGGGAAGTGGGTCAGAGGCAGGGTGGGAGAGGCTGAGAGCCCCTGCCCAAGTGCCCTGCCCCAGCACACCTGCAAAAGCATGTCCCCTGGCTCGATGCGCCCATCAGCTGCCACGGCCCCACCCTTCATGATGGAGCCGATGTAGATGCCCCCGTCTCCCCGCTCATTGCTTTGGCCCACAATGGAGATGCCCAGGAAGTTGTACTTCTCTGTGGAAGGAGTCCATGTGACGAGGGGAAGCCCAAGCCACATGAGCCCCGAGCCCTGGAGACCAGGTCTCCAACCCCCCCGGCCCCGGCTCCCTCCATACCCATATTGAGTGTGACTGTGATGATGTTGAGAGACATGGTGGAATCAGTAACGCTGCTGAAGGATGAGGTCTGTGGGGGGAAAGGGAAGGAACTAGACTGCCTTTAACAACCCAGGGACAAGTCTGGGATTGTCTGTGTCCTTGTACCCACTAAACCAAGGCCCAGGCCCCCAACTTCCCCAAGATCCAGTTGTCCCATGAGACCCCCCCTCACCCTCTCCAGGCGAGGTGGCCGCTGTTTCCTCCGCCGCCGGTGGCGCTTGAGGAGGCGAGAGGCACTGCTCTGCTCCGTGGAGCTGCTGAACCTGTCAGGAGGTTGGGATGGGAGCACATGGAGGTGGTCATGGGGCCAAGGGAAAGATGAGAGGATTGGCTGAAGGAGGGAAGAGAAGGGTCTAGTGTCCTGGGGAGATACCTGTGGAGCCATACCTACTCATGGTGTCGTCTTCGTCAGAGTCCCCCAGGCTGGTGCTTTCCAGCTCGCTGGTCATGAGGGTTGAAGAACTCTCGTACCCGGCCAAGTGGCGCTCCAGCCTCGAGGGGCCACTGGGCCTGTGGCCCCCAGCTGAGTATGAATAGCAACTTCAGGAAGCAGACCTCATGCTGCTTACCCTCATCAAGCCTTAGGTCTGACCCAACCCCTTCCCAACTCCAGTCTACCCAGCCTGAGGGCCCGATCCCCCTCACCGCCATGCTCACTGCTGTCTCTCCTGCGAGGCCGCTCCCGCCTTAGAGATGCTACTGACTCTGTTTCTGTCTCAGGTTCCAGATTTTCCCGGCTGCTGGACACATTAGGGCTAGATGGGCAGAGGTGATGTCAACCCGAGTCAGTGGGACAGAGCTCCAAATCCTTGGTTTTCCCTCCCAAGATGCTTGGATTCCCTCCTCACTTCCCTTCCCTGGACTCAAGAATCCCAAGGACTCACTGGAAGGATGGAGGTCTGGAGTCCCCAATGCCACTGGTCCTCTCTGGTGGCAAAGCGGGTAATGGTGGCGTTGGTGGCGCCAGTTCTGTCCGAGGCTCCTGGGCTGGGGGAGCTATCTCGAGTTGAGGGTTATCTGATGACACAAGCTAGAAGGGTGCGATTAAAAAAAAAAAAAAGGCTCTACTGAGAAGTGAGGCATATGAGATGGGAATAAGAGAAAGGACTAGAAAAGGGGACAGGGTCTGACAGAGCCTGTAGAAAAGCACAAAAAGGAGTAGCAAGCATTGGAGGCTCCAGAAAGAGGATGATGAAGGGCCCCAGCTGGCCCTCCAAAGAGGAAGGGAAGCAAAGAGCCAGGGCCTCCAACAACTAATCAGGAGTTGGGCTACAAGGCCAGACTAAGGCTTGGAGGAGCTTGGTGATATAGGAGGGACTGGGCCCTCACAGCCAGGGCCCCTTACCCAGGAGACTACCCTTCCATTGAAGCAGGGAAGGCGGGCATTGTCATCTGAAATTTCTTCCTTCACCACCCTGCCGAGACACAAGATGAAAGTCAGTGAGACTGGACTAGTTCCCTCCACTCCCAACCCCATTCAAAGTTTCTCCCAATTTTTTTTTAATCTCAAATAGGATTTTCGGTCACCATTAAAAGTCTGCATTTATTTATTTATTTTAAATCCTCATCAGAAGGGTTTTTTTCCATTGTTTTTTCAGGGAGTGGAAGGCGGGGGGGGGGGGGGAGAGGGAGGGAGAGAGGGAGAGAGAGAGAAACACGGCCAGACTGGGGCCCAGCCTGCAACAGATGTACGTGCCTTTGGCCAGAATCGAACCCAGAACCCTTCAGTTTGCAGTCCAATGCTCTAACCATTGAGTCAAACCAGCTAGGGCAATAAGTCTGCATTTAAACAGATTCTTGGAATAGGGGCTCATATCCATTAGCTCGTTCAACTTTAGCACCACTCTCACTTCCAGTAGCTTTTCCAGAACTACTACCTTCACTGTGAAATTTTCCTAATTCAAACTTGGGCTTCTTCAGCATTTTGACTTTCTAACAAAGACATCATAGAACAGACAAATAGATTGGCAAGTCTTTCCTATGTCTTTTCCAATGCTATCTGGAATCAATTTATTGACCACTTTTTTCATCTGTATGCAACTCTCAGGTCATGATTTCCATTATCTTCCAGATTTGGTGGACCTGTTGATGCTGAGCATAAGATGTCTTCTAAATCTATTGTTGTGTTTTTTAGTAAAACCAACACAGAATAAATGAAGCAAATAACCATCTGTAGTCTTGACATCTACATGAGCTTCAATCGTGGTCTGCCATTTTTACCATGGAGCACATTTTATCTCCATGGTAAAACCTATGCCATGGAAATTGGTCAGGCAGTTTTGCCCTGAACACCCTCCGTAATTAGCTTGAAATTTCTAATTGCAACTTCATCATTCTGCAGATCAGCTAGACTCACTACAAAAACATGACTCTTGAGACCATTAGATGCAATTTTGGTTCCTTATGTTCTCATGACTAATGTTTTTTCCAGTATAACTTATATTGAACATAGCTGGTGCTTTCACATCATACCAATCTTTCTTAGGAAATGGATCAACCCCTTTCTTCTTGGCTCCCTTTCTGCAGCCTTTCATAAGGTGCTTGTTTTTGCAACACCACCATGGTGTTGCTCAGAGGTGGTATTTGCTCAGAGAGCCAAGGGCTCTTCAATCTCTTTTGTAAAAAATAATCCTCACCTAAAGATATTTTTCCATTAATTTTTTTGGGGGAAAGTGGAGGGGAGGAGGGAAGGGGAGAGAGAGAGAAAAAAACATCGATGTGAGAGAGACACATCAATTGGTTGCCTCCTACATGAACCCTGACCAGGGCTGGTGACTGAGCCTGCAACCAAGGTAGGTGCCCTTGACCAGGAATCAAACCCGAGACCCTTTGGTCCATGGGCCGGCACTCTAACCACTGAGCCAAACCAGCTAGGGTGGACTCTCCCAATCTTCATCCAACTCAAGGATGTTGACTTTCTCCCACCCTGTCCAAGTCCTGCTCTCTCACACTAAAACACTTTGCTCTTACACCTAAAATATCTTCAAAACTAGATTCCCTTTCCTTATTTCTCCTTCTCTCCCCAGCTTGCCCCCAGGGGCTCAATGCTGCTCCAAAGATCTCCTTGAGTCTGATTCAAACTTCTTGATCCAATTTAAAAGGCCATCCCATCGCCTAAGGTTACCCCCGTTTCCCCAAATATATATCTAACCTTAGGAGCCTTGCTAGCAGCCTCCTCCCAACTTCCACTCTGTTCCTCACACACCTTCCCAAAAAAAGTCTTTGGTCCTCACCTAAGACTTTACTCTTATGCTTTCTTTAGTTTTCTCTAACTCGCTTTCAGAGAGCTATCCAAGTGCAGTGTCTTTGCCTAGGTAAAAATACCCATTAGAACAAATTATGGTACTTCCTCACTAGTCTGAGAGCTCCCAAGGGAAGGGAAGGTCCAGCTTCCCATTCCCCTGTGCCTCATCTGCCCTATACACCCTGCTCTGCCTGACAGACTCCAATGACCAACCCTGGGGGTCACATCTCCTATGGGTTCCTTGCAATGGACTAGACTTGCCCCTTCTCAACCACCGTATGAAATCATTAATATTCAACACCATGTACTGGCCACAAAGCAAAGTATCACACACTTCGTAAACATCAACGAATACTTGTTGACTAAAGGAATACACATATGAACTATAAGCCTCTCTGCTCTGAACAGAATCTCACACACACACACACATCCTCTCGCCCCCAAATTAGGACAACCTGTCTGATTAATCCTTTAGCCTAATATGGTTCTAGAAGCCTGGATATATGCCGACTTAATCTCATTTGCTTTCAATGTGACAAACACAGCCCAGTCACTACCAATCTGTCTCAGCATAATGTAGATTCTTCACAACATAATACCAATCTGTTTCAGCACAGCCCAGCCTGCCAAATTATTCCAGTCTATATTACCATAACTTAGTTTATGGACTAGTCAAGACTCAATACTGCCAATTACCACTGACCAAGAATTTACTGTGTGTCATGCACCTGTACTAATCATTTTACTCTATCTCCATTTCACAGATGAGATTAAGGCATGAAAGTTTTTAACATTGCCCAATTACACTGCTGACAAATAAAAGTACCTTGATTTAAATCCAAGGTAACTCCCCAGACAGTACCACTTTCCCAATAGCCAACAATCTTTCTAGATAGAGCTGAGTCAGTCCGGCTCTCCTACAACCCAGGCTATCCCAGCCTAATTCAGCCTGCCTTCAAGAGCTGAGGTTGAGCCATGGCCAGGTGGCTCAGCTGCTTGGAGCATCAATCATCCCAAGCACCAAAGGCTGCCGATTTGATTCCTGGTCAGGGCACATAATCTAGGTTGCAGGTTGGATCCCTGGTCAGGGTGTGTATGGAAGGCCACCGATCAAAGTTGCTCTTTCACTTTATTGTTTCTCTCTCTCCCTCTTCCTCGCTTTCTACCTCTAAAATCGATAAAAACACATCCTCAGGTAAGGATTAAAAAGAGAGAGAGGGCTGAGGTTGAGGACCCAGAGGGTTCAGTACCAAAAATTATAAACACAAAAGGGCTTGCTCTGTATTATTTAAAGTCCCAGAATGTCCCAAATTACCCCAGGATAGCCCAATCTATTCTAGCATAGCTAGAAAGTCCCCACATGCAGCTGTCTGCACCAATACAGACTAGAATATCCCCATACAGCTGTCTGTATTAGCTTAGACACTAAGAGCTCTGTCTGCCCTGTACTAAGTGTCCCAATAAAAACTAGGCCCTAATACAAACTGAAGTCAACCAATACAATCCAATAGAGACCAGAATGGCCCAAGTTTCTCCAGAACAGCCTGATCTACTCTGGAGCAGCCTAAAACACCCCAATACAGCACTCTCTGAATTAGTACAGATTAGAATGTCCCAAAACAATCCTGCCTGCCCTAGTACAGGACAGAATGTCTCAAGTTGCCCCAATATACCCGAATCTACATCAGGCGATTGCACAGTATCCTACAACATCCCTGTGTGCTATAGGGCTGTTCAGAATGAACTACTAGAGGATAAATCGATCTACCTCAGCACAGTCCAGAATATCCCAAAATAAACCAGTGCGTTCAACTCTATTCCAGTATAACCTAATCTTCTCCAATCTGGTTTATGGTTTAGTTATTTAGTATAACCCAGTCTTCCTCTTACGGCTCCGTCCAAGCATAACCTTGTCCGTCCTGGGATATCCAATCTACCCCAACACAGTACAATCTGCTCCAAAGGGCCCAGAAAATCCCAGTATGGCCCAGGCTAACCTGTGCCCCTCAATATTGCCCAATCAACTCCAGCACAGCCCCCATCTGTATAGGCCTCGCGCTCACCCGAAATCCTGATCCATAGACTTGAAAAAGTACTTAGCGCCCGCGGGCCGCTGCAGGACGCTCTTGAAATCTCCGAGGGTGATGCGCTCAGCGGGGACCGGAATCTTCACCAGGTAGGGAGTCTCCTCTTCATCCAGGTGGTAAATCACCTTCGTCTCCCCGACACCACCACCCCCCACGCCGCCGCCCGCCATGGTCTCGCCCGCGCTCTCTCCCGCTCCGCCGCCCACCCAACTGGGCTAATCGCCCCCGCCGCGCCTGCGCACACCCGCAAACCGACGGGGGAGCGCGGACTGGACCGCCCCAGTGCGAAATGCAAGAGGAAGGGGGGGTCTACCCGGTGGCGGCGAAAGGGGGGCGGGCCGTGGGGAGCAACCCAAGTCCCCGGACTCCGCCGCCACCGCCGCGAACACCCTCCCGCGCCCCGCCCACCTCTCCCCATGTCACGTGACTCAGACCCGGCCCACCCATTCTCGCGACGCCCACATCATGTGACCGACGTTCCACCACGTGACCGCTTTCAGCAACGGCCTCCCTTCAACGGCCCCGCCCCCAAGATGTGTTCCTACCCGTGTCCGACGAATACCTAGGCCAAGTTGGCCTCTGCCCTCAGGGGGCAGGCAACATATTCCCACCGCGCTTAACCCCTCAAGCAGGGGGCTCCAAGCAATTCTTATCTGATGGAGGGTGTAGGCCTGTGGGGAATAGGGTGAGGGTGTGAGGAGGGATCCTAGACTGGGGATTCGATGGGGTAAAGCCAATTGCGGCCATAGTTGTGCGAGACCAAGAGCCCGGTCATTTTCTGCTCCAACTTTAAAGAGAGGTGGGTTTCAGGACCACCTCTAGCCATCTTCTGCAAGCTTTTCCGAAACCTTCCTCCCATGCAGGATAGTCATTGAGGGCTATAAACACAAAAGAGCCCACTCTGCTTTATTCACAACACGCAGGCTGCCTGCATAAACAGCTGGCCAGTATTATTAAAAACAAGAGGTGACTGAGAGAATGGTCACCTGTTTTCCTTCCTCCTTCAGCCAGGCTCTGGTTGGTACTCCACCAGAGCTGCCATGCCCAAATGGGGAAGTCCAAAATTAAAAATAAAACCAGTGTAGAATAAATGGGGAGCGAGAGAGAAGAAAAGATGAGGGAGGGAAGTGCTATATTTACACTAGCGTTTTATAGACAACTGTTCCATTCCGTCCCAATTCCAACCCTGGCCCAAAAAGTGAGAGGTGGCAGGTCCAAGGAACAGAGATTAAATGTCTAGGGACCCACACAGCCTCCCACCCCCAACTGTAATGGGTCCCAGTTCAAGTCCACAAGCTGGGAAGGAAGAGTAGAGTAAGAACTCATTTCCAAACCAGTCTCCCTTGGGAATTCCTGCCTGGAAGTGGGACAATATCCAAGCTTCAGGGGATAGGCTGAGGACCCTGAGGCTCAGTTCCCAAGTAAGTCATGCTGTCATTTGGAAGTTCCAGCCTAGAGACGGTGATGTCAGGGCTCTCCAGATTTGGGAGGCCCCCCTAACCGCCGGGCCTCTGGCCGCAGTTCCTTGCACTTCTGGCAGTAAAAGAAGTCAGGGACATTCGTCTTCTTTATCTTCGCACAGGAGAGGTGGATCCATGTTCCACAGAGGCTGCACTCAATCATGGGCCGCCCAGCAAAGGGCTTTCTGCAGTAACATGTGATCAGGTCCCATGAGTCATCACCTGGGGAAAAAAAGGTCGGTTTGGTGTTGTGCTTGAACTGTTGCATCCGTAACAGCCCCATACCCACCATCCCAGCTGCCCCTGGGCAACCCCAAACTTCTCACCGGATTCTACCATGATGTCCTCATCCATGACCCGCATCTCTCCTTCACTGGAGCTAGCATCTCCATCTTGGCTTGTTTCAGTACTGCCCACCTCCTTGCTTTCACTGTCAGTGGGAGGGGCTCCTTCAGGGTGTACTGTGGGGGGGGGCCTAGGAGCCTCAGGGGGTGTTGGCAGCACAGGGGCTGGGGTGTCACCCCCTACCATTGCTGCCATCTCTTCCTCCTCCTCATCCTCCTCCTCTTCCTCCTCCTCTTCAGAGTCTGTATCACTGGGAGGTGCACGGGGAGGCCCAGGAGGTGGGAGTCTATCCCCCCGCTCTGCCTTTTTCAACTTCCGCTTCTTGCTCTTCTTGATTCGAGACCTCTTTTCTCCATCCCCAGGGGCTGGCCGAGGCCTCCGAAGCACCCCAAAACCAGCACCCCCTCCTGGCCCCAACTTTCGGTTCTTTCGGTCCTTCTTTCGAGGAGGCTGGGAGAGGTCCCCCTGGGAAAGGGGTACTGGGGCGAGAGCAGCAGAGGGCCGGGAGGCATGTGTGAGGGATGAGGGAGAGAGTGGAGATGCCATTTTGGGCCCATCTAGATCAAAGAGAGAGTCCTTGAGCTTCATCTTCTCAAGCAGGGTGGCACTGTCAGGGGCCTGAAGACGAGAGAAAGTGGACCTTGGGGGTCCTGGCTGGGTGGGACCTGCTTGAGCGGCCCGTCTCTTGGATGACTTTGCCTTCTTAACAAAGGTCTGGATGGTTCGGAGATCTGAGGGGGCTGAGTCCCAGCCATCACTATCTGCCGCACTCTCACCTCGCAATGGAGAGCTGGAGCCAGAGGCTGGCCAGTCACTTTCCTTAAAAGGTGGACAAGACCAGGGTGAGCAGGGGGCCCAGTGTCATCTCACTCAGTTCCCTGCAAACCCAGATTAAAAACTAGGAACTAATCTACCCCCAAACATCCCACCAAAACCAACAAATTTCAGTGTACTCAAAAATTTATCCCCACCTCAACTCCCATTAGCATCTCTTCTTGAGCACCTCGTTACTTCTGCCCTTAAATTCTAGCCTTCTCCCCAATTCCCACTGCCTTTGCAACATAGTATGTATCCAACAAGAGCCATATTTCTGACTTCCTTATAGTTTCATTGGTTACAATTTTCAGCTTCCAAAAATTTATCCAAAACACCTTTCATTAACAGAACCCCAAGACCATTCACTGCTGCGCCAGCCACCTATCTCTACTAATCCCACCCCCACCCCAGATACTAGTTTTGCTACTAGAGTTCCTTATTGCCCAAGTATTACATATAACTTCTGATAGGCTTCTCCTACAAATAAGTACAGTCCAGTAGCTCAACAGACCTTCTAGGGTATTAGGCCATTACCGTCAAGTCAGTTAACCTCCTGTTCCTACCTCTTTGCTAGGGGGGATGTAACCGGCATAGGCCAAGACAAAACTGCAGAATTTGTTGAAATCCTCAATTGTTCTCCGACGTTTTTCAGGTGGCTGAAAGGAAGGAAACTTGTATCACACAGAGTTTAAAAGGGGCATTTCCAAAAGCATAGTCCCAGGAATAAGGAATCTGGAAAAGGTAGAGGAGGGAGAGAAGAAGGGGAGGAGAGAGTTGGCTAGTAAATCTAGGCTGCAAAGGTAAGAGAAACCTCACCTGAGTCTCTGGCTTAAGGGTCGGAGGTGGATCTGTGAAAGCAATAAAAGCTGAGTCAAGGTACTAGGAAAGAGTCTGGGTAAAACACCACCTCTAAACCTTGGAGATCCAAAGCGAACCCCTTGCTCTCCCAAGTCCCTCAGCCTGGCGAGCAAGCCCCTGCTGTGCCGGGCCCGCCCCTGCTCCCCCTTCCGCCCCGCCAGGGGCGGAGCCTGGGCGCGGCGCCCTCTAGAGCCTCGATATAGCGCTCCCCTTCCCCCCACCGGAGGCCTAGCGCCCCGCCTCCCCCCCACGGTTTCTCCAGACTTGTCTACTCCGATCGCAGCGCCCCACCCCGCCATACCGCTCCAGGGACCGAGCCTGGGCTGCCGCCTGCCCCATCCTTAACAGGCGCCCAGTGTCCCGAGTTCCTGACGGGCCCGGCTCTACGGTCCTGGCCCCTCCGCCCGAACACGCCGCCCGCCTGCCCCCAGGGTCCAGGATGACCACGCTGAGCCGCTCCCCGCCCTCCGGCCCCTTCTACTCGAGCACGAGGCCCGGCGCGCCCCTCACCCCCACCCTAAACACACACAGGCTCACACATCCAACGCCACTTTGCGTCCGGGACAGACCAGAAAGCTCTCACCCGGACGCGGCCCCACCTGCCCCCACATACCGCGCTCCCCACAATCTCGCTGTCCCTCCGCCCCCATCCGGGGTTTTAGCCCCTCCCCGCCTCGAGCTTCTCGGGCTCCCCGCCGGGCCCCGGGCCCAGTTCGGAGCTCTCCCCGGCCACCGCCTGCCCCACTCCCGTACCCGCCACCAAGTCATTAGGCTACGGAACCCTAAACTCTAGCCCCCCCCCCACTACTCTCTCCCTCCACAGCAACCCCAGCTGCAGCCGCCGCTGCCCCTTCACCCTCCGCAACTCCCAAGCTTTAACCCCCGCCGACCAACTCCCCCACTCCACCTCACAACTCGCCGGTATTAATCCCCCCACCCTGCCCCACTGCCCCTAAACTACCCAGCTCCCCTCGCTTCCCGGCGGGCTCTCTCCCCCTACTACCCCCCAGTACAAGTCCCTCTGCCGCAGACAATACCCAGACTCCCTCTTTTCCCCACAACTATCTTCCCACCCCTCCAACAAATACCGGGCTATCTCCAGCGGCAACTACCGGGAGCTCCGGCACCACCGCCACAAACTCCCCCACCTCGCTGAACTACCGGGTTCCTCACTCAGTCCTCTTCTACCTCCTCTCTCAACAACTCTCCGGCCCCCAGACTCCCCCAACCACCCAGCTCCAAGGCCCCAACCTGCCGGAGGCCCTTTCGGCCCCTATCCCCCAAGCTGATTTCCAGCTCCCACTCCTCCCCCGCCCCCCCAACACACAGCATCTGATCGCCAACTACCCCCAGCTCAGTCTCCCACTCCTCTTTCTCCAAGGTCTCTCAACTCGTCGCTCTCCCACCTCCAGGGGCAGGCCCCCGAACCCCTCCCCAAGCTCCAGGGGCTCGACCTCCAAGTTTGCCAATTGATTCCTTGCCCGGCCCCCTCCGTCTCAGTGCTCAGTGCCGGTCGAGAGCTCACCTTCGGGACTGGGCTCCGCCATGGCTTCCAGCATCGCCCCCTCCCCTCCTCCCGGTCCGGCGCCCCCCTCCCGAGCCGGGGATCCCGGTGCCGCCTCCGGTGCTCGGTGTTCCTGCTGCCTCGCTCCACAGAGGTGTCTGCCTCGGCCCGGTTGTGATTCGAGTCCGCTAGCCGCTGCCGCCACCTCCCTCTACCACTGCCTCCCGCACTCCCGGACCGAGCCCCCTCCCCCCGCGCCGCCGGCCGCCTGCTCCCTCCTCCTCCTCCCCACTCCCTCCTCCCCTCCCTTCGCGGGCGCTGACGCGCAATGCATCAAGGCACTTGTAGTCCATCTGGGGGCAGCAGGAAGGGGATGTCATAAGCCTTAGGAACTTCAGTTCCCAGCAAGCTACGGATTCGCGCAGGCGCACTAAACCGCTCCCCTCCCCCGGGGAGTGGCGGGGACGGAGCAGAAGCTAGAGCGGAAGAGCGCGCGCAGGCTCCTGGGAACTGTAGGCTGGGCGGGACTAAGAAAGAAGAGGAAAGAAGGGATTAGAACTCTCGGCCACCATACTGCTATATTCTGCAGCTTTTCTCCCTCCGGGGACCGCACCACTTCCGGTCCGAGAAGTGGTTGCTGGGAGATGAAGTTCTTCTGGTGATAATGGCTCCCTTTTTCTAGTCTTCTCCCTCCTTTGGATCCCACTCTACTAGATCCCACATGCCTGCACAGAGTCTGGCCAAGTGACATGCAACTGAGGATTGAGCCTCCACATAGGAAAATCTCTTCCTTAATCCAAAAGGTTATAACAAACTTGGATGTATTTATCTAAAGCAGATACTTTTAAACTCTCTCCACCGAAACCCACAGTAAAAAAGTTGCTCTTTTATATCAGGGTCCAATACACACACATATGCAACTGAAGTTTCAAGAAACATTACTCAGAGTATCCCATCCATTACAACAAAAAGCACCCTTTTTATGCACAAGGAAAAGTCCAACATCAACAGAATAAACCAAAATATATTACTACCCCTCCAACTTCATCTTTTCCCACTGACCAGTAAAACAGAGAAGGGAGAAGGCAGCAACACAAAGCAAAAATCCAGTTCAGCTTGGTGGTTTCCTCTTTATTGATGTGCCTCTTACCTTCCCCCCACAATTTCATTCCCTTCCATCTACCCCCAAAAAAGGTAGTGAAAGGAAAAGATTGTTGGGGTTCTGAGCCCCTTGGGCAATTAGAAAGGGAACAGAAACCATAACAATCACTGGATGTGACAGAGATCGACAATCAAGAAGTCTAAAGCAGAGTGGAAAAGGTGGTAGAGAGAGGGGAAGGCAGGAGAAAGGAGAGATACTAGAGGCCATCTCCCCCATTAACCCTCCTGCTAAGAGATTCTGGAGAAGAGCCTCAAACATTAGGAAGTGCAGGTCCTGAAGAGAGGAGGTCAAGGAAGGGGGGGCCACCTCTCTCTCTGTAGAATGGGACCCCCCACCACAGGCGCAGCAGCTTCACAGGCCATAGACACTTTCATCACTGTAGGCAATGTATAGAAAGAAGTCTTCTTCATGGTGTTCCTGGGGTGAAAGCAGAAAATAATGGTGCTCAGGCATCTGGCCCTTACTTAAACCACACACCACCCATACACATTCTTCAAAAATCATTTTTTGAAGACCCCCCCAAACCAGTGCCCTCATTCTCTCCCTCACTTGTTCCAGGGACTAACAGCCTAACAGGATTATCCCTAGCAGCAGCCCTGGGCAAAAAAAGACCTCAAACTGTTCTCTGCTGCCTTGGAATAAAGAGGGGATTGGGAGGGTCCTTATCAGAACAGTTGCTCCAACTCGCTGTTCCCTTCCTTGTCTACTGCCGCTGCCCTGTCGAAACCCCCAACCCAGGACTACACAGCAAATTCAAGAACTGCTGACCTGAAACTTTCTTCCCCTCAAGCTCTTCCAACTCCTCTCCAAAACCACCACTACTTCTCAATCACCATACCTGGTATAGCTGACCCATGGTGGCACTGGTGGGTGGAATGACATTGTTGACAAAGAAAAACAAGGCATCCTCAGCTCGGAGATGAATTCGCTTCCGGATCAAGAAATAAAACTGACCAACTGCCAAAAATATAAGATGTGATAAAGTCACAGATATCACAACTGTCCTAAAAGAACAGCTGCTGTGTGGAGCCTCCTCCCACAGGTAGCAAACCTGAGTATTGGGTAAGGTTCCCACCTGTGAGATCAGAAGGCACCAGGTATTTCTTTTTGTCCAGGTCTCCTATCCGAGCTTTGGGAGCCTTTTCTACTATCACCTGATAAAGGGAAGATAAAAATTAGAAGGCATTAGATATTACAATCCCACAGCTCCACCTGTCAGGAACTCAAGCAACAATATCCCTAGCGCCCAAACCTACCCCAGACTCATTTCTTTGTCTCTGAACACGTGGTGCAGCCCTGAAAGAGATCCGGAACCCCACTGACTCAACTCGCCTCAACATCCAGGTCCCTGAATAGAGGGCGTCATAATAAACAACTATCTTAACCAGATGGGGACGACTTGTCTGGGCCGACTACAGCCTTTAATCTCAGAAACCTAGCTAGCTGGAGGAAATAACCATGTGACATTCAGACTGTCAAACTCCCTACAGCCTCCGACACGAATCCCAAGGTCTATCTCCTCCATCTACAACCCTTCAACCCCAGCTACCACCACTAGCCCTTTCACCTCCAGTCCCAGAGACGGGAGTTTCAGGGTCGTTCCCAGACCCACCACAACCCGCAGCCTAATGGCCGCGCTGCCCGTTCCGGACCCAAGCCCAGGCTGTGGCGTCAATGCCAGCGCCCCGCGCCCTCGGCCCTGGCTACCGTCCTTACCGGGACCCGGTCCGGGTATTTCTTTCGGATCTTCTCGCCCTCAGAGCGGCGTTTCTCGAACGGATGCTCCTCTTTATACACGAACTTCATCCTCCCGGGAACCGGGCTGGACCGGACTGGGCTGAGGGAACCCAGGGAGGGGGGGGCCGGGACAGGGGGCGGCGGCGGCGACGGTGGCGACGCGCAGGCGGATTCAGCGGAGCGATCCCAGGACTTGCGCCACTTCCCTATTCGCCAACTCCGCCCCCGCCCATCAGGGGCCGGCGGGTTCGCTACGTTACGCCACCAGCGCAGCAGCCCTAACGTGGATTGCTTAGCACCACCTACTGACCACCCCCCACGCCGTCAGCGTAATCGCTTTGGAATCAATTCGTGGGCTACGCTGGCGACGCAGCAAATTTGGGTGGTTTTCGCGACCGACAAAAAGAACTGAAAACCCATTTCCCCGACTTTCTCCCACAAAGCTGGGAATGGAAAGAAGCTAGGAGATAGTAACCATAATTTGAGACTGTTCGCCAAAAATTCTTTCCGGGCATAATGTGGGGAAAAGCAGAGATAATTACAAGGACAGCTATTCACGAAACGTGCTGGTACGCAAATAGCGGTCGTTAACACCAAAACAAAATAGTACCCGAGTGGACAAGATGGTCTTCCGAAAGAGGGAAAAAACTACCTGTCTGGAGACACGCAAGAACGCTTAGGTTTCAGGAGAGTGAACCAGTGGGGACTGGAGAGTAGGCCCAAAAGGTGGGGACTACGTCGGCGCGGAAGGACATTTTCAGCACAGGACCCAAAGAATCATGTGATCTGAGGGAAGGGCGGAGCATCACGTGGCGAATGCGAGGAAGTAGAACCGGCTCCTGGGAGGAGGGCACAGGGAGGTGGAGCCCGCAACCGCTGGAGCGGGAGACTGGAGGTTGGTGGGGCCAGCGCCGCGAGCAGAGGGCCGAGGGCTTCCGCAGCCTGGGGGCAAAGCCCGTTGAGCACGTCTAGTCAACCCCAGGGTTTGGCCTTTCTCCAGTTATATGCGTTTTCTGGCGACTTGGTTTTTCCTTTCATACATCTGTGTCCTACTGCTCTGAAGCTCAAGTTCCCTCAGGACATACAGCTAGCTGTCCTCCAGCTCCCAGCCAGGACGCCCATCCCATCAGTAAGACATTTCCCACCAAAGCATCTGATGTAGATTTTCACTACTCAGTCCTCACCAAACCAACACCACCTTTTCCCCCTACCCGTAGGACCAGCAGCAGTCTATCTCCCCTCTGCCCTTCATGTCCCAAAACCCCAGAGAAGGACCTGGGGCAGCTTTGGTTTCAAAGTTATAATGCATGGTTTAAAAGGAGGTGGGGGGGGGGAACAGAGAGAAGGCTGGTTACAGGTCTGAGGGAATCTAGGAAAGGAAAATATAGAGAAAAGTAAGGGAGGGGGACAAGTTTGGGGGAAATCCAGTGGCCCAAATCCCAGTTTCCCACCCACAACCCAGCCCTTGGAGTGAAGAATTAGATCAGTTTTGTACAAGAGTTTTTTAAAAAATCAAATCACAACAAAGCTGGCTTGGCTTCTCTCTGAGCCTCCCGGATTATCGAATGTCTGTCTCTCACTCTGGCCAGTCCTCTCTCTCCACCACAGACATTGTTTCAGCTCTCCTAGGCCTCCGCTTATGTCCCAGTCTGGGGTTTCCAGGGAGTGCGAACACGAAGTTAGAGAGAGGCTGCTTCAGAGTCTGGCCCATGTGTCCATCCAGACTCCATATGGAGTGCAGGGCTCCCAGGGCAGAGAGGGGAGGGAGGGGCAGACCCTGCCCAGGCAGTCCTCACCGTTGGACAGGGCATCAGACAGCATCCCGAGGGCTCACCCTCCCTTTCCCCCCCACCCCAACTCAGGTGGAGGGGGAGCAGCTGTCACCAGAGCCTGTGTTGGTGAAGGTTTCGGCTTAGCACAGAGCGAACATCAGCGGTGAACCTGGGATGACAATAACTTACATTGGTAGAGTCCTTATAGTTGATATCCCCACAACACTAGTGTGAGGCAGCCTCACTGGAGACGTGGGGCAGTCACCATTTCCACATAATGAGACTGAGGTTCAGTATGCCCAAAACCCAATGGCTAAAAGTGATCAGCTTTAGTATAAGACCTTGGTTCAAATGCTAACTGCTTAAGGGAAGAGAGATAAATAAGTAAAACAGGACAAACTTTTATTCCCTCTTGGGATTCCCCCACCTCCTCCTTTCCTCAGAAATCTAAGTGTCTAGTTTCCCTTACCTGAGGGCATCCAGCATCGGGAGCAGGTTAAGAAGGGCGGTGTCACTGGGGTCACTGAACCAGGACTTGATGGGGATAGCATTGTCTAGGTTGAGTGGAAAATGCACATGAGAAGAAACAAAAGATTCAAGAAGGACAAGGTGTTTTTTCTTTTATTTGGGAGTAGGGATCATTACTTTAAAATACATGTATATATCTCACCACCACCCACCAACCCAAAATCAATAATCTAAGTAAAACCGTCTTGATTTATACTCCAAAATAAAATTAAATTTAATTTCAATCACCGTATCTCATACTAGTACAAGGCTTCCAGTCAAATCTATTGCCATTGTGTTTGACCCTAAGCAAATCTGCTATGAGGAATCTAATTTATGAAATGGACATTTGGGGGAGAGGGAAACATTTAAAAGAGAAACAACTTGCACCTTGACATACAGTCAAGTAAGGCATCCCAGCTCCATGCATTCAGGAACCACTTCCTGGTCCTGCCAGACTTACCACATTCCCCCATACCTGGATGGCTCCTGTAAGCCCCTGGGGAGTTATCCAGGATCACAATGCTGGAGAGGTCACTGTGGACCACTGAGAGGTCCTTGATGTAGCTGCCCAATTCCAAAGTGCAGTGCTGGAAGGCAGGGTGAGCTGGCTATCAAAAGGAGACTCACCCTCTGTGATTGCTCCCCCAATCCCAACAACACCATAGGCAGCCAAACTCCCACAAAGGGGATCATGCAGTATGCCTCCCTCACGTCCTCAGAAAGTCTCATTCCAGGGCAACTGCCTCAAATTCAAATCCCTCCCTGGTGGCCTGCCTCCATAGCTTCACTTATATCTGGATTCTGGCCCCTTACCTGTCTGTAGTATCTCCTCTTGAGAATGCTTCTGCTATTGTCTAGTTTATCTGCCACAGCAGAGCCATAAATTTCCATGCTTGCTGTGAACACTACCAACTCGTACCACTGGCTCACCTGAAACAGATAGAAGGAGAAGGAGGTGTCAGAAGAGGTGATCATTTAGACATATCGTTCCCTTTCACTGGGACTCCAGCCTTGTCCTTCAGAACTTTCAGTAATATCAAATGTCTCTGAGGACACAAAATTCTGAGTGCCCCTAAACTCAGAGTCTTAGGCACCATTTACCCTTAAGATTCAAAGATGCAAAAACAAAAGAGCAGGAAGCCTGTAGAAGAATAGAAGTATACCAGCAAAACAAATGAACCCAAACTACCAAAAGCCATTCTCCAACCATCCCATAACCTCCCTTCCCCAAAATTGCCCTTAGCCATTTCTCTTCACCCCTTATTCCTCCAAATCTTCTAAATTACCAGAGACCTAAAACCATTCCTTCATCACAGACCTCCCTTTGGCTCCTGCAAACTCACCACTTCTAAGAAGAAATCCACATGGGGCCTCTTATGTACAAAAAACCGGACAGGATGTTTGTCTATCACCACCTGTAGAGAACAGGGAAGGGCTGGAAGAAGTCCTGAGCACCACAGAACAGCCTGATGGACACCCCCTACCCGCCCACTGCCTGTTTCCCTCCTCCAGGCTGACACTGGTACCAGGGGATGGGGACCGTGATAACACATTCTGGGATTGGGAAAGATCTAAGTAAAACCACAGCTATAACCATTCCATCACTTCCCACCCCACACACACCTTAAGGATGAAGTCAGGAGGTGTTCCAGGTCGGACTGTGGGCCTCAGAACCCCATCATGATGGGAGTGAATAAGTGTCTCATCCAGATCCAGCACCAGGATCTTCCTCTTAACCTGGCCTGAACCACACAGGAAGAAATGACACCAACCAACCTCCAGCCCAGACTCTGAACCCTACCTCACCTTTAAGGATCTTCCCAGACAGCATCCTCACCTAGCCGATTCCTGGACACAGGAGATAAGGGAAGGATATCATATCGAACAGTTTGGTACTGAATTACCTGAGAACAAAACACAGGATTAGAACCCTAGACAAGAAAATCTTCCCCAGTAACAAAAAGTAGCACATGTTGAACATTTACCATGTTGGGCACTGTATAAGTGACTTAGGATCATTTCATTTATTTCTCAAAACAACCCTGATAATAATAACAATAAAAGCAGTAATAATATTATATTTTAAGAATAAAGAAACTGCCCAGCTGGAATGGCTCAGCAGTTGAGCATTGACCTATGATCCAGTAGATCATGGTTTGATTCCCAGTCAGGGCACATGCCTGAGCTGCGGGCTCCATCATTGACTCTCATCATTGATGTTTCTCTCTCCCCCTCTCCCTTCCTCTCTCTGAAATCAATAAAGATATATTAAAAAAAAAAAAAAAAAAGGTTAAATACATTGCCTAAGGCCACAGAGCTAGGAATTATCTTAGTTGTTTGTTCCAATTAGAATGACAACTCCATGAGAGCATGGATTTTGTCTCCATCGTGGTTGTATTCCTAGAACACTGTAGCAGGGGTGGTCAGTTAATATTAGAATCAATGAAATGGTAAAGCCAGGACTGTACTCATGCAATCCAATGGAAGAACCTGTTCTCTTAACCATGATATCACTTTGCTACATTGAACAAAGAAATGCACAGCTCTTCCCACCTCCACCCCAAAGATTCTTTGTGACAACTTCCATCAGCCTTAGATTTCTTAGTGGACATGGAGTAGGAGTCAAGAAGGGAGGTCCTTGGGTCCCTAGGGGGAAGAGAGGATGAGGGAATCCAGGGGTTGTCAGGTCAGCTAAGTTCCTCTGGCTAGGGGCCACCAGGCCTATTTTAACCAGCCACCTGTCCATTTCTGTCTCTATAAGCCAAGTCACAAGTTGCAAAGAACCTCAGTCCTCTGAACAGCCTCCTTTTCCTGGTACCCAGGGCAAGGCAGAGGACACTGGAAAGCCCCACCTGCCAAGCCAACTGATCGGGTGTGGAGAAGGCCAGAGTGAAGCAAGGGCTGTAAGAGGTGAAGATGGGACAAGGACATCACCACCTCAGCCTTCCAGCTTCTCCAAGCTTTTTCCAGAGGCTCTTATTTCTAACACTCAAATATCCCCCATGCAAAGCCTAGCAATTCCTTCCTCTGCTCTTCTAAGGCACAGACAAATGCTCTTCAGTCCATCCATAGGCCCTGAGCCTCACCAGCATCAGGTTCCCCCTTGCAAACCAAAGGGCCCTCAACCCTAATCCCAAGGCATCTGCCCTTCTTTTCTCCCTGGGCCACCATGAGGGCTGCAACAGCTCGGGTGTCCTGCCCTGCTATCTCGGGTTGCACATGCTGGGCATGTAGGGACTGCTCCAAGTATCTGCCAGAAAGGGGGTGGGGGAAAAGGCCAGACTGGAAGGGAAGACAAGACAAAAGGCTGTGGGATCTGTGCCACTCAAAGGAAAGCAACTAACCTCTGGATGGGCTGAAGCACTAACTACTCCCTACACCCCAGAACAAAAACTGATGTGTTAGAGAAAGAAGATGAGACGCTCAGAGCAAGGCCAGGGAAAGAGGGATGGCAGCTAACATGTAAAGAAAACCCCAGGCACTAGCCCCACACATATCTTAGCATCTCTGACCCCAAATTCTTCTTGCCTCCCAACTCCTGTCTCAGGGAAATAGCCCTGCCTACAACCATGACCACCCAGGAAGTGGAAGGAGTAGAATGGTAAAGGAGACACTAAATGCAAGGCCAGGCCCATTCCCCCATCAATAAAGTCCACCATCACCACCCAGGATTTTCTGGAAATTCCTTCACCTAGGCAGCTCCTACCTGGTTTTATTCTTTCAGGTTTTACTGAGGTATGCCTAAGAGTACAGACCAGAAAACCTCTGCACCCCAGCTCATTTAATTCTTCCCAGACTCCTTCAGAGGATTCTCCCCAATGGTGATGAGAACACAAGAGTCCATTTATTAAATGATGTTAGCCTAAGTAACTGTGACTTTGGAGAAAAGCTATGGGGGAGTGAACCCAGGGATACTTGGGATACATGCAGTCTCCACTGTCTACAGTACCCCTCACCATACTAGGGGTCTCCAGGAGAAACAAGGGTGCCTTGCCCTGGGATTCAAGCCTATGACCGACAAGCACGGTCTACTGATAGGAACAACCAAACCTTAATGTGCTCTCTTCCACAACATAAAAAAAATCTTAGTCCCAGAATCTCAATAAATCCAGGTACCCACATTCACACTATGAAGTAAGTTTTCTGGGCTTTTTGGAGGAGTTCCCTTAATGCAAACTGCAGGGGTTTCTCCTTTACACCCAGGGCTTTTCCCGAGTTCCCATCCTTGTTTGTCACATATACCCTCCCACCCACCTTCACTCTTGACACTCAAGCCTGTCTCTCCCTTGTTATAAGACCAAACAAACACGGAGTTTCCTAAGAACAGGAGGGTCTTTCATAAGCCCACATTAACAGATCTGCTGCCATCAAACAGGTGTTCCCCGCCTCTCGGTTCCTTTAGCAGCAACTCCAGCTTTCTTAAGAGCGCCCCACCCACCACCCTAGCCCCCAAGAGTTGCCAGATCTTGTCCCCATCTAAGCCCCCCGATCTCGGTTCTACTACAAGGGTCTCCCTCCTCCCCATTCCACCCCATGCTCTGCTAAAGGTGCCCGAGTTCTCTAAGGGGAGAAGCCGCCGCCAGAACCAAACAGAGGCCCGACACTTTCGAAAACCCGTGAGCGCCGTTGACAGAGGTCCCCACCACAACCAGCGCCCACCCAGGCTCACCGTGCGGATCTGCCTCCGCAAAAGGTAAATGAAGAAGCTCCACAGCTTGGCGGCGAAGGCCACGAACGTGCGCAGCCCCAGCAGACACTGCGTCCGCATCATCCCGATGACCCCGGCACCGCCGGCCCCGGGGCCCCCGCGGCCCAGCTCCGCCAGCCCCCCGGGGGCAGCCCCCCGCCGCCGGGAGGGGAAACGGGGGCCCCGAATGGCAGGAGAGGCTGCAGAGAGGGGCACGGAGCGGGTGGCTCAGAAAGCCACCCCCGGCGAGGGGAAAGCCCAGAGGAACCAGGCGCTGGGGGACAGGCGTGGGCAGCCCGCAGGGGCCCACATGGGCAGGGAGTGGCACCGACGGCTTCGCGGAGATTGCGGGCTGAGATAGACCGGGCTAGGACGGGGTCCTCCGAGACCAGGAGGGAAGGGGATGGAGAATTGGGGGAGGGGGTAATGGGGGAGGGGGCTAGGGAGAAAGAAGGGGGAGGGGAAGGAGGAAGCGGAGGGTGGCCCGCTGCGCAGGCGCGCTAGGGGGCTACTCGCGGGAAAGGGGCGGGAGGGGGCAGCGCAGCGCGCGAAGGGCCGGGGCCCGGGAGAACGGGCTGGCTGAGCAAAGGAGCAGGGAAGGAGGGGGAGGGGGAGCCGAAGGGCGCGGATGCCTGGACCGGAGCGGCCTCCCCCTCCCCGAGGTCGGGGGCGCCTTAGCCGCTGAGAAGCGGGGCTGCAGTTTCTGCAGCTGGATTTCCCACTCTGACAGGCGCCATTTTACCACCCAAAGGGCTCCCTCCTCCTTTCTTCCCCCCTCCTCTTCACCTCTGACACTACTTCCGGTGGTGACGTGTATTCGCTTCACCCGGACTAAGGTTCCTCACTCGGCCTATGGGGGTGGGGATAAGGAAAGTAGCGTGTGCCCCGAACAAGGCCGCAGTACCGCGCACGCGCGGAAGGTGGCGGTGGGGCGGGACCCGGGGCGAAGCAGGCCCCGCCTCTAACGAGGTGAATAGGGAGTGACTCCAGTTGACCCCAAGTTCGGGCGGTCGGGCGGGCTCGTGCGGCCGTCTCCCCCTCCCGTCGGCAACCGCCCCAACCGCTCTTCCCGCCCTAGTTACGGTAAAAAATGTGGAGAGGGGCGTCGTCCGTACGTATGTGCGCCTGGCACTGGAGGGGCCCCTTCGTGTGAGCCGCCCTGGGAATATTGAACATAATGTGACCTTTCATTCCAGTCTATGCAGGGTCTTGGTGGTGGGAGGAATCAAGGATGCCCCGCCCCTTTCCCCTGGATGGGGCGGGGCAGCAGGCCGTGACGCCATCAGAGGGCGTCTGAGAAGGCTGGGGATGCCAGTTGGAGATGTTGGAGTCGCTTTTGGCTCTTGGCGGCCTGGTGCTGCTTCGGGGTGAGGGTCACAGGCACAGGGGCTTCGGAGCCGAGGTTAAGTCGAGAGGAAGGGCCATGGGTCACAGGCTAGGGGTGGAGGTAGCGACGGGTTCGTGAAAGCGGAAACCTTTGTTCTCACACTGTTTATCCGTCCCTCACTCTCCAGACTCAGTTGAGTGGGAGGGGCGCAGTCTCTTGAAGGCGCTTATCAAGAAATCTGCGCTGTGGTGAGTATCCTGCAGCGTCTTCCTGTCCTCCCTGGGAAGGAAGTCTGGGCCCCACTCTGACATTCTGCTCATATGTACCTCAGTGGAGAGCAAATCCATATCCTGGGCTGTGAAGTGAGCGAGGAAGAGTTTCGTGAAGGTTTTGACTCCAGTGTCAACAGCCAGTAAGTACAAATTGGAAGAGAGTTTGTTGGATGTGGGACCTCTATTGATAAGGAGTTTCCCTTACAGCAACACGAGCAGAACCTGGTATGTAGTAGCAGCACTTATTCATTGAATGAGTGGATATGAGTCTTTTAGGACTTGGGAATTGGTAAGAGGAATGATAAGGAGTAGTAAGTATGTAGAGATTCATAGCAGAGATTATAGAATGTGAAAGACATAGAGGGTAAAGGCGAACAGTACAGTTTAGTACTAGAAGCTTTACTGGAGAAGAAAAATAAACGTTTTGCCTTTTTGAGTTCCTCAGAATCTGGGGATGCTTAATCCAGACATGGATTCTAAACTTGCATCAACGCTTAACTGCAAGCTACTGAGGGACTTGCCCTACAGGCAGAGGGAACAGCATATGCACAGTTAGGTATGGGAAAGCGTACCTGTTCATGGACGGTGGAAGAGTTTACTGAAGTCACACAGATAAAAAGGTACCTGATCGTGAAAAGTCTTACAGAGTCTGAAAAGAAGATTAAATGTTATTGTAAAGGAAGTGGGGAGGTATTTGAAAATTTGGGAGGGGAGTAATATCATCATTTCTGTTAAATTCAGTGACCACAGTGTTGGCAGGAGCCAGCCTGGAGATAGGGAGACCATGTGGGAAGACTATTGTAGTAATCCGGGTTCAGTCAGGTGGTTATGTACTGAGCACCAATTATAAACCAGTGCTAGGCACTGGAGATACAGCAGTGAATGAGGCAGCAGGGATATGATCCCTGTTCTAATGAATCAGAGAATAATGGTAGGATGTGATAGGCCTGGCTTGAGGAAATGGCAGTAGGGATGGCCATGAATTATAACAATTTATATCTGTCTGTTGAGCCCTAATTTTGTACAAGCCAGTGTAAGAGAGGTGATGCTATGTGTTAAGATATCATTCATAAGGGAAATAGAAGATACAAAGGAGATGTCTGGGAACAAGTTCTGCCACCATGAAGCTTTCCCAGGATTGTTAGCCCACATCAGTCTCCCTTTCCTGAATTGCTATTTTATCTGTAGTTAGTACCACAAAACTTAATTCTTGACCTTTGCTAAGCTGTTCTACAGCTGGAACCATGCCTTGTGTTCTTTCCTTTCTCTTCATTCATCCAGAGAATTATACACTTTAGGCACCACTCAAGACATATTTGACAGTGATGATAGCTAACATTTATCAAGTATTTAGTATGTCTCAGACACTGTGCTAAATATCAGAAGGTTTGCATTCCTATTTTACAAATAAAGAAACCAAGTCTTAGATTAAGTAATTTATTAGTTACGGGACCTTGGGCAGTTAGCAAACCCAGGCTTTGAGCTCAGGGCTGTCTGATGTCAAAGTCTGTACACTCAATCACTATTTTCTACTTCTCAGTTATTACCTGTCACTGGTATTTAAGCTATTAGTGAAAATTGAGAAAACAGAGCCACAAAAGTCACAGAATGAATTTCAAGATTGGGGGGAGAGGGCAGTATTATGTTGTCTCCTATTTTCTCTTTGCAGGCTAGTTTACCATGACGTCTTCAGAGACCCTCTCAACTGGTCAAACACTGGGGAAACCCTTCCTGGGGGTGCCCTGGGAGTCTTGAGAACAATGTGCAAGAGGACAGGCTCTGGTCCTGTCACCATTGCTCTTGATTCACTTAGCTGGCTGCTGCTTCACCTTCCCTGCACCACACTTTGCCAAACCCTTCATGCTCTGAGCCATAAGGACTCCCGCCCTGGTGAGACTCCCTCCTTCATTATTTCCCTTCATACATCTCTCCCTGCCAAGGAATTTGCCCCTTTCTACCCTAAGAAAAAACATATTGGGGAATCTCCAAGTGAACCTTCTTTCATCTCTTTATTTAAAAAAATTATTAGTTTAACCATTTTAAAATATGTTTTTATTGATTTTAGAAAGAGAGGAGGGGAGAAGGAGAGATAAACATCAATGTGAGAGAGAAATATCAATTGGCTGTTCCCCACACACCCCCTACTGGGGATCAAGCCCAAAACCCAGGCATGTGCACTGACTGGGAATTTAACCGGCTACCTTTTGGTACATGGGGCATCACTCAGCCAACTAAGGCACACCAGCTAGGGCCCTTTTTTCATGTCTTTAACCTTTATACTAGTTCTTGACTTCTCTGTAATGCCACCTACCAATCACTTTTTTCTTATCCAAGTTCTTGTTTACTCATCTATTTTATTCACTCAACAAACATTAAATATATATAATGTATCAGATACAATTTTAGATAATGGGAAAATAAAGACTAACTATAGTCAGGTCCTTGTCTTCCAGGAGCTCAAAGTTCATCAAGGATACAGACAAGTAAACAAACAGATACAAGATATTCTGATAAGAGCCATGATGATAAGGAACATGCACAGAGTACCTTAAGGAAGGAACTGTCTTAGAGCAAGGGGTCAGCCCAGCAAATTTAGGCACACGGCACTAGGACTAGCCTTGAAGTACAGGGTGGGGCAAAAGTGGGTTTGCAGTTGTGAGTACATGAAATTAGTTATTCTTGTATAATTATTAATTTATTGTATTACCTTTTCTTTTTTCTTTTTTTAAACATGTCTTTATTGATTTCAGAGAGAAAAGGAGGGGGAGAGAGAGAGAGAAACATCATTGATGAGAGTCATTGATTGGCTGCCTCCTGCACGCCCCCTGCCGGGGATCAAACCCACGAACCAGGCATGTGCCCTGACTGGGAATCAAACTGTAATCTGGATCCTAGGTCAATGCGCAATGGCTAAGCCACACTGGCTGGGCTTGCTCTTTCTTTATTTTAATTCTCACCCAAGGATATTTTTTCCATTGCTTTTCAGAGCGAGTGGAAGAGAAAGAGAGACATTGATGTGAGAGGAACACACTGATTGATTGCCTCCCACACGAGGCCTGACTAGGGCCCGGGATCGAGCCTGCAACCAAGGTACGTGCCCTTAGCTGGAATCGAACCCGGGACACTTCAGTCTTGGCCCCACACTCTAACCACTGAGCCAGACCAGTTAGGGCAATTACTGTATTATTTTTCTTTTTTTTCTTTTTTTCTTTTTTAAATATGTCTTTATTGATTTCAGAGAGAGGAAAGGAGAGGGAGAGAGAGAGATAGAAACATCAATGATGAGAGAGTCATTGATCAAGCACGCAACTGGGCATGTGCCCTGACTGGGAATCGAACCCCGATCGCCTGGATCCCAGGTTGACGCTCAACTGCTGAGCCACGCCCGGCAGGGCTGTATTATTTTTCATCCGAAGAACAGTAAACCTCCTTTTGCCCCACTCTGTGTACTATGGGTACTAGCATGGGCTTTGGAGTCAGATAACTAGGTTTATATTAAGGTACTTGATCTCTCAGTGCTTCAGTTTCCTCTCTAAAAGTGTAGAATTGCCATTTTTTATAGTTAGATATAGTCAGATGTGAAATATGAGCAGTTTTATATGGTTCAGCCCCAAAACTACTGACCTTTATAAGGATCGAAATGTTATGTTAAAGTGTTTAGGGCAGCCCTAGCTAGTGTGACTCAGTGGTTAGTGTGTCAGTCCATGCACCAAAGGGTCAAGGATTTGATTCCCAGTCAATGGCACATACCTGGGTTGCAGATTTGATCCCTGGCCCCAGTCCAGGCACATAGGGGAGGCAACCTATCAATGTGTCTCTCTCTCACATTGATGTTTCCCTCTCTCTCTCCTATCTCTCTCTCTTTCTCTCTCTCTCTCCCCCCTTTCCTCCCTCCCTCCCATTCAAAAAATCAATGGTAAAAATATCCTCAGGTGAGGATTAACAACAACAAAAAAAGGTGTTTAATGTAGTGCCTAACACTCTGTAAATGCTTCCCAAAAGGGAGGGAATCAAAGAGACTGGCTGGGATATTGGCAAGTTCCAAAAACTGCAAGTAATGCAGTATGTAAGAGATGAAGCAGGGACTAGATGATGAAAGTGTTAATTCACCCTTGAGGCCATGAGTTGCTCCTGAGGGTTGTAGTCAGAGTGGTATCTTGATCAGATTTACATTGGAATAAGAAAATACATGAAAGGTGAGAGCTGAAAAGGGGTCAGTGCAGGGCCATGAAACTGGCCAAAGTAAGTTGGAAATGTGGCTGTGATAGAATGTGGGCCTACCTCTATTTCCTTCTTTTCACTATTTGATCACAGGCCTCCACCCAGAATGCTCCCTACTGCCCTATGTGACTTATATTTCTTGTCCCTCCCCAGATGACAGCTGCCCAGTAGAACATGTGCGTGTGCTGGGCCTGCTACATGAAGAGCTTCATGGCCCAGGCCCCGTGGAAGCATTGAGCACCCTTGCTCAGACTGAGGTGACCCTGAGTGGTACAGGGGGCCAGGCCTCGGCTCACATTCTCTATCGGAGGCCCCAACATCATCCAACACATAAGGTCAGGAGGAGCACAGGAGGACTAGAGGTTGGGGTTAGACAGGGGAACAAAAAAAAGCTGATGTGATGGAGCACTTCTCTGTGCTTGCGTCATTTCATTATTTCCCTCATTTAATCTTCACAGCTACCCTGTGAGGTAGTTTTATTATCCCCGTGTTTTTGTTTTGTTTTAATAGAGTTTTATTGATTTTTAGAGAAGAAGGGAGAGGGATAGAGAGATAGAAACATCAATTGGCTGCCTCCTGCATGCCCCCTTTTAGGGATCAAGCCCGCAACCCAGGCATGTGCCCTGACCAGGAATCAACTGGTAACTTCTTGGTTCATGGGTTGACGCTCAACCACCGAGAAACCTGGCCGGGCTATTAGCCCTATTTTTCAGCCTAGGGAATTCAGATCCTGTGAGCTTAACCAGTAAAAGACAGTGCCTTCCAGGAAATGGAAAAGGAGAAAAGACTGGGAGTGGTTTCTAGGGAGGAGAAGGGACAAGTTCCCATGGAGGGGTTTGAAGGAGGGGTGAGAGGTGGACAAGAGCGGAAAGCAGGCGGCTGTATAGCTGATTTAGGCTGAAGGTACTAGGTCTTTAGTTCTCCCTGGTGTCTTCAGTAAGGTGGAAGAAACTAATACTCTCCTTTCTTTTCCCCAGACTCAGTGGTTCTCCATCCTGCCTGACTTCAGCCTGGATCTCCAAGGGGGTTCTCCCCTAAAGTCGAAGCCTGATCCAGATCCTCACACCCCCCCGGTATCTAAGAGTGCCAGGGTCAGAACAAGAGAATGGAGTTGGGGTCTGACAAAAAGAGAGGAGCATAAAAACTGCAGAGGTTGGGCGTGGGGTTGGAGATTTCAGGGACGGGGCATAGTGGCAGCATCCTTTGTACCTACAGGTGGATCCCACAGCTCACTTGACCTTTAACCTTCACCTGTCCAGGAAAGAGAAGGAAGCCAAAGATAGTCTGACCCTGCCCTTCCAATTCAGCTCTGAAAAGTAAGGTTTCAGCCTATGTGTCCAGGTCCTTGAGTAGAAAACCCAGCATCTGGGCCTAAGAGGTGGGGTGACAACAGGTTATTGATTAACCTCTCAGACTTTATAAGGGTTGAAGTCCATCTCCAGAGCCAAATCTGGGGAGTGGTTCTCTACCCACCCATACCCCAACAATGACAAAGAGCCTTTATCTCCTTTTTTCTCCATTACAGCCTTGGGTCCCAACTCCACAGTTGTCCCCAGAGCAATCTCGGTCTAGGCTGAGCCAGACCAGACCCTGGAGAAATGGCCCTATCTCCAGGCAACAGTGCTAGGACAGGAAGCTAGATGGGGAGGGCAAAGACAGGTTAATAAGGACTTAGTAGATGCCTGTTCTATGCCCAGTGTGTGGGTGGATGAAGCAAGACTATGGCAGGATCCTTGCCCTCAAGCTGCTAAGAATAAAAACTTAGAGTAGTATGAGAGCGGGAGTCTTCTAGTACCAAATGGTGCTTCAGTACTAACTAAACCAGGGGTCAGGGAAAGGGACTTGGGCCAAGAAAACATGGAGAACAAAGAGGGAGTCACAGTCACCGTGTACAGGGTATTCAGACAGGACTCCTGTTACCCACCCTTACCAACACCAATTCTTTTCTCATCTCTCAGACAGCAGGCTCTACTATGCCGTGGTCAAGGCCAGGCTACCAGCCACATCTTCTATGAGCCAGATGCTTATGATGACCTGGACCAAGAGGACCCAGATGATGACCTAGATATTTGACTAGACTGAAATTGGAGGGGGGTGGGAGACCTTGGGCCTGTTCCCATCCTTCCATTGTTCGAGTTGGCCTTGCCTTGTCCCTGCCCCGTATCTGTTTCCTCTGTTTCTGGGGGCCCTACCCTATGATCCATGAGCTAGGGAGCAGTGTCCAGTCCTGACAAAAAGTGGGATGCTGGCAGAGGGGAAGGTAAGAGACTAGGAAATCCGTCTTCTCTCCCCCAAGCCTAATAAAAAAAAAAATTTATTAAAAAAGAAACTCTGGTAGCTATTTAAGCAAGAGTTGGGAGTAGAAGGGACTGGAGGTTGGGAATGGATGGAGGAAACCAAGCACCTGAGTCTTCTAGAGTCAATAGTCAGTGTTGGGGGCTGAAGAACAATGAAGTGGTGGAACAGGGATGGCATGCAACGCCATTGGTGCTCAATGTGTATATTTTAGATTCCAGGCTCCCTACAAGGAGCTCAGTAGGAAGAAAGCAGAAAGGGGAAGGAAGAAAAGCCAACTTTCCAAAACATACTTTTTATTACTGTACAAAAAGCACATCCACCCCTCTTTTGTTCTCTCCCACCTAGCCCCCAGGGAATTGTACACGGTGTGCAGGACAGGCTCCTGTACATCCTGCCCCCGGGCTGAGCTCTCTGCCCCAGTCCTTTCAAGCGTCTAGGCCACCAGGCTGGGGCAAGGGAGTCCCAGTTCACACGTACTCCTTGGCAGAGTTGGGCTTAGGGTAGGAGCGGGGTGCACCGTACCCAGCTTTTGTCTCACTCCCAGGACAGGAGCAAGAGAGCAGTGCACCTCCCAAAAGGACCAGAGCAGACCCTGCCCAGCCAATGAAGATGGCAGGACCAAACTCGTACCTGTGGAGAGAGGGGATTGGGTTCAGAAACCCTGGCCTCTCCCGACCCCAGACCTGTCGGTCCCCTTAGGAGGCAGGACTCCCATACTTACTTAACATTCATGGGGACCAAAGGGTTATAAAAGTCTGTGATAATCATGTGGCCATACCAGGAGCAAGCTATCAAAGCAGCAAGACCTAGAGGGAGAATGAGGATTTTGACATTGTGCGACCCCAAACCAGCACCATACCCACCCTCACTCCTCAGAGCCCTTGAGGCTACCTTGGACCTGCGACTCACCTGCCACGATGAAAATGATGCCTCCGGTCATGGCTATGCGGGCCTTCTTCACTTTGTCATCTCCCCCACAGCGCGTACACTTCATGCCCATCGTGGCCACGAACATGGCCAGGAAGCCCAGCACCAGGGACACCACCATTAGGGCTCTAGTGGCCTGAAGGGCCGCTGAGAGGAAGGAGGAAGAACTTGCATTGCTGGAAGTGCGGCAGCCTTCGAGCCGGCCGCCCCGGGCCTGAGATGCCCCCGGCGGCCAGGTCCCGGCCGGTTCGGGGTGGATCCCGCTCCGGGGCCTGCGGCGCCGCCCCGCCCTGCCGCGGCTCTCAGACCCGCCCGGGGCGCCCGGGTTTCGATGAAACTGCCCGGGTAGGGGGAAGGGTGACAGGGGACAGCGGAGGCGGCGGCTGGCGACTCCGCACGGGCCGCAGACGACGACCTGCGGCCCAGTCCTGACCCCACTGTCGAGGCCACAGGGTTTGTGGCTTCGTCTAATCGGCCGATAAGATTAGAGGCCGCAGGCGCCTGCCCACGTCTGACAGGCGCGCACGGCTCCTCCGCGGGACCCCGCGGCCGCCCTTTGTCTTAGAGAAAAGGGCGGGAGTGGCTGAGGCCATTGCCAGCCTAGGCCGGGGGACAGCAGAGACCGCGGCCCAGGCCCCGGCCTCCCGCTGAGAAACGGGGCGCAGAGGGTGCGACGGGCGCGGCAGGCCCACTCCAGCCAGCCCCGCTGCGCGGCCGCCCGCGTCCTCCCTCCTCTCCCGCTGGCTCCCAGGCAACCCAGGGCGTCGGGGCCCGGGCCACCCGGAGACCCCGGCCTGGCGCGTCCGCCCCCTCGGTCTCACGGCCTTACCAGGCAGGGCGAGCACCGAGTCGTACATTTTGCAGCTCATCACTCCCGTGCTCTGAGTGACGCAGTCCATCCACAGCCCCTTGTACATGGCCTGGGCCGTGATGATGTTGTCGCCCGCGAACGAGCTCATCTGCCACTGCGGGATGGCGGTGCACGCCACCAGGCCCACCCAGCCCAGCAAGGCCATGGAGAAGCCCAGCAGCTGCAGGCCCGAGTTGGCCATTGCGCCCTCAGGAAGGACCGGGGGCGCGGGCGGCCGCCTCTGCCGTGAAACAAACTCGGAGGGGCAACCTCACGAGACAACTTGGGTTGGAGTCACAAGTCACCCAAAGAGAAAAAAGAAGTTTTTGGTCGAGTGACTGCGAATTTCTTATCACCCGAAGTAAACACAAGTCGCCCCTCCGGCGGGCCGAGTATCTCCCAGCAGAAGGAACAGGTTGCGCTCGGAAGACTGGTGGCCGACCAAGGCGATCCCCGAAGTCCAGGCCGTTCCCCGCGGCGCTCTCGGCTACGCTTCCCGAACAAAAGGTGGCGGGGCCGTAGGGGCCGTCCTGGGTGTTGGAAGTCCCCAAAGTACCCCGGGCAGTAGGCCGGCGCCAGGTGCAAGCCGCGGAGAGCGAGCAGATGCGGGCGGACAGGTGCGGCGCACCTGAGTATATGTAGGGCGTCGGGGGCGCGCCCCGCGGGCACTGGGAGGCGAAGGGGAGCGGAACCGGAGGGGCGGCCAAGAGTGACCTGACGTCACCGAAGGGACACTCACCTGGGCCGGAAGTCCTGGCCCCCACCCCTCCTCTCCCAGGTATAGAGGAAGGAACCTGAGCGCCAGGGTCACGCCCCTTCTCTTGCCCGTCTTTGACCGCAGGTGCGGAGGAGGCGGAGGCCTCTCGGAAGTCAGCCCCCCTGGCCTGGACTTCGCTCCAGCATCCCGACGCCCCTTCCCAGCGCCCCAACAGGTGCGCCAGGCCCGCCGCCGCCCAGCCTTCGCTCCGCCCCCTCCCCACCGCGGGGACTCCCCGCTTCTGCTCTAGGCGCTCTCCGTCCCGCCCCACTGTCCCCCCACCTTCTGCTCCATTCCCGTTTCCTCTGTCTCCTCTCCCAGTCGACCCCATCTTCAGGGGCCCTGGCGCCAATGCCTCAGGACTCTCACCTCGGCAGCCGAGTTGGAGTCGCCCCCAGAGCCGCCGCCCCAGCCCACGCCCGCCCCTCCGCTGCCCGCTGCCCCCCTACCCTGCCCGCCACCAGGCACCCGGCTTGCAGGCGCGACCGCCCGTCTTCTTGGTCCCCTCCATTCAAACCCCGGACGCGACTTAGTGCCTGGGCCCTCCCAGCTGTCACTATCCCCTCCCGCATCAAGGGTCCTTGTAGCAGAAGGAAGAAACCCCTGAAACCAGAAGCCAGCAGAGGATGGGAAACAGGGTAAGGTCTCCATTACAGCCTTGGGCACATCCCTTGTTGCCGCCCTTGAAGCCTATCCACACTTGTCCCTCACTTTCCGTCTTCTCCCCTCCCCCAGCCACACACACATTTCTTTCATTCTGAGTTTGGACCAGCCTCTTGGTCATTGGTGTGCGCTCTCCCTTCCTCTCTGTCCTTCCTGACATGGGGCTCTAACGTGACCTTTGGTTCAGCCCTCCGACTCCCACCCTCAGGTTTCTTCTCTCACTCTCCCCAAACTATTTCCCCCATCCTTCCTCTGGGTGTCTCTTTCCCACATCCCACGTCCTCTCGGCGCCCCCTCACCGTTCATCATCTCCCCCTTCCTGCCTTCTCCGCTTCCTATTTCACTCCCCTCTCTTTTGGTCTACCTTTGTACCCCACCTATCTCCAGCCCTCCAACATCACCAATTAGTTTTTCTTTGCATCTTCCTGCCCAGTTTCCTCCCAATCTTCCTCCCCTCCCGTCTTGTTGCACCTCTCAGGCTCGCACGCCTTTTTAACTCTGTCTCTCTTATTTCATTTTTCTCTCCTTTTCTCCCCTCAACTCATGAATTTCCCATTTTTGTTCCTCCTTCTCAAACATTTCTCCTACTTGCATTCAATAAACATATTAAAGAGCCCCTCATATCAAGCCAATTAACCTGTTTTTCTATAAAATGCAGACTTTAATGAACTCGTTTTTATTCATTTTTTCCCTACTTTTTCGTTAATGGTTTTTTTTTAAAGGTGCTTTTCAGCTCTAAAATTTCATATTTCTCAATACTTAAGTATATACAACTTCTCTCCAAGCTCACTGCCACCACCTCAGGCCAAGCCACCATCACCTGTTGCCTGGTCACTGCAACTGCCTCCAAACCAATCTCCCTGCTTCCCTGCTTGTCCTTCTAAAATCCAGTCTCTGGAAGAGATGTTAAAAACAACAACAAAAACAAAACAAAACAAAAAATCTTGTCACTTCCTGTTGAAAATCCTTAATACCTTCCAATGGCACTCTTACTCCTATTGTTCCACTGGATTTGGCAAATGCCATACCAGACTCTGCCTCAGCCACACTGGTGTCTTTCTGTCCTTGAAACATACTTCCCACCAAATTGCCTTTGCACACTCTGTTCTCTGTGCCTGGATGTTCTCCATTCACCCCCACCCACCTTCTTCTACCCAGCTAGCCAACTAATCCTTCAGCTATAAGCTCAAATATCACGTCTGCGATGAAGCCCGGCCTGACTACCCCACCCCGGACTGAGTCAGATCACCTGCTGACTGCTGTCACCGCTACTTACACTTTACTTTCAAAGCTCTTATCATAGTCTGAAACCATTTACTTTATGTGGCTATTTATTCAGTGTCAGTCTCCCAACTGTACTAAATTCCAAGAGGGCAGAGATGTATCTGGGGTTTATCATCAATAAATATTTGAGGACTAAGTGAATAAATTTGAAAACTAACAATATTTTCATCCCCTGTTCAGCGAATCCCTTCTGAGTGCCTGTATAATGTACCAGGCACCATGTTTGGCACTGAGGCTACAGTTGTAAACAAGACAGATAAGGGCACTGTACTCATGTAACTTGGACTCTAGAGAGAGGAAGCAGACAATAAAGACATAAACAAAATGGTAGATGTTTTGAAGGCAATAAAACAGGTTAGTGTGATGAGACTGGGTCCATTCCAGAGTGAGGTTAGGGAGACCTTTCTAGGAAGTGAGAATAAACGATCCAGCCATGAAAAAAGCATGTTATAGCCGGAGGTAACAGCAGATGCTAAGACCCTTCGAGACTTGTAGTACTGACTTAAAGCAGGATCTCTTAACCCCACACTATTGACATTTGGGGCTAGACAATTCTTTGATATGGGTGACGGTCCTGTGCATAGGATACTTAGCATCCTTAACTTTTAGTGATTAGATGCCAGTAGAACCTCCCCCTGAACTCCAGTGTGACAATTAAAAAAAAAGGGTGCAAGGAGCAAGTAGACTGATGGTTAGAATTAACCAAGGTTGGTTGCTAAAAAGAGAGAGAAGGGATTTTTAAGGTACTTGCATGAGAGTGTTTTATGTGTTAGATCATTGATATAAATTGGGTAAGAAGGAGAGTAAACATTAAAAAGGGTTGGTGAAGTGGAGGGGGTCAGTTGCGGGGGGAAATGGTATACCTGAATACTCTCAACAATAAAGATAAATTTAAAAAGTAAAAAAAAAAAAAAAGGGTTGGTGAATGGCACAAAAACTGATAGGATCAATGATTGAGAGATCTCTATGAAGTGAAGGGAATATATGAGTAAATACATAAGTAAATGAACTGGAAGGGTAGGAGGTGATCATCAGAGGTGGGGGGCTCAAGTTCAATAAATTGGAGGAGGTTGTTTTTGGAGATGACAAAGCCTAGGGATGGGCTAAAGAAAAGAAATCATTGGAGATGAGACTGAGGGCTGAGAGGCTACAATGAGATGGCGTGCCCTCGTGGATTTTGGAGTCAACAACAGTGACGATAGGGACATACGTGTAAAGAGGAAGATGATGATCCAGGTGCTCAAGTTATCAGTGAATGCGAGTGAATGAGCAGGCTGGGGGGCCCCAGCAGCAATCAGAGGCAGTGGGTGATACACTTGCAGACATGAACTTCAAAGGAGCAGAGGATTTAGAAGGATGAAGGAAGAATAATGGTCTAGAAACTACATCGGGGAGCAATACTACCAGCTCCAGACCCTGAGATATAAGAAATAAGACCAAAAATAAGCCTCTGTTAAGAGGGCTGCCAGGGAAGAGTGTCCTCCGAGAGAGCCAGGTTTCAGAAAGGTCTAGGAAAGGAGCATTCACAGAACAGGCTGGAAATATAAGGGTGATGGTAGATGAGTTCAAAGGTCATAGAGAGTCTGAAAGATCGAGTCTGGTTGGGGTGTTGGGTCAGATTAGGGGATCTACACCGCAGCATGGGGATGACAGGTGATATGATGAGGTAAGCGACCTGGTATGGGAACCTGGCTAATTTGTTTCTATAGGAAAGTGTGTTCTGAGTTCTGAAAAACTCATAAACTTTTGAAACTTGCAATATTATTTTAACAGTATGCATTATTACTCAAAAACTAATTATTATATTGATCACTGATTATGATTTTACTAGTTAGGCCAAGAAGTTATAGCCCCAAGGCAGATAAAATAGTACAAGCTCTAATTCCACCTTGTTTTATTTTGTTTTTGTTGTTGTTATTGTTGTTTTCAAAGAGAAATACCTACTTGTTGTTCCACTTACCCATGCATTCACTGGTTGACCCCCAGATGTGGGCTATCAGGACCGCATTCTAACCAGCTGAGCTACGCGGCCAAGGCTAACTCCACCTCATTTAGAAATTGTCTTGGCTGGGTGGCTCAGTGCACCAAAAGGTTGCGGGCTTGATCCCTGTTCGGGGCACGTTTGGGAGGCAACTGATCAATGTTTGTCTCACATCATTCTCTCTCTCTCCCTTCTTCTGTCTCTAAAATCAATTTGAAAAAATGCCCCGGCTGGTGTGGCTCAGTTGGTGGAGCTTAGTCCCATGAACCTAAAGGTCGCCGGTTTGATTCCCAGTCGGGGCACATAGCCGGGTTGCGGGCTCGATCCCCAGTAGGCGAGCTGCAGGAGGCAGACTATGGATGTTTCTTTGTCACGCTGATCTCTCTCTCTCTCCCCCTCTCCCTTCCTCTCTCTCTAACATCAATAAAAACATATTTAAAACAAGAAATTCCTCAGATGAGGATAAAAAAAAGAATCAACCAATGAATGTATAAATAAGTGGAACAAAAAATCAATGTCTCTCTCTCTCTCCCTTCCTTCCTCTCAATGAAGAAATTTATTTATTATATATTTTTTTAATCCTCACCCAAGGATATTTTTCCATTGCTTTGCAGAGAGAGTGGGAGGGGGAGAGAGAGAGAATCATGAGTGTGAGAGAGACACATTGACTGGTGGCCTCCTGCGCGTGCCCCTTGCTGGGGATGGAGCCTGCCACCAGGTAGGTGCCCTTGGCTGGAATCGAACCTGGGGCTTTTCTGTCCACAGGCCGATGCTCTAACCACTGAGCAAGCTGGTTAGGGCTTAATGAAGACATTTTAGACTCATCTCTTTTACGATGGGGAAAAAGAAACAGATGTTCACTGTTACCCCTTGTATTTGACAAAGTCCTGAAGGTCATGGTCAATACTACAAGGAAGTAAAATACATAAGTAGTGCAAAGATTGAAAGGGGCAACACAAAACTGATTTATGGATGATATAATCATCTACTTGGAAAATCAAACAGAATCAACAGACTATTAGAACCAACAAGGATGTTCAGCAAGGTTGCTGTATACAAGATTAACCTACCAAAAATAAATCATTAGTGTTTTACTAATTACTAATTACTAATTAGTGTTATTACTAGTTAGTAATAACTAATTAGAAAATGTAATAAAAAATAATATTTAATTTGCATCAGTGACAAAATTATAGAGCATCTAGGAATTAACCAAGTATTCGTAAGACCTCAGTGGAAAAAAACTTTTATTTCAAATAAGGGACAAAGAAGATGACCTGAATAAATAAATAGTTCATTACAAAGATATCAGTTGTCCCTAGAGAAATTTATTATTTGATATATTACCAAAAGAAGATCTTGATAAGTTTACCCCCAAATTTGTATGGTAAAATAAAAGACCACAGATGATAAGTTGATATTGAAAAGGAAGAGTAGCAAGAGGAGTCTTGCCCTTCCAGAGATTTAAACTTGCTACAAAACATGGTGAAAACAGGAACTTGTAGTATGAGTTGTAGTTGTAATAACAGTGCTGTATTAGTACAAGAACGGACAGCTACACCAATAAAGCAGAATATGAGCTCAGAGACAGACACTTTTATATATCAGAATTTAATATGTGGTAAATATGGCTCAATAAGAGAAAAATAAATTGGATCTCTAACACCCCAAACAAGGATGTACTCCAGATGATTAAAATGACCTAAATGTGAAAAGTAAAACTAAGCCTTGGTGGGGTAGCTCAGTTGATTAGAGCATCCTCCAGATACGCCAAGGTTGTGGGTTCCATCCCTGGTCAGGGCACGTACAAGAATCAGCCAATGAGTGCATAAGTAAGTGGAACAACAAACCCATGTTTCTCTCTCTCTTCTCTCTCTCAAATCAATCAGTAAAATATTTTTTAAAAGTAAAACCGTACTATACTGCTGGTGGGAATGCAGACTAGTGAAGTCACTGTGGAAAACAGCATGGAGTTTCCTCAAAAAATTAAAAATGGAAGTGTCATTTGACCTAGCAATTCCATTTCTGGGAATATATCCTAAGAAACCCGAAACACCAATCAGAAAGAATATATGCACCCCTATGTTCATAGCAGCTCAGTTTACAATAACTAAGATCTGGAAGCCGCCCAAGTGCCCATCAGTAGATGAGTGGACAAAAAAGCTGTGGGACATTTACACCATGGAATACTACGCAGCTGGAAAAAAGAAGGATCACTTATCCTTTGGGACAGCCTGGAGGGAACTGGAGGGTATTATGTTAAGTGAAATAAGCCAGTCAGAGAAAGGCAAGTATCACATGATCTCACTCATATGTGGAATCTAATGAACAAAATAAACTGATGAACAAAATAGATCCAGAGACATAGAAGCATGGAGCAGACTGAGGGATCTCAGAGGGAAGATGGGGGTGGGGGAGTGGGTGGGGAGAGATTAACCAAAGAACTTATATGCACAACCTAGGGACACAGACAATAGTGTGGGGATGGCCTGGGGAGGTGGATGTGGAGTGGAGGGGTTCAATGGGGGGAAAAAGGGGGACATCTGTGATATTTTCAACAATAAGGATAAATTTAATAATAAATAAATAAATAAATAAATGCTTCAAGCTATGACTAATCAGACAGAACTTCAGTAAAATATCAACTTTCACCCACTGAACTAACAAATATTAGAAATCCAACCCAATTCTCATGTATTTGATTAAAATCTGATATAGTCCACTTTGAATTATAAAAGACTGACCAACTTAAAATATTGCCATTTGTGACAACATAGGTAGAAACTGAGCGTATCATGCTAAGTGAAATAAGTCAGATGGAAAAGAACAAGAACCGTATGGTTTCACTCATATGTGGGATATAAAACAAAAAGCAACAAATACAAACAAACAAATTCATAGGTGCAGACAACAGAATGGTGATTATCAGAGGGAAAAGGGGGTGGGGGAACTAAGAGGGAAAGGGGGTCAGGTAATATGGTGAGAGGGGAGACTAGGCTTCGGGTGGTAAACACACAATGGAGTATACAGATGTATTATAAGTACACCTGAAATTTATATAATGTCATTACCCAATGTTACCCCAATACATTTAATTAAATATTATAATTTAAAAAAAGAATGACCGTGTTAAGTGTTGGTGAGGGCATAGAGGGATTAGAACTCTCACATACTGCTGATGGGAATGTAAAATGCTACAACCACTTTGGAAAGCAGTTTGACAGTTTCATAAAAGGTGACACATACACCTATCATATAATCCAGCCATTCTACTCCTAGGTATTTCCCCAGAGAAATGAAAACACATGTCCATGCAAAGACACTTGTACATAAATGTTTCTAGCAGCTTTATTTGTAGTAGCCTAACACTGGAAATAACCCAAATGTCCATCCACAGGTGAACGGATAATCAGACTGATTACTCTTGATGATCAAATCAATAATATTCAGCAATAAAAAGGAATGAACTACTGATACACAGAACAACATAGATGAAGCTCAAAATAAGTGTTAAGTGAAAAAAGCCAGACAAAAAGTGTACATTCTGTATGACCCATTTATATAAAATTCTAGAAAATGCAAACTCGTCTATAGCAACAGAAAGCAGATTAGTGGTTACCTAGGGGATGGGGAAATGGCTGAAGGGAAGGATTACAAAGAGGTGCAAGGAAATTTTGGGGGATAATGGATATGATTATTATCTTGATTATTTGTACAGTTTCACAGGTGTATACATATGTCAAAACTTAAACTGTACACTTTAAATATGTGCACTTTATTTATGGCAATTTTGCCTCAATAAAGCTATTTTAAAAAAACAGAAACAGCCCTGGCCAGTGTGGCTTAGTTGGTTGGAGCGTGGTCTCATATATCAAAAGGCTGTGGGTTTGATTCCTGGTCTGGGCCCATTTGGAGGTCAGCTCATCGATCTTCTCTCTCTCCATCTCTCTCCCCCTTTACCTCTCTCTAAAATCAATAAGCATATCCTCAGGTGAGGATTTTAAAAACACACAGAAATGGAGATCTGGCCAGATAGCTTGGTTAGTTAGTGTCTTCCCAAAAAGCCAAGGTTGCAGGTTTAATCTCTGGTCAGGGCACATACAAGAGTCAACCAGTGAGTGCAAGGCGAAGTGGAACAACAACTCCATGTTTCTCTCTCTCTCTCTCTCAAATAATAATAATTAAAAAACAAACAAAAAAACCTTATTCAGTTTAATCTATTCTAAGCGCTGTATGAGTATTGCATTTTTCACCTTCACGAAAACTCTAAGATGTAGATACTATTATTATCTCCCTTCTCATTTTACAGATGAGGTAAATAAGGCACAAAGAGCTTAGGTAACTTTCCCAAGGGCACAAAGTTAGTAAGGATCAGAGCTGGGACTCAAACTCAGGCTGTTTGGGCCCCAGAGTCCATACTCTTAACTATGCAGCCTCCGGATGGATTGTGACTGAGAGGGTGTGGTGGCAGGAGAGCCCTTCCACACTGCTGATGGAAGCTGAGACTGGGACAGTCATTCTTAACAACAAGCTGGTAGTACTTAGTCATATTAGGTATAAGTATACCCTATGACTCAGCAATTCCACTTGCGGAGATAGATATAAATAAAGACATAGACACATAGGCAGAGGCAGAGATATATCTTCCAAAGAAGTTCTCATAGGAGTTCATAATGAACCTCGTATGAAAATGTTTATTGCCACATTATTTGTGTAGTTGGGAACTGAAAGTGACATGGGTGCTCATCAATGGAATTATAAAATGTGGTGTGGCTAATACACTGCATTTTAATAATCACAGAACATGAGTTTTTAAAACAGTGCTTACTGAAAATAAGATCAGAATGAAAGATATAACAAGATGCTATTTATATAAATTTAAAATGTTTGCACACAAAACAATTCATATTTTGCAGGAGTACAATTTTTAAAATGAGCATTAGCCCAGCCGGGCGTGGCTCAGCAGTTGAGCGTCAACCTGGGGTCCAGGCGACGGGGGTTCGATTCCCGGTCAGGGCACATGCCCGGGTTACGGGCTTGATCAATGACTCTCTCATCATTGATGTTTCTATCTCTCTCTCTCCCTCTCCTTTCCTTTCTCTAAAATCAATAAAGATATATTAAAAAAATTAAAAATGAGCATTAAAGGAGTTGTAATGGTTGCCTTTGGAGGAAGGACAAACAAGAAATGGGTGCTCAGTGATTGAGCCCCGACCCATGAACCATGCCTGGGTTGTGGGCTTGATCCCCAATAGGGGGTGTGCAGGAGGCAGCCGATCAATGACAATCTTTCATTATTGATGTTTCTCTCTCTCTCCTTCTCCCTCTTTCTGAAATCAATAAAAAACATATTTAAAAAACTGTTTAAAAAGAAAAGTATATAACTAGAAGAGAATAGTTTTCAACATAAAAATATAATAAGGCATAGATCAATGAAACAATGTACCAAAAACTGTGTCATTAATTCAGTCCTCCACACCTGAGACCCTAATACACAGACAAAATGCAGTGAAAGGACAAAGGGAGGAAATAGCACTACTGGAGCTCAGGAGTCAAGGTTTCCCTCCAGAAGCTGGAAGCAGAGAGGGCCTGTAAGAGTAGGAACTGGGGGCGGGGTGATGTGTGAAGGAGTGTGCTGGCATCCTCCAGGCCGCCAGTCTCCTGCCTACCATGGGCTGAACCCAGCCAGAAAGCAGTGAACATGGGCCCTTGGAAAACAAAACCCTGAAGGATTTAACTCCCCATGATATAGGGCAGAGTTTAGGAAGGGCTGCAATTGGTTCTGAAATCACATGGGCCAAGGATAACTATGCAGAATCAACAGACACACACACACACACACACACACACACACACACGAGCTCCAATTCAAAGTTCCCACTGTGTCATATGTCTCTCTCTCTCTCCTTCACTTTCAATCCTCTATCAGTCGACATCTTTCCTCCACCTTCCATGCCTTTTTTTCTCTTTCCCAACTCTCTCCTTCTTTCTTTCTTTTTTTAATCCTCACAGGAGGATATGTTTTTATTAATTTGAGAGAGAGAGGAGGGGGGAGAGAGAGAGAGAGATCGATCGATCTGTTGCTTCCTGTATGACTGGGGATTGAACCACCAACCTAGGTATGTGCCCTGACCGGGAGTCGAACCCACAACATTTGGTGCATGGGACAATGCTCCAACCAACTGAGCTACCAGGCCAGGGCTCCTTATTTCTTGTTTGTCTCCTCTTCTCCTTCCCCATCACTTCTCCACATTCTTTAAACTACTCGGTCTCCTGTATCTAGCTCTAGCTTGCTTTCCTTAATCCTGCTTTCCCTGGGGTTTCAACCCCTAGACTGGTCCCTGAGAAGCATCAGAAACAAAGCGTCTGGACGAGAGCAGGAGTGCGCCTTCACCAGAGGGGTTAGAACAGACCCCAGGGTGCTGCACCCTAGTCCTGCACTTCACCTACGCTGACTTTTCATCAGTCCCCAACCTGTGCCGCCCTCATATTCCCTTCTTTCCTCTTGGCACCTTTCTCTGCTTTCCCCCCTCCCTCCTTTCCTCCGCGTGGCGCTCAGCATCCCTGGTTCTTTTGTCTTCCAGATCAGCCCTCTCCGCTTCCAACTACTGCTTCTTCTCCTTTCTGCTCAGAAATTATTGGTTCTCCTTAATGTTCAGACTTTAGTTCTTCAGATAGGTGGGGCCATTTATCAAAGGGTTCTCACCTTTGTGGTTGCTCCCCAAACTGTGTTCTTGGCCATCAGGAGCAGACCCTCATTTCATTCATTCAACAAATATTTATTGAGTGCCTGCTCCTAGGCTGGGTGCTGGGGATATACAGGTAGACAAAGTGATCTTCTGCCCTCAAGATTAAAGTACAGAGAAGAAATGATAACAATATACTATATTGGGGACACATGGCTTTCTGGAGGAAAGCCAAGGCAGGTTTCATGGGGGTGTGTGTGAGCGTTTTTTGAAGAATGAGTAGGAGTCCTGCTGTATTCCAGACTGAGGGATTATTAATATGACAAAGACACCAAGGAATGAAACACCACTGTGTGTTCTGGGCACAGGAAGTAGTTAGGTATTCAGTGGAGTCAGATGGATAGGAGGAGACAGGAGAGGAGAGGAGGGAGGTTTAGTTCACTCTGAAAAGGGGTTTGAACTTGACAGTGGTGGCAACAAAGAGCCAATGACTTTTAGGGCTGGAGTGATAAGGTTGAACTTTTTCTTTTTTTTTAACCCTCACCCGAGGATATTTTTTCCATTGCTTTTCAGAGAGTGGAAGGGAGGGAGAGAGAGAGAGAGAGGAACATCAACGTGAGAGACACATCCGTTGGTTGCCTCCTGCATATACCCCGACTGGAGCCAGCAACTGAGGTACAGGCCCTTGGAGTGGAACCTGGAACCTTTGAGTCGGAGGACTGATGCTCTAACCACTGAGCAAACTGGCTAGGGTGAGGTTGAACTTGTTTTATTTTTTTATTTTTGTTTAAAATATTACAGATGTCCCTTTTTCTCCTCAACGACCCATTCCACCCTTTCCCAACCCCCTCCCCAGGCCCTCTCCCACCATCGTCCGTGTCCTTGGGTTGTGCATATGTGCGTATAAATGCTTTGGTTACTCCTCCCCCCTCCCCCCACCAGCCCTCCTCCCTCCCTCTGACATTCCTCAGTCTGATCCTTGCTTCCATGTCATTGAACCTATCTGTTCATCAGTTTATTAAGGCTGAACTTTTTGTGTTACACTCTGCCCTCCGTGTAAGGGAAAGGGGGAGGAGTACCAGTCGGGGTGCTGGCGATCTGGACCAAACTGGCAGCAGCGCAGGTAACGAAAATCATATGACGGTGAGTTTAGGAGGTACCAACACCAGCGTTGGTAACTAACTGGATAAAGGGGGCTGCAGGAGAGGAGATATTAATTATGACTTCCAAGCTTCTGATAGGAGTGGCACGGTGGCTATGGAGACCATTTTCTGGGATGAGAAAGTTAGGAGGAGCAGGTTTGGACTCCCCCAGGCGGTAGCTGAACATTCAGATCTGAAGCTCCAGAAAGAGGCCTGAGTTGGATGCAGCAGCAGAAGCCTTAGAGCGGAAGGGCGGCCAGGGACCCTGCGCCAGAGACGACCTGGCGCGATCCGTCAGCGGGTCCTCGCTCCCCCTGCAGGTGGCACTGCAGCCCCGCGCTTCCGAGCCCCGTCTCCGAGGCCGCGCGCTCTGCGTTCCCCCTGCCACTTTTCTCTGGACAAGCCCACTCCAGGTCGAGTCCTCCACCCAGGGCCGGCTCTAGCTGGGGATTCAAACCAGGCACGGCCTCCGGAGAGCGTGTCCAAATTGTTCACGCGACCAGCACATGCGTGGGGACTCAGGGACCTCAGGGCCGGTGGCGTGGTTGCTGTGACCACCTGTCCCTCGGGCTGTCTTAGGGAATCAACGTGGGGAACTGGGGGGGGGGGGGGCGAGGGGAAGGGCCAGATAGGCTGTGCCCGGAGCCGGGATGAACAGAAGGAGGACCACCCGACCCTTTAGGAACGGAATTCCCTGTCCTCCACGGCCACCCCAGCGTGGGAAACGTGTCGTGGACCCTTTAAGGCTCCATCTCCCTGCCCTCCCCGGCCCGGGACAAGCTGGGACACCCGGGACCTGACATTTGGCTTCTCCCAACGTGGGAGCTAAAAATAACCACCGTGAGTTACTTTAGGCCATTGCTCCTGCGCACCCCGCGCGCGCGCTCGCGCGGTGTCTCAGGCCGCCCGGGTCCCCTCCCGGGCGAGTACACCTGGCCGGTTCCCGCCTCTCCAACCCCGCGGGCCCAACTCGCGGCGCAAGTCGCCTCTTGAGCCCCAAAACCTTAGCTGGTGGGAGGAGTCTTCACGCGAGGGGTCGGGGCCTTCTGCGCTCCCAGAAGTAATTTTTCTCAAACCTAAAGGGAACCCAGGGGCGTGTCTCGCCGGGCACCGTGTGGGGTGTGGCCTGGCTGACCAACCCGCTATCAGGTGCCAAGCTCTAAACCCCGGGTTTAGGGAGGGGCGTGGCCTTCTGGGGTGTGCGGGCTCCTGGCCAATGGGTGTTGTGAAGGGCGTGGCCCGTGGGGGCTGCGGGGGCTCCTCGGGTCTTTTCCTTGTGGCCCAGCTCGGCCAGATCCCCCGGAGCCCTGCCGCTCTCGAGCTCCCTGGCTGGCGGCTGTGGGTCCCGCTGGGTCCACCCTCCTCACTTCAAGCCGGGACCCTCGTCGCCCCCGCGCCCTCTGCCCGCCAGGCTGGGCCGAAGACCCCCAGTCGCCTCCCTGTCTTTAACTCGCAGCTCCTTTGCCTCCAGCTCCTAAGACAAGATGCCGTCGGGCTTCCAACAGATCGGCTCAGAAGTAGGGTTCAGCATGAGGCGGTGGGATGGGGGCGCGGGTCTCGCTTTTCTCGGGCTGGGGTCGCAGCTGGGGTCAGCTGAGGGGCGGTCCCTGCGCAGGCGCAGGGGGTGGGGGTGGGAGACTGGCTATTTATACTCGTCTGGACAACCCGTGACTGTCGGATTCCAGTCCCTCCTGGAGGCTGAGGGAGTCTGGGGGACCGCTCGGGGCCACGGGCCACAGCTGGATTTTGTGAGAACAGGGCTCGCCCCCTTCTCTAGTTCTCCGTGAATTGCGCCAGAATCAGTGACACTCTGCCCTCGATCTAGCTTGAGAAAGCAGATCCAGGCGGGTCTTGAACTCCAGGAGGAGCTTCTCTTGCGGCTCCCGGGCAGTTTTTCTAGGACCCGAGGCCCTGTGTTGCCCCCCCCCCCCCCCGCTCCTGGTGGTTCTCCAGAACGCTGAACTTTCCCTTGGCCCCACGGTTGGTGGAGGGGCAGAGAGGAGTGGCAGCCGCCCCCCACCCCCCTCCACCCCCCAGCTCAGGTTTCTGCTTGGAGACAGTCTGTGCCGCCAGTGAGCGGTCACCACCGCCACCGCCCCTCACACCACTTTCCCGCCCCCATCCTCTGGGCTTGGCCCTTCCGGGCCGAAGCTAGGCATGGCCCCCTGCCCTTCCTCGGGGCTTAGAGGGGGAGGGGAGACCGGGGCGGAGATAGAGCAGGCCACCACAAGGGCCATCGGCAGGGAGGAATGACCGCGATGCCCTTTTTGGAATTGCTCTTCTTGAGCCTGTTGGGGGCCTTCAGGAGCCTGCTGAAAGAACCCCCAGAAGGGAGGCAAGAGGACAGAGGCTGATGATGATAATGCACTGTTAGTTTATAAAACCAGCACTGTCCAGGATATGGTTAACATTTTATTTTGATTATCACACTTTCATTGACAGGTAGGCAAAGCAAGCAACATCCCCCCTTTCTCTCCTAATCTAGAGGAAAGCTATGTTCAGAGTGGGGAAATGACTTGCCCAAGGTCATGCTAATCTGAACTCAACTCTCTTAAGGCCAAGCCTGTCCCAAGGTCACAGAGGAATTGTGAGGCTTAGGTCTTCAAACATTTCTCTGCCGGCTGGACTCAAACATTCAGTTTCTCCTCCATGCCCATACTGTGGGATTCTTCCTGCTCCTGTTTACACAGATCCCGCAAGTCCTAATATGGCCCAGTTTCCCTCACCCAACATGTTGGATGGAACCCAGTAACATAAGGCTCTGGCTGGGCACAGGCCCAGGTCCCTGAAGAAGGAAAGAAACCATATTTTCATGTGACATGCCTCCTCTCTACTTCTGCCTGCCCAGGAAGGGGAACCTCCTCAGCAGCGAGTCACTGGGACCCTGGTCCTTGCAGTATTCTCTGCTGTGCTTGGCTCCTTGCAGTTTGGCTACAACATTGGGGTCATCAATGCCCCACAGAAGGTAAGAGTCCTGAGGCTTGCAGAGTGGGGGTGCCCAAACAAGGAAGGGAGGGGACAGCAGGGATGAGCAGAGAGGGAAGGGTCTGCAGGAACTCACTCCTGTCTGTCTCCCCAGGTGATTGAACAGAGCTACAATGAGACATGGCTGGGGAGGCAGGGACCTGGGGGACCTGGCTCCATCCCCCCAGGCACCCTCACCACCCTCTGGGCTCTCTCCGTGGCCATCTTTTCTGTGGGCGGCATGGTCTCCTCCTTCCTCATTGGCGTCATCTCTCAGTGGCTGGGAAGGTACGGGGCTGAAGGACAAGGGTAGGGAACAGGAAGGGAGCCATAGTACAGGCACCCTAACTCTCACAGCCCCACTCTCTGCCTGCCAGGAAGAGGGCAATGCTGGTCAACAACGCCCTGGCAGTGCTGGGGGGCACCCTCATGGGCCTGGCCAACGCTGCTGCCTCCTATGAGATGCTCATCCTTGGACGGTTCCTCATTGGTGCCTACTCAGGTACCCACAGGCGCCATGGCCCTGCCCAGTGCCCTGCTCTCCTTCACTATCCCTGGGTGGCGGGAAGGAGTGGGCAGCTGCCTCAGCCTCTCTTCTTCACTCTGTCCAGGGCTGACATCAGGGCTGGTGCCCATGTATGTGGGGGAGATCGCCCCCACTCACCTGCGGGGCGCCTTGGGGACACTCAACCAACTGGCTATCGTCATTGGCATTCTGATTGCCCAGGTGATTGGGCCTGGCCTCATGCGGGGATAGGGAGGGGTTTGCGGAGGGGCTCTGGGGAACAGGCTGAATGGCCTGCCATCCTCTCCCGCAGGTGCTGGGCTTGGAGTCCATGCTGGGCACTGCCACACTCTGGCCACTACTCCTGGGCATCACAGTGCTGCCTGCCCTCCTGCAGCTGGTCCTGCTGCCCTTCTGCCCCGAAAGCCCCCGCTACCTCTACATCATTCGGAACCTGGAGGGACCCGCCAAAAGGAGTGAGCTTCCACCCCATCTTGCTAGTGTCTGTCCCCTTCTCAGACCCTCTCCTTGTCCTCTCAGTCCTGACCCTCCTCATCTCCAGGTCTGAAGCGCCTGACAGGCTGGGCGGATGTGTCTGGAGCGCTGGCTGAGCTGAAGGAGGAGAAGCGGAAGCTGGAGCGCGAAAGGCCACTGTCCCTGCTGCAGCTCCTGGGGAGCCGTACCCACCGGCAGCCCCTAATCATTGCCATTGTGTTGCAGCTGAGCCAGCAGCTCTCAGGCATCAATGCCGTATGTATGCAGCAGCCTCCAGGAAGGGCAGGGTTAGGGAACAGCCCAAGCAGAGGGGAGGAGAGAAAAAGCCCCCTTCCCTTAAAAGTCAGGGTCAGTCCAGCTTGATGTGGCTGCAGGGAAGGAAGGGACATCCCTGCCATCCCCTTTTTCTCTCCCCCACTTCTAGGTTTTCTATTATTCAACCAGCATTTTTGAGTCGGCGGGGGTAGGGCAGCCAGCGTATGCCACCATAGGAGCTGGTGTGGTCAACACAGTCTTCACCTTGATCTCGGTAACTACTGGCCCCTGGAATGGTCACATCCCTTAGTTGTCTCCACCCACCCAATCCCTCTCACTCCCCATAACCTGAAGCCAACCTGCCAAGCCCTGATTCTCTCTGCAGGTGCTCTTGGTGGAGCGGGCTGGGCGCCGGACACTCCATCTTCTGGGCCTGGCAGGAATGTGTGGCTGTGCCATCTTGATGACTGTGGCTCTGCTTCTGCTGGTGAGGTCGGGAGAGTGGGAAAGAGACCAGTGGCCCAAACCCATGGGGACTGCCCCAACAGGCTCTGTGTCCAGCCAGGGCCACTCCTCGGCATATGTGTCTTTGATCCTGGAGGCAGCTTGTATGCCAGGACCACGGTCTGTGCTCCTGAGGGAACTAGGTTGCACTTCCTCCCACTCTGGGAGAAAGCTGTAGCACAATTCTGGCAGCCCAGAGGGTGAGCCACTGTCCAACCTTGGAAACAATAATTCCTGAGGACCCAGCTTTAGAACCAATGGGGAATTGATCATCTTCCCCCCCCATCTTTTTTTCCTTGTTTTTTCTGTTTTTGAGAATTGATCATCTTAATAGCTGAGAGTCCATAACACTCCCTCTACCTTGAATTGGCATAGGGCCACCAGCTGAATGTCAGTGTTTAGAAGTGCTCAAGGGCCTGTTTTAACCTAGGGTGGCAGATCCCTTTCTCTGTGAGCTGCTGGGAGGGGCTGATTTTAGTTTTCTGGGTTGAGGGCAAAAGAAGATCCAGAAAGACCCGACCTGAATTCCCACCCTCCATGCCTTGTCCGCAGGAGCGAGTTCCAGCCATGAGCTATGTCTCCATCGTGGCCATCTTCGGCTTTGTGGCATTCTTTGAGATTGGCCCTGGCCCCATCCCCTGGTTCATTGTGGCTGAGCTCTTCAGCCAGGGACCCCGCCCAGCAGCCGTGACTGTGGCTAGCTTCTCCAACTGGTCGTGCAACTTCCTCATTGGCATGGGTTTCCAATATGTTGCGGTAGGTGGCCTGCTCCTGTCCCATCTCCCACAACCATAGGCCAGAGTGGGGGCAACTCACAGCTAGCCCATTGACTTTCCAGTCAGGCACTCCCCCAGCTCCACCAGGATCAAAGGAAAGACGGGAGCTGAAATAGGTCACATAGCAATAGAGGTGTCTTCAAAACAAACTAGTGGCATAACTTTAGACTAGGAATAAAATTATAAACATATTAATACTCTTGAGTGCAATGACACAGGATGGTAAGAGGGTGAAAAACTATAGGAGAGTTGGGGTTCAGAGGGTCCTAACTTCTCATTCCTGACTATTCCCATTGCCCTGCAAAGGAGCCACCTGCTATCTGCAGTATCCCAGCTCCCTATGGAGACTTTAGTTCATAGCTTGCCTGAGACTGCCCTTTCCCTCCCCTCTGTCAACACCTCTTTCTCTGCCTGTCCCAGGATGCTATGGGTCCCTACGTCTTCCTTCTGTTTGCGGTCCTCCTGCTCGGCTTCTTCATCTTCACCTTCTTAAAAGTGCCTGAAACCCGAGGCCGGACGTTTGACCAGATCTCAGCTGCCTTCCATCGGACACCCTCTCTTTTAGAGCAGGAGGTGAAACCCAGCACAGAACTTGAGTACTTAGGGCCAGATGAGAATGACTGAGGGACCAGGCAGGGGTGGGAGAGCCAGTTCTCTCTGTCCCCAGAGACCCCCTCCTTTCCTCTGTGGCACTTTAACCCTCTCTTCCCCATCACATCCAGGGTGGAGAAAGCCCCTGCAGCCTGGTGGAATTGGGAAGCTGGAGGGAGAGGTGGTCTTAGCACCCCCTCATTCCCCTCGTGTGACTTTCTTGGATTATTTATGTGTTGTGGTTAGGCTGTGGCCATCGAGGTGGGCCATTCTCCCCTCTTGTCCCTCTCCTCCTTCCTCCATAGTTCACCCCTTTCCACCTCAGCTCCAGAATACTTTTGCCCCTCTGCTAGAGAAGAGGGATTGGAGGAGAGACTCTAGGACTGAGTTTAGTGGGGGTGAACTGAAGTACAGAGCAGGAGTGGACAAGAGAAATCCAGTTTCCTACCACCTTGGACTCCTCCCACTCTGGCACTTTCTCTGAATTCTTGTCACATAGACTCTGGGTGAAGAGGGCTTTGTCTTGATCCATCCAAGGCAAAGGATGAACCCTCCCAAAGTCTGACCTCACCTCTCTCACTAAAGGCTCAGTCCTCTTGCTCAACCTTCCAGGGTGAGAGGGAACACCTGCCCATATGTGAGAGGAAGGGATAACAAGCTCCTGCCTCTAAACTTAAGGCTCTGGGCCCTACTTTGACTGCCCCTGGGACCCCAGCTCTTTCCTCCTCTCCCATTGTGGAAGGGTGTTGTACCCACAGACTTTTGACCAACTAAAGGAAAGAGATTTGAAAGGCTGCCTATAAACACTAGGCTGGGAGGAATCTTCAGATATTTTTATACATGTTTGAAAAAGAAGGGGTCGCAAGAAGAAACCAAAAGTCTGTTGTACTAAATGTAAATATATAGATACGTATATAAAGTCACTGTATGAGACAAGTGTCCTGTCGTGGAGGCACTCAAGGATGGGCTCAGACAGGGACGGACCACAGCTTCCCTCCCCACTCTTCCTCTCTATCCTGCCTCAGCTCCAGGCAGAAGATTCCTCTGGATGCTGTCACTCATGCCCCCACTTATATTTCTAGTCATAGCTTTTATTAATAGTAAATGCTAATAAGGTGTAGCTGCAAGTGCCAGACTGTTCTCAGCACTTTACAAAACACTCATTCTGCAAGGAAAACATTATCCCCATTTTACAGATGGCAAAAGTGACTTTCACAGGGATGAAAGCACTTGTTCAGAGCTCCACAGCTAGAAACATGGGAACAACAATTCGTGACCAGGCTGCTCCCCACCTTTACCAGCCAGTTACCAGCAATTCTAACAGAAAAGAGGCAGAGACCAAGACGACAAGAAAGCCTGTTTTTGTTTTTACTGGAGGCTCAGGTGGCACATGACAGTTCATAAAATGGCTTCAGAGGTAGAGGGTAGAGGGGAAACAAAAAATAAACTGGGGTGGGAAAGAAAAACAACCAGGAGGAGGTAAGAGCTGGCTGGTTCCTTCTCAGCCTGATTTAGGGTGGGAGTTGATGCCTCGAACAAAAAGGATGGATCCCTTCCTTCAACCCTTGGTAGGGGAGAGAGAAAAAAAAAGCAAAAGGCTGTTGCTTTGGCCCTCCTGAGTCTCATGGAAAAGGGGGAAAAGCCAGTGTTTTGATGTCATGAATATGGGAAAGGGGGGAGGGGTGCTGGGTAGGGTGCAGGTCAGTTGGAAAACCTGGCAGATACCTAAGAGAGAAGAAGAAATGGACAAGTCATGGCTAGTAACTTATCAGGACCCAGTCCCCCGCCCTCTTGGCTTCCCACCCTGGGCCCTCTCCTAGAGCAGCCACTCACCAGATGGTAGTTCTGGGTGTCCTCGAGTTGGAATCACTCCAGTATGGTGGTGGTGGGGTCCCCACTGTTGATGGGGGCTGAGGTCTAGAAAGAACAAGCGTGGTCAGTTGGGACCTTCTTGTCCTTTAGGGCCCTCCAACTTCAATCTTCTCCCACCTTTTCTCTTCCCATTCCCATAGCCCCTTCCCACTCCTCCCCCAATTCACATCCACAGCTGGTGCTGTGACTCCAAGCAGAGCTGAAAAGGGAGCCTGCAGGGGCTGACACGGGCTAGACTGCCTCTCCTGGGGTTTCCTGGCGGGCGGGGGTGCGTGCCAGCGGTGGACCCAGTAGTATGGCTCTGATGTTAGGCTGAATGAAGGGGTAGTGTGGGGTGGGGACAGGGCCAGGAGATACGGGAACAGAAGGATAGAGTGACATGGGAAGGGGAAAGGATAAAAAGGGGAGGGGGAGAAGGGAATGGGGGAAGAGAGAAGAAAGTTGGCTCCACGGTAGATGGACAGTCCAAGGTCCTCACCTCCTGGGCTGTGGGTTGCCTGGGTCCAGGGGGCTGCTGCCGTCGCCGCTGGAAGTAGGGGCGGTTTCGTGGGCGCTGGGGCTCAGGCCGGGAACCATCAGTGGGACCTTGGCTGGGCTTGGTCTTGCCATCCCCACCTTCTGTGGTAGGCTGCTGGGGTGGCCTGGGGCGGAAAGGCCTGGGGAGAGAAGTAGGGACCCTGAAGAGCATAGGGATTCCAATGCAGACTGCCTCCCTCCCTCCCAGGACTCCACCTAGAGAGATGGACCAGCCAGCTTCCCCATCCCCATCTCCACCCCAGGAGCCAGGCTTTTAGCCCCACGGGCTGTTTCCCGAGGGTACCTATGTATCAATCTCTAGGCTACCCAAATCCCCACCTCCCCACCTCCCCACCCCAAACCACTAGCTTCAGGCTTGTCTGAGAACTTAGCTCTTCCCCTTCCCATCCTTCCAACCCCCCTTATGCGCCTACACCCACCACCCTCATCCAATACTGGACAGTGAAGGGGAAGATAGGGCCCTGGAAAATCTTACCTTCGGTATCTGGGCCGGAATCTGGGTGGGGGGACCCGCTCATCTCCCTGCTGTTGGTCCCCCTCCAATGGGGCTGTCTCTTTAGGTTCTACCCCATCAGTGCCCTGGGAAGATACACAGGCCCTGGTGAGCTGGAGCAACAACAGCTGCCTAGGACCCTGGTGTCCACAGCTCTTCCCAACCCTGGGTTCTACTTCCTCTGGTGACTCTGTGCTCTCTCTCTCTCTACCAACTCCCACTCTTTTCCCAGGACTTGGGAAGCGAGTTCCACATTCCCAGTTCCCCTCACCTCTATAGGCTGCTGCTGGTTGGGGGGCCTTGGGCCTCGCACAAAGCGACGTCGGTAGAAGAAGGGTGGTGGGCGCCGTCGTCTGGGCCTCTGCCCAGGGTCTTCAACTCGTTCCCCTTCGATGCCTGGTTCTGTCCCACCTGATGGAGCCTCTGCCACCATGGGTGGTGGGGCAGCTGGGCGAGGCCGGGGAATAAATCGGCGGAACCTACGTCGATTGGGGGCATAGCGGCTACCCTTCACTGGCACCCCCCCAGGCCCAGTTACATTAGCAGCTTCTGCACCCTGGAAAAGAGGTGGGGAGAACTTGCTCCAACAACAAATGCACAACATTCCCAAAATGCTTGAATCATTAGTCTTCCCCTTCTTCCAGCTAAATCTCCTCTCCAGATTTCTTCAGCCCCTCTAACTTCCTTCCACCTTGCCCAGCAGAGCAATGGCATCTTTGGACCCTTCTAGGAAGGGCCACCTCTGCAACTTGTCCCTTTTTTTAAAAAAAATATATCTTTATTGATTTCAGAGAGGAAGGGAGAGAGAGCAAGAGAGATAGAAACATCAGTGATGAGAGAGTCATTGATCAGCTGCCTCCTGCACACCCCCTCCTGGGGATTGAGCCCGCAACCCGGGCATGTGCCCTGACTGGAATCAAACCACGATCGCCTGGATCATAGGTCGATGGTCAACCACTGAGCCACGCTGGCCAGGCATGCAGCTTGCCCTTCTGAAATAACTGCTACTGAACCCTCTTGAGTTTAAGACTGGCAGTAGGGGGGTGTAGAAGCAGAAAGGTCTGGCAGCAACTGTCCATCTTACTAGAGGGCTGACTCTGAGAGCCTGGGACAGGACCCCATGTGAAGAACAGACATAGAAGTGCTTGAACTACAAAGAAACCCAGATGTTAATTACTGAGTGATAGCAGGGATTTGTTCTTCAGGATGTCCCTTAAAGCAGCCAAAGTGTTAAAGACGACAAAGTCTGCATGAGAACACAGTCTGGGCTAATGCGCCAGAGGAGGAGCTGGCCAAGGAGGGGCAAAGCCTGGGATGACATCTAGGCCATCCTCCCACTCTATATCCCACCACAGCCCCCAAACCTTCTCTCCTTCCACGACATCAAACTCCACAGTCTCCCCATCTCCAACGCTGCGCAGGAACTTCCTGGGGTTGTTTCTTTTAATAGCTGTCTGGTTAGGGGAAAGGCCATGAGAAAGGTGAGGACTAGAGTTTCTCACTCCTGCTGGGCCCACCACCCCATTTTATTCTTTTCACCATTTTACTTGTGGGGTGGGGCTGGTGGGTGAAGCAAGGAGAAGGTAGAGTTTAGTAGGGGAAAAGCCATAAACTAGGGGCCTCAGGAACAATTGTGCAGTTACCACTGTCCCCAGGACACACTCCCTCCTCCTTTACCCCTCAGGGATTTCAAAAAGGGAGGCAAGAAACATGAACTCAGAATCAAAACAAAAAGCAGAGTGTCTTAAGCTGCAGAGTGGGTAAAATGTACTGTGCTTCTTACCTCAATCCCACTGAGAGTTCTTTCCACCAAAGCAGTGGTTCTCAAACCATGGCATGCATCAGAATCATCTGGAGAGCTTGTTAAAACAGATTGCCGGCCTCTCCCCCAAGTCTGATTGATTCAAGTAGGTCTGGGGTGGCGCCTGAGAATTTGGATGTCAGGTGATGCTGCTGGTGCAGGGGCCACACTTTGAGAACCACTAGCCTGTGCCCTTTCCCACTGAACATCGCCTGTGGTGTTAACAGGTCCCAGTAGGTACTGAGCATGCCATGCTCAGAGGGCAGCACATACATTTCTGACAGACAACCCAACACAAGTGGGGCCAATGGCAGTTAATTCAGGCACCTGATGCAGATAGGGAGGGAAACTATCTCCTGGTGGGCATGCTGTTGTAAGGTAAAAGCTGGAGGAGATGATGTGTGCTAAGTATTATGGCAAAAGCTTTCAAAGAGAGGCCAGTTTCTTCCCCTCAGAAAGCCAACCTAGCTCTTACCTGGTGAACAAAGACATCCTCCTTGGTGTCATTCCTGCAGAACAGGATGGGTTGTTAGGAGGTGGCTTTGGTGAGGTGCTCACCTCCCCTGAGGACTCCCTAGCTGTCCTTTCCTAAATCAGTAGGCCCATCCTCTCCAGCCTTCCATGGCTGCTTGGAGGTAGACAGGGCCCCAAGAAGCAGGAATGAAGAGAAGTATACTTAAAACCTCAGTGGAAACCTGGGCTTCATGAAGAAAGGGTGGACGGGGAGGCAGATTGACTTTGCAGGAGCTGTGCACTCCACCCTCTGCCGCTTAGAACCTGGTAGTGCTGGGTGTAACTGTCCCTGGCCAACAACCCCCATCACGGTTGCAAAATTCCATTCCTGTCTCCTTCCCCCTACGTTCAAGGAGCAAGAAAGTGAGGACAGGAGGAGAGGTACAGAACAAGCTTGAGATGTGGACAGTGTGTCAAGAACTTGCTCTAAGCAGCCTCCAAACTTTATTCTCAGCTTTGACCAGGAGTTGAGCCCCAAGGTCAGGCCTCCTTTCAACACACCAAGGGACCAGGGGTGAGAGAGAATATCGGATCACCCTCTATTACTGCTTGCCTGTTACCGGTTTATCCTAGCACCTCAATGAGGGGAGGGGAGAGGTTTTCCTTCAGAACCTCCCAGGAGTCCTCAGTTTTCAGAATTAGAGAAGAGCCCTCCCCTAGAACAAATATTCTAGCTGTAAAGCACTTGGATCTGCACAAAGGTCAGCCTGCTAAGAGGGAACTAGCGCCTCCCAGGAGGGCTGGGCTGGGCAGGGTGCCCAGGCTGGGGAAGGGCCCACAGGGGGAGGCCTGGCTTTACTCAGAATCTGCCACTAGGGCCCCTCCCAGTGCCGGGAGGGCGTGAGGCTGCCAAAGAAGAAAAGCGGCAGCTTCTGGCTGGGCTGGCTCCTTCCCCAACCCCCACCAACCTCAGTCCTGTCAGGTGGGGTTCAAATGAGCCAACAACTCTGTAAAGAAGATGAGTTGTGAGAGTGCTATGTGCGCTACTGGAAACAGGAAAATGAGTGAGGCCTGGAGCCCTGGGGCGCAGAGAGCAGGTACATTCTGCCCCAAAGGTGAGGCAAACTAAGCCAGAAGGTGAGACAAGCTGGGAAGGTCAGAGCCAGGTTTGCCAACTTCCTAGATCATTAACCCTCTGCTGCCCTTGAAGATGAGGAGCTTCATCTCGCCCACATTTGTGTTACGATTAAAGACTTTCAATCAGCGTCAGCTGGACATTGCAACCATGTGCTTCGGCAGGGGTAGAGATGAGGTGGGGAAGGTGTCCAGTCCCACAGGCCAGTTTGGAAGACACCCATTCCACCCCCTCCCTAGGTTCCTCAGATACCTGTTGATGAATCCGTAACCATTCCGGACGTTGAACCATTTGACAGTGCCCAGGACTTGTATTGCTGCCAGGCAGAGATGCAGTAGGGACAGTAAGATGGGGGAAGAGATGGGGCTGGACTCAGTTTTGAGACACTCCGAAATCTAACCTCCCTCCCTACTACTTAGTAAGCTTAACTTCAAGTGGGAGCCCACACAGTGAGGCTCAGGCTTTCAAAACCCTTCCAATTCTAAGACATGTTCCTCGGAGCCTACAAATCCAGGCCCTTCACCTACAATCGTGTACTCACCTGGTCCAAAGTCCGGCCCTCAGGTCATACCTGGGGGCTTTTCTAGTCCTCTTAATGTAAGGTTCCCTAGTGCACCTGCTTCCCGGACTTAGAGGTTTACGGGGTGCTAACCTGAGTCAGCGAGGCCACGTCTTCCGCCCCGGGGGCGTGGCCAGGCCCTGAGGTTCGTTCTCCGCCCAGGGCCCTAGCTGGACCTGCTAACCGCGCTCTCCCGCCCAGGAAGGCAGGGTTTCCCACCGGGGAACCTCCTTGGGTCCGCCGCCCTAGCCCAGCTAGTCCTTTAGCCTTCGGGCCAGGCCCACCTTAGGCTTTCCAGACCCCGCTGGGCTCCACGATTCCCTTCACCCGGCCCGCCCGCCCCCTTAGAACCGCCCTGGCACGCGTCCTCCCCCCTCACCCAGCACCGGCTTGTCCGCCTGGCTCCGGGCTGAGGGCGCGGGGGTCCCCGAGGCCGCCGTCGCCGGGTTGCCAGGAGTGTGGGGGCCCAGCGCCGACGGGGGCCCAGCGGCTGGGCCTGAGGCGGCTCCGACCCCGCCGCCGCCCGCCCCGCCGGCTGCTTTCTGCGGCTCCCCCGCCGGCACCGGTACCGGTACCACCACCGCTACCACCCCTGCCGCCGTCGCGGGCACCGTCGCCACGGGGGCCGCTGACGCCACCGCTGCCGCCTCCGCCTCGCTCATCCCGCCGGGTCCAGTACCGGCCCCCGCCACCACCTCCTCCTCCTCCGCCACCACCGCCGCCGCCGCCCCGGCCCCTCCCCCCGGCTCGCGGATCCGCCACCCCGCTCGGTCCTCGAGCCCAGAGCCTCGCCCGCAAGCCTGCAGAGGGCCCTGGCCCCAGGCCAATCGCAGCCCGCAGCCACGGCGCGCGCGGACCCGCCTCCCGGCCTCAGGCCAATCCTAGCGGAGCAGCCCCGGGACCCGCACGCCCGCCCCGCCTCCCGGACTTCGCGGGGCGGCTGAAGCCCTCGCCCGCAGCCCCGTAAGTACACCTGGGCCCCGCCCCGATGCGGTCACGTGACTTCGCGCAGTCCTACCCATTGGTCCGCGGCCTCTTTCCCCTCCCCCTTCCGCCCCTTTCCACCGGCCGCGGGAAATCAAACGGGCTTGTGGCGCCCCAACCGCCACCTGGCCGCAGCGCGAAGGGCGGGGCGAGGAGGGCAGCTCGAAGGTTGCCCCTAACGACCTGGGTGGGGGGCAGGACTCCGCAGTCTCCGTTCTGGCCTTGAGCTGCACCGATCACCTCCACCCTCGAGACCGCCCTGGCCCGCACGCTGCTCGAGTAGGAACACTTCTCCCAGCCGGTCCCACCCGCCCTCCAGTCCAGAGGATGCCTGCGCAGCCCGGGCTGCGGTATTTGCCCGCGGAGCCAGCTGGAAGGCGCAGCAGAACGATTTTCCCAGCTCACGGTTGCTTTCACAAGCCGGCGACTCTCACCTTTGTTTTTAAGGTAAAATTTACATATAATAAAATGCGCAACTCCGCTGAGTTTTGATAAACGTGTTAACCAGGGAGTCGATACCCCTAGTCAAGGTATTCTTCCCTCGCCCCCAGAAATTCCCTCGAGCTCCTTGCAGGCAATCTTAGCCTCCCCGCAGACCACCGCGGTTCGGACGTCTGCCACCCTAGGTTAGTTTCAGGGTCCGCTGTGCTGGGGCTGTGGTCTCTGGCCAGGCGGGGCCTCCCTCTCCAGCTCCCTGCCCTCTCCCTGGCCGCTCTCTTCTCCAGCTGGCCAGACTCGAGGCCTTTGCACAGGCAGTTTTCTCTGCCCAGACGTGTTTCTCAGGGTGACTTCTTCAAATACCAGCTTACATATCACTCCTATTACATCATCCTTTATTTTTATCATGGCATTTTTGAAAATATGAGAGTATCCTGTTTGTTCGTTTGCTTCTTTATTATAGCCCCCACCCCCGCCCTCCTCAACGCTAGACTGAACTTCACAGCAATAAGAACAGTGCCAGGCACAATATAGGCTCTTCATATTTCTTCAATAAATGAATGGTCCCCATTCTACAGATGACAAGATTGGGGCCGGTGGGAAGCTTGCCCCAGTTTCTCGGGAGCCCGGAAGGTCCGTCCCGAGAGCAGCAATCTCCCTCCCAGAATAATGCGGCTCCAGAAGTAGCTCCTCCCGCGGGCCGCCTCCGCGACCCCGGGAGGACCTGGCCTGCGCTGGGCAGCGCGTATTTTTAGCCGGGTCGGAGCGCCGGGAACAGCACACGTGCCCCCAAGCGCCTCTCGGCCCCACGTGCGCTTCCCGGGTCCAGGTGTCCCGCGCCAGGCCGGACTCTCCAGCCGCGGCCGCAGCCGCAGCCGTTAGTCCTGGCCCTGGAGCGCCCTCTCCTGGCGGTTCCTGGGGGGCCGCCAGCACCGGTTTCCTTGCTGTTCTTCAATCGGGTGCCCTTCACCCCACTGTTTCGCAGTTGATTCCCTTACCCAGGGCACAGTGGACGGAAAAAGAGAAATGATGGGAAAACAACTAAATCACAAGGCGAGGCAGTGAAGGATACAGAAACGACCACCCTCCCTTAGCCCGTTAAGGACCGATTTACCTGGGCCCACCCCTGAGCTCACAGGATGCCAGAAGCAGACCAAGGCTAGGGGAGGCAAGCAGGATAGTTCCCAGTCTGTCCCCGGCAACAAAGCATGGAAGGTGCGAAAGGAACTCGAGCGTGGACTGGTTAGCTTTAAGGTTAGCGGGTGGGGTGAGAGGAAACTCCTAGGAAGGGTGAGTCCTGTAATAGTAAGATTAAAAATTGGTCAGGAGACCAGGGTTGGGGGTGCTGCAGGGGAAAGTACTCCCACTGAGTCCTCCGAGCCATGAAACAACCCGTGTACATACAACAGTTACATATTGTCCCTGTGGATAAGAATTAGCAGATGCCACCGATTCTGTTGAAGGGTTTGTGCATGTGATTTTCTGGTTATTTAAGTATTATTGTGTGCTATAGGTAACAAGGACCCAGGCATTCTAGGGAAAAGTCTTCTCCTTTCTCTGTCATTCTTTTCATTTGCTCCTGCTCACCTAATAGCTTTTTGTCTCACCTATCTTGTTCATAGTTTTGTGTGTTTTGTAACTATGAACAAGATAGGTGAGACAAAAAGCTATTGCCTTGTACATCTCTGTTAATTTAACACCAAACTTCCTGAAAGCAGTCTTTTTTTTTTTTAATATATCTTTTATTGATTTCAGAGAGAGGAAGGGAGAGGGAGAGAGAGAGATAGAAACATCAATGATGAGAGTCATTGATCGGCTGCAGCCTGCAACCCAGGCATGTTCCCTGACCTGGAGTCAAACCCCGATGTCCTGGATCCTAGGTCGATGCTCAACCGCTGAGCCACGCTGGCCAGGCTTACAATCCCTTCTTAATTGAGACATTCAGTGGATGGTTTTTTGGTTCTCTTTCGATTCCATCCAGAGAAGTGCTCTTACTGTAGCTTCCACTGCCCAACCTTTCTCATACCTCTCCTCCCCACCAGCCTCAGTCTTTCCTGTACTCTCTTCTCTTGCCACCTGCTGTCTGTAGGTGTTTTTATCCATTCCCCTGCTTTGGGCGACTGCCTGCTACTGATAGCTCCTAAACCTGTGTCTCTAGCCCTGAGCCCTTCCCACCAGGCACTCTCTAGCCAGTTGTTCCACAGGCTTCTGAAACTGGACAAGCCTACCTCTGAGCTCTTTTTCCTCCCTCCCATTTCCTCCCTGCTGAGCTATATCACCACATTCTCACAAGGGATCATTCTTTAGTGCCCATTCCTCATTTGTAGAACAGCTTCTCCTGGATATGCCCAAGCTTAGCATAGCAAAGGTGGAGATTTGTGGCATCAAATAATATTTGAAAGATTTAAAAGGTGTCACCTGGTCCCCTAGTACCAAATACTCCCAGCAACTTTCCCCTCCAACTTCCTTGTTACAGCTCAAATCAGGGTTTACTTCTCCCTTCTAATTCCTGCTCTCTCTTGCCCTAGCCTGTTTGGCTCAGTGGTTAGAACATCAGCCTGTGGACTGAAGGGTCTCAGGTTCTATTCCCGCCAAAGGCACGTACCTCGGTTATAGGCTTGATCCCCGGCCTAGGTCAGGGTGTGTGCCAGAGGCAACCAATCGATGTGACTCTTTCACATTGATGTTTCTCTCTCTCTCTCTCTCTTCCTTCTACTCTCTCTGAAAAGCAATGGGAAAATATCCTCAGGTGATGATTAAAAAAACAAAAACACCTAACTCCTGCTCTCTTCTCAACTGCGACAGAAAGAGTGTTTCATACCTACTGCCTCCATCTTCTCTTTCCCATCTACTCCTTAGCTGCTATTACCTCTGTACTCCATTCTTCCCAGGCTCTGCTGGCACTCTGCCAAATCCTCGATCTTTTGTCCACTTTCTATCTCCTTGTCCTGTCTACCACATCTGATATACTTACCACCTCCTTCTTGAAACCTCCTTCGTTGTGTGTGTTTTTTAACCTAATAGCAGTAACAGCTAATATTTGTTGAGCATTTACTATGTGCCATATACTGTTCTAAGCATATTGGAAGCCTTCAGTCATTTAGTCCTTGCAACCCCCCTGGCAAGTGGATACTATGATAATTATCCCCATTTTTCAAATAAGGAAACTGAGGTGTAGTAAAGTGAAGCAACCAGCCTAAACTCACACCACTGCGGAACACACTAAACTGGAATTCAAATGCACATCTGCCTAACTTCAAAGCCCATCTTCCAAGTCATCAACCTCCTTCCACTGCACTGGGATTGCACTGTTCCATTTTCTTCACAATCCTTTGGCCTCACATCTCCTCTAGTTCTTTCCATATGTCAGAGTTTTCCTTCCAAACTAAATTTCTTGAAACACTGTTTGTATTACCCAGGCTCTGCTCCTTCCCTTAGTCTGGCATTCAGGAAAGACACTGACATTTGTCATACTACTTAGTTCAATGGACACTTTTTTGCTCTTGTTTCTCTGTCTATGCGGCAGATGCAACTGGAGACCATTTTCTTCTCAGATTCCCTTATGGGCTCCTCAGTCTTTTACTTGCCCCTTCTTAAAGGTCAGAGTCCCCAGTACTTCTGACTCTGTAACCTCTCCTGTGGAGAGCTCATTCACTCCCACTGCTTCACATATGACCTGCTATGGGTAGAATTATGTCCCCTAAGAATATATGTTGAAGTTCTAACCCCTAGTACCTGTGAATGTGACCTTATTTGGAAATAAGATCTTTGCAGCCAAGCCAGCATGGCTCAGCGGTTGAGTGTCAACCCAAGAACCAAGAGGTCATGGTTTGATTCCCAGTCAGGACACATGCCTGAGTTGTGGGCTCCATCCCCAGTAGGGGGTGTGCAGGAGGCAGCCATAGATGATGTTTTTCTCTCATCGATGTTTCTCTCTCTATCCCTCTCCCTTCCTTTCTAAAAATCAATAAAAACATATTTAAAAAAAAGAAAAAACAAAAGAGATGGGATCTATACAGATGTAATCAAGTTAAGATGAACTCATTAGGGTGGGCCTAAACCAACATGACTGGTGTCCGCATAAGAGGAAACTGCCACTTAAAAGACATAGAGAGAATGCGGTGTGATGACAGAGGCCAACACTGAAGTGCTACAGCTGTAAGCCATAGAACACCTGGGGCTGCCAGAAGCTGGAAGAGGCAAGGAAAGATCCTCTTCAAGGCTTCAGAGAGAGTAGCCCTGCCAACATTTTGATTTCAGACTTCTACAGAACTGTGAGAGTACCGTTCTGTTGTTTTAAGCACCAAGCTTGTGGTACTTTGTTACAGTAGCCCTAGGAAGCCAATAAACAACTCAAACACAGATGACTCCCCAATCTGTGCCTCTAGCCTATACTATGTGAGCTCCAGACCTGTGATGGCCAATTGCAAGCTGGAAATCTCCAGGGTCCCCTGTCTTGGTAAAGGGCTCCACCATATCTGGATGCAGAGATATGGACTCCACTGTCCCTACCTGATTTACACCATCAGCATCTCTCACTTCCATCGCTGCAATAGCCTCCTGCCTACCTGACTTCCTCACCTCCAGTGGTTTCTATCCCCTTCAACCCACTTTTCACAAAGTACCTCACAAGCAAAATAGCCTCCCAGTCATTTTGTTCTACCACCAACTTTATTTTCACTCTATATTTGTTAGTACCTGATATTTCTTTGTTCATATTTTCTTGTTTATAATTTGTAAGGTTGAGATCTTGTCTGTCTTGTTGACTGCTGTATTCTCAGTACCTAAAACTACCTGACATCTAGTAAGTGACCAGTAAATATTTGGCTGAATGAATGAAGGCAGCCAGAAAGATCTTTATAAAATGTATTTTTTCTGGCAATATTTAAGCACATTAAATTTATACATTCCCTATGATTCAGCAATTCATCTTCTGAGCACATGACCAAAAGAGATTCTTTTACAGGTCTGTAAGGAGACATGCATGAGTATGTGAAGGTGGGAAGCTGGAGGCGTCCTGGGCATCCATCGCTGGGAGTGTGATAGGTAAGGTGTGGTGAGCTGAATGTATACCATGGAGTATTACGAAGAAATTAGAAGCAACTGGCTCGATGTACTTATAGCAACACGGATGGATCTTAATAACACAGTGCTTAGAGAAAGAGAGTAAGGAACAGAATGAGATATACAATAATTTTACTTAAAAATACATATTCCCGGCTGCTGGGTCTGTGGAATAGCCACTCTCAGTCTCACTGCTTCACTAGTAAAGTCTCTTTCACTTAAAAATAATAAAATAAAAAGACCCATTACCACAAATACCAATCATATCTCATCAAATACATAAAAACAAAAATATTTAATAACACAATTGTCTATGGAAGGAATGGGGTAAGAGGTTAAAAAATAAATTTAATTAAGCAGATTTATGAATGAATGAGTGAAATATTCTACTCTGCTTAAAACTCTTCAGTGACTTCCCACTGAAGACTCATAGGTAAAATTCAAATATCTTAGATTATCTCTGAACACCCAAGTTTCAGCCTTCTGTCTTCCCATTGAATCTCTGCCTATCCATGCCCCAAACACTCCCTCCTGACAGGTCTTCCTGATGCTGGTCTGAATTGTCCAATACAGTAACCACTAGCTACATATTTTAAGAGCTGAATGGCCACATGTGGCTAGTGGATACTGTATTAGCACAGATACGGACCATTTCTGTCATCACAGTTCTAGTAGATAGTGCTGCTACAGAACCATCTTTTTAAATCTCAACTTTCATGATATTAAATCATCTGTTCTCAAAGTCCATGGAGTCCCTATTTGAATTAATTTCACTGACATTTATTGAGTAACATTTTCTGACCATGTAGTAAGGAAGACAAGTGCACCAATAACTGTAATGATAATTGCAGTACTTGTTAGCAACTCTGTGACTTCTAAAAATATTTCAGGTAGTTTACAATAAAATATGCATATTCATTTATTTCTTCAACAAATGTATATTGAATACCTACTGTGTGCCAGGTGTGATAAAAGGTGCTTGGGATATAGTGGTAAGTAAGACATACAAGATTCCTGCCCTCATATGACTCACATTCTAGTAAAGGAGACAGTGAAATAAGTAAACAGGTATGCATGTTAATTATAGATACAATAAAAGCCATGACAGAAATGTACAGATTGATGTGATGGGGAAGAGGAGAATGTGGGGTTAGGGTTAGGGTTAGGCTGTCAGGAAGACATTGCCAAGATAGGTGTCACAGTTTAAGCTGTGACCTGAAGGATGAGAAGAAGACAGCCAAATGAAGGGTAGAGGGTTCGAGGCACATGAAACAGCTAGTGCAAAGGCCCTGAGGCAGAAGAAACCTGAGCTTATTAGAGGGAGAAGTTAAGTGAACAAGGAGGAGGGTGAAGTAGGCAGGGCCAGATCAACCAAAGCCTTGGAAACTGGATTTATTCCAAGAGTGATGGGAAGTCTTTGAAGGGTTTTAAAAGAGGGAGTAAGTCATGTGGCTTTATTTATTTATTTATTTTATTATTTAAAAAAAATATATCTTTATTGATTTCAGAGAGGAAAAGATAGGGAGAGAGAGAGAGAAACATCAATGATGAGAGTCACTGATCGGCTGCCTCCTGCACACCTCCGACTGGGGATCGAGCCCGCAACCCAGGCTTGTGCCCTGACCGGGAATCGAACCCCAATTGCCTGGATCCTAGGTCGATGCTCAACCACTGAGCCACGCCCGGCTGAGCTATTTATTTTTTTAAAATAAACTTTATTTTTTAAAAGTAGTTTTAGGTTCACAGCAAAATTGAGCAGAAGATACAGAAATGTATCATATCTCCCCCCCTGCCCAACACACAACTTCCCCTACTTAATTTATGGTTTTAAAACATTTGGCTGTTCTGAGGAAATAAATTGGGGGGAGGCAGAGATGATGCTGGGGGCATGGATTAGTGTAGGGGCAGTGAGGATGGAGAGAAGTGGACCAGTTTGAAGTATGTTTTAGAAATAGTGTCTGCAGGACTTGGTGGTAGAATGGATGTGTGGGGATGAGTGAAAAGGAATCAAGGGACCTTGGTGTGTTTTTTGTAATATGTCTTTATTGATTTCAGAGAGAGGAAGGGAGAAGGAGAGATAGAAACATCAATGATGAGGGTTGTCATTGATCATTGATCGGCTGCCTCCTGCACGCCCCGGACTGGGGATCGAGCCGTAACCCGGGCACATTCCCTGACCAGGAATCGAACCTCAATCTCCTGGATCCTAGGTTGATGCTCAACCACTGAGCCATGCCCGGCTGGGCAAGGGACCTAGGTTTTTAGCTTAGGTGAACTTGGCTGGATGATGACGCTATTTACTTAAATGGAAAACCCTAGAGGAGTAACATAGTCAGGAGTTTGGTTTGAGGCTTGTTTGAAACAGCTCAAACAGGCAGTTGGGTAGCTCAGTTGGTTAGAGTATCATCCCATATGCCAAGGTTGCGGGCTTGAGCTCCAGTCAGGGCAGGGCACACACAAGAATCAACCAATGAATCCATAAATAAGTGGAACAACAAATCCAACAAATTGATGTCTCTCTCCCCCCTCCTCTTTCCCCCTCCCTCACTCTCTCCCCCTCCCTCTGTCTCAGATTAAGAAAAAAAAAAAGAAAAAAATATTATATATATTTAAAAGCAGGCAGTTGAAGTCTGCCACTCAGGAGAAAGAGCTGGAGTCCTGCATTTAAAGTCCTGAGTACAGATGAGGTTTATAGCCCTAAGGTTGAGTGAGCTCTCTACAAAATAAGTATTAATCTCTTTGTTCTCTTAGATGAGGAAATGGTCTCAGAGACGCTAAGGGACAAGACCAAAGTGAAGCAAGCAGTGAGGGCCCAGGAGTGGGAAAGGCATGACTGTGTTTGTGAAATATGGGAGCCTGCAGGGGCTCTGTAGAGGAACAGCTGGGATAGGTAGGTTGGAGCCTAATTCTGGCAGGCCTTGAATCCACACGGAAACTTGTTCTGAACAGAGTGGCCCCTGAATGGTTGTCTAAAGCCATTTACTGGGTTCTTCTTGGTTGAATTGAATATCTCAGAGACTGACGCCATTGGTGGTGATTTAGGCTTCCCTGGCAGACTCCAGAAGGCAGTAAGGGTGGTGGGTGTTTTTTTGGACAGGTAGGTCTGTGTGGCTTCTCAAATCAAACTCTGACATGACAACTCAGTCTGCGGAACCAAGGTAGCCCCTAAGGTGGACTGCTCAGATGAACTGTGGGTCTGACTTGGAGAACTTTCTCTTCACTCTGAGTAGGTGGGAGGGGAGACTCCCTCCTCTGAAAATAGGCAGGAGGCTTGAGCCTCAAGTGAGGGGGTGGAGGGATCCTCTTTCTTGTCTAAGTTCCATCTTTAAGGCTAGTTTTGCCTTTGTAGAATTTAGGATTTGGTGAATCCCACTCATCTCTGAGCCATATAGCCCCCTTCTTTCAAACAAATTGGGAGCACCAGTGCCAAGAAGAATCAGATATTCTAAGCTGGACCAAGCACCCTGAAGAGGAGAAGAGGCGAGCACAGGAGGGAGAAGGGCATGTGGGTCCCAGGCCTGTTTCCTGGCAGGTCAGGACAAGGTGGTCCTGAAGTATGCTGAGACTGTATTCTTTAATCCCTAACAAACTCCCATCTCACTGTTTTACAGCATTTCTCTCCCTCTTCCTCTTCTTCGTCATCTTCTTTTTTAAAGAATCATTATATTAAGTTTTCAATCAAGTAGGAGAACAAAATGCAAATTAAATGGAATGTTTACAAACAAACCAGTACAAACTAATGTACTGTGGCACATCAACTATATAGAAATCAGATATAGCCACATGACTTAGTATCCTAAAACCAAAGAAATGACTAAATAAGCCATTGCAAGCCATTAAGCAAAAGTCATAAACTTTTTCACTAAAACTTATACTTTACTCATTATGAAGTCTCTTTAACTCTTTACACCAAAAGGTCAAATGGTTCTTATAATGTGGTTTTTAAGTTATCCAGTTGTTCCAGTTATTACCTCAAAGTTTAGTGTATAAAATACAACTATTTTATTAAGTCCGTGGGTCCTATAGCTTGGGAATTTGAACATGACTGGCATGATGAAGTTGGCTTATCTCTGCACAATGCCCAGAGCCTCAGCAAGGACAACTTAAATGGCGAGGGTCTAGAACTGTTGACAGGAGTCCTTATGCATGGCCTTCCCCTATGGCTTCAGTTTCCTCACATCTTGGATGTGGTAGTTGGATTTCCTCCAGGATTCAGGTGCAAGTGTGTCAGAAAAATAAGATGAAAGCTGCATACTCTTTATGACCCAGCCTTGTAAGGTCACATGGCATCACTTATACCCTATGCTTTAGTCAAAGCAATCACAAGCCTGCCCAGATCCGTCAGACCTCTTGATGGGGGATGGCAAGATCACACAGGATAAGAGCATGTGAGATGAGAAATATTACTGTGACAGTGTTTGGATAATATAATGGAACAGTCTGCCCTCAGCCTTCAATAATTCCTATCATTCCCATTGCAAAATGCACTACTCCCTCTCCAAGGCCTCCAAAGTCTCAATTCATTATATCATCAGGATAGTTTCAGACCTCATCTTCTAAATCAGGTCCAAGTGTAGATTAGGCTCCCTAGAAGTGGTTTCTCAAGTAGACTTCCGCTTGATCTGAAGACTACTTTGATTATGTATCTGGTGCATCTAAAACAAAACAGTAATTACTGGCTGTCCTATGTATTATGTATTACTAACTGATGCGTAAATGATCTGAGCTTTCATCTCCCTCTAGGAGAGCCCCCTGTGCAGGTAAGCTCTAAGAAGACTCAACATTCTTCCTTCTTGATTCCCTCTGAGTTCTTGGCAGTTTCTCCTGCTTAGATTGACTCCTCTGCCAATTCATTCATTCTATAAACATTCAGAGCTGTCCATATGCCAGGCTCTGTGGTGGGTACCGGGGATGGAAAGACTCTGCTCTCATGGAGCTCACAGTCTGGTGGAGGTAGACAGACATGTTGTCTACAGGACAAGTGCTAGGTTGGGGTCAGCATAGAGGTGGTAAGGCAGAGAAGATGCCATCCAGGTCAGCCTGGGTGTCTCAGGGATGGCCTCAGCAGGAGGAGAAGCCAGATCCTATTCTGAAAGGCACACAAGAGCTGGCTGCATGGAGAGAAGAGAGACAGGATTGGAATTGTGTGGAAGTGCACAGGCCTGGGACCCAAGATGCAGCGAGTATCCCCTTGGATTGGAGGCCTGCAGCTGAGGCCCCAACCTGCCCTTTGGATCTTTCTTCTCTGATCACAGATGTTACCTGCTCCTTACTTCCTCTCTTATATCTTGAGGTATTCTTTTCATGGGGCTAAACCAGCCAAGATGGGTTGATACCCAGCTAATGTTTCTTTATCTTGCCCACAGAACTCCCAGACCCTTCCTCACCCTGTTGAGGGCTGATCCTTCTTCAGATTCCTCAGCTCTGGTGTCTCCACTGCCAAAAGACCTGCCAGGATTCCAGACTGGGTTTGGCCCCATCTTGGTGCTCACTCATCCCCACATTCCCTGCAGAGGGCTGCATCACACTGCTCTGCAGTTGCCTGGCTACCTCCGAATTACTCTCATTGACCATAGGCCTGGCACAGAGCAAGGCTTCTGAGGCCACCTGGAGAGTGAATGAATGAGCAAACGAGTCAAAGTCAACATGCTATAGTCATTTGTGATTGACTCATTGAGCTTCCTTCCTCTATGAGCTGCTCTATATTCTGTCCCCAGCCTTATTCCTACTTACTTGGTTCAGTTTCTAAGAAACTTTCTTACTTCTCTCTCTAGCACTCAGGTTGAACAAAGAAAGCCTCTGAGAATGGAGGGAAGGTAGGACTTTTCCTCCTGGCCCAGAACAACTCCAGTCTCATTCTTCTCCACCTACACTCTCTTTTCTTTTGCTTCCAAAGAAGCAAGGTCAAAATCACAAAGATTCCTCGGGCATCCTTCAGGGTGATCCTTCTCTTCTACCAACTCTCATTTATAAACCCATCACTCACTGGTAGTAAACACGTACTGTACCGGCCTGAGCACACAGACCAACATTGGATATTTGTTTATTATTTGATAATCCCACTCCCCCTAACTGTGGGGCAGAGATCATACTGCTAAGCTCGCTATCCTTATATCCCAAGTATCTGGTACTAAACAGACATAGTAAATATTAACTGAATGAATGTTAACTGATGAGTGCAGTCAAGATTTCTGCTATGATCCCAGCAGCTGGGTGTTCTGAGAGCAGGTTCAAGACCTACCCTCACCCTGCCTCACCTCCTTCTCCAAAGAGTTACCTATTTGCCCATTCTCAAGGTCCATTTGATGTAATTGACTTTTATACAAGCCCTTGAGGGTGGAAGGAGAATAAATAGTCCCTACCCAGGTCCCTTGATAAGGATTAATTCATTGTGAAATATTTGTACCACAGAGAACCCCCACCTCAATCCCAATCCTTGCCTGATTTCTTTCTATCTGGGAATTCTTTCCATCAGCTGACGTAATTTACCTTCACATGCAACACAGAAACAGTTCACTGTGACCTCAGATATATTTTTTAAAAGGCATAGAAAAAGTTTGGAGGAAAATATGGTAAAACATTAATAGCAGTTGCCTCTGGGTGTTGGGTTTATGGTTAATTTTGTTTTATTTTTTGTTTTTCAAAAATTTTTTACAATGGACTCCTATTTTCATAATAAAGGAAATTTGACAGAATCTTTTTAATCATGTAAAACCATTATTCCCAATACAACTGAAGCCCTTTCCCTTCCAGGTGAGGGGCAAGTGAAAAAAACAGCTGGTTTGTCCTCAACCCCATTGTTACCCAACTTCCTCAGCCCAGCTTCACTCTGAGACTAATGTGCTCGCCCATCCAACTCTGAGCTTGAATCTCAGAATCCCAGAACCTTAAGAAGATTTCCTAGTTCCTTTAAGACTGCATTTATCTTCAGGAATGGCTTGATCAATATATTATATCTCCCAGCCACACAGACTGAAGGCAACTTTGACCTACTCTAACTTCATCTTCCTCATTAAGGTAACCACCAAGTCCTGGCAATTAGATCTCCAAAATGTCTTTGGTACTCATCCTTTCCTCCTCGCCCCACCAACACTGCCTTGATCCAGGTCTTGCGTCTTGCTCACTTGGGCTACTGTCAGATGTTCTTCACTGGTCTCTTGCATCCAGTCCAACTCCAATCCTCACCCCTGCTCCCCCCCCCCCCATATAATAACTGTACTTTTTAGAGCAGTTTTAGAATTTGACAAAAGGCATTTGTATTTCCCATATACATCCTGCGCCACAAGTGCACAAACTCCCCCATTACCACTTTAACTTTTTAATGATGCACCCAGAAAGTTTTGTTTTACAGAGGAAAGGTCAGAAAATTCAGAAGACTGAGTGGAAGGAGCTGGGAGTGATAGTATCATGTGCTACATAAATCTATTAATTTAAGCTGATGCTTGCGGTTCATATCTATCATGTCACAGAATTCTTAAAACAACGAGATTCAAGGTTTTGGATTCTAATACCAGCTGTTTAGTTGATCGTCTAGTTTCACAGTACTGTCGTTCACCTAGCCGTGAAGATAGTGCTGGAAACCTAGGAACCGGAGGGAGACTAGAAAGTTTCAGGAAATGCAGCAACTTTCTTCCCTAGAACGAGGGCCAGGGTTAATACATTGCAAGAGATAGCTTGTTTCCAGCTTCATGGTCATCTTCTATGATTTAAGAGAACGTCAGTGGAACTTAACATACCATTCTTCCTTATAATTTTTTCTAAGGGTGCTCGCAGACAATTGTTTTGGAGACCGCAGAGAACAGCTGGGGGAAAAGAAATGACAAGTAAGTCTTAATTCAGGATTCAGAGGTAGAGTAGCCTCTATGGAAGCCACAGGGACCAATGCGGACAGAGCGTTTAAAGATGGTGGCTGGACAGGACCGTTCTCTCTGCCGGGTGAAACTCTATGGCAGAGCAGAGCCGTACAGCTTAGAGAACTGAAGCTTGGGAGGGGTGCTAACCCGACCACACCAGCGCTCTACGGCGGCTGGAGCGCGAAGAGCTCTCATGCGCATGTGTGTAACTGGGGCGGGGGCGTGAGACAAGGAGCCCACCCCTCTGTGCAAGTTTTCTGAAACGTGTGAGTCGTTTTAAGTCCGGTTAAAGCCGAAATGGGGCGTTTCCTACAACGCATGCGTTCTAGGCGAGACAAGTTACAGTGGCGTGGTCGTTTCAACGTCCGGCGTACGAACGACGTCTGAGGTGGAAGGGGTGGTCAAGATTCCCAGCACACATGCGCTTTATGGTCGAGGCGTTTCCTTCAGAGGGTGCGGAGTCGAGGGTTTCTTATTGCGCAGGCGCAAGTACTGTCCGGTAAAGCTAGTGGTCTATCACGGGGAGGAAAGAGGAGGTTAAAGGGATTAAAAAACCGGGCGCGCCTGCGCGTTGCCTACTGGTGGGCAGAGCTCGGGCTTTGTGAGGGGCGGGATTACGTATACGCGTCATTGGATGGGTAGGTGGGAGGGAGGATGGAGCTAGGGGAGGATCTGTGCGCTTGCGCAGTGCGGGGGTGGAGGGCGGAGGAGCTAGATAGCACGCTTGCGCGGCTGTCACAGGGCTGCTTGGTTGGTCAGTGGGGAGTCGGCGCCTGCGTAGTAGGACCCGTGTGCAGCAGCGGCGGCGGCGGCGGCGACGGCGGCAGCGGGCTCAGAGGCAGCGGTTGGGCTCGCGGCGAGCGGACGGGGTTGAGTTATTGCGTTCGCGCGAGGTGAGAGCGGGCAGGGCGCGCGTGCGCGGAACCTTGCCTTGGGCCTGTGAATAGAGATGGAACTGAGCGGGGGTCGGGGAGGGGGTAGAAGGGAGCGGCGGTGGCCGCCGCACGGAGTCCGGTCGGCGAGCGGCGCGAGGTGCGGAAAGGCGCGTGTGCGCGCCCCGGTTAGCGCGTGGGGTGACGGTTGGGGCCTGCCGGGTGACGTTGGAGGGACGCAGGGCGGGGGACGGCGAGCCGCGAGGCCGCCACGCGGGAGAGGCCGCCAGGCGGCCACGCCAGGGCGAGGGCCGGGGGCCAGATCGGCCCGCCGGGACAAGGGTACCTGGGCGGTTGAGAACCAGGCGCCGCGCGGCCACGTGAGGTGGGGGAGGGGGCTATTCGGTGAGAGGGCATTTAAGGGGGGGCTGGCGGCCGGCGGGGGGAGGGGAGGCGGCGTGGCTCTGGCCCGGCGCGGCCTTTGAGGAGGGGGCAGCCGCGGCACCGGAAGTGCCCCGCACGGGAGGCTGCCCTCGGGGTCGGAGGCCGCATGGCCGAATGTGGACTGGGTCCGCATGGCAGCGCGGGGTCCCCTCCCCCCAGGTCCCGGCCACCGGAAGCCCAGGGCGGCCACATGTTGGGCGGGAGCCGGCAACCCTCAGCGCGGGGAGAGCAGGTCCTCGCGGGTGCCTAAAGGAGCTTGGAAATTTGAGGAGTGGGAGAAGCCGGAGGCCTGGACCTTGATCACCGGAGAGAGCCCACTGCGGGCATATGTTAGCGCTCTCCCAGCTCATGGGCTCCTGGAGCTTTCCCCCCAAATCTCAGGTGAAATGAGGGGGCCAGCCAGGTTGTGAGTGGCACTGTTCCTTGCAGGGAGGCCAGAGAAATGGGGAAAATGAGGGCAATTGGACCACAGCCCAACTCAGTGGTGCTGACAGCGCCTTTAGGTCCGGGACAGATGAGTTCCCCACTGTTAGAGGTGCTCTAAACCTTGTCATTGTCTTACTTGATGTGTATGTTTTGGGAGTTCGGGTTTTAGAGTCTTAATTCTAGTATAAGTTACACTACTCACTACTACCAGTCTTCTGCTTTCCTTTTATTGTCATTCACTACTCCCCCACTTTCTACTGACTTACATGCCCGGTCTGAAAAGCCGACAGGACCGAAGCATCTTGGGAAAAGTGGGAGGGCCCTCGAGGAGACGCTGGGTTCCTGGGTTCCCTTTGATCGAGGTGTTTGGCAGGGGGATCAGTTAGAAAACAACTTTACTTTCTCCCCCTTGGCTTCATCTGCAAATGCATGTTGGAGAGGTGGGAATCCCCCAAAGAGCCCTTGTGGTTTCCTGTACCAGTGACTGACTTGTGTGTGGATAGGGTGGGGTGGGGGGTGTAACAGAGACGGGTGGGGCCCTGTCCTCCAGTATCCACCCTCCCTTCTCCCCTCCACATTAGCCCCGCCCTTTTGCTGCCTCATAGCTGCTCACCTAATTATAGCCCTGGTTATGTGTGGGCTAAAGGGGTAGTTGGTTTCAGTGGCAAGTAACACCTGAACTCTCCCCCTCCTAGGGACTAGTCCTTGTACCATCTCAGAGATTTGGTTCCAAGACTTCCTTTCCCAAGCCCCCTTTAACTTTCACTTGTGTTAAGGATCCGCCTTATTCCCTCATCATACACGCATCAGTTCTCAAATATTTGTGGTTCCAATCAGTATTTAATCTGGGAATTTTTATTTTATTTTAGGTGGGTAATGGAATAAACAACTGGAAAGAAAATGAAGCAATGTTTCCAGAGAGGAGTGGGATAAATTGGAGACATTGTTAGCTTCCATCCTTACTGACCCTTTTTTTTTTTTTTCTTGACTAGTTGGAATCGAAGCCTCTTAAAATGGCAGATGATTTGGACTTCGAGACAGGAGATGCAGGGGCCTCAGCCACCTTCCCAATGCAGTGCTCAGCATTACGTAAGAACGGCTTTGTGGTGCTCAAAGGACGGCCATGTAAGATTGTGGAGATGTCCACCTCCAAGACTGGCAAGCACGGCCATGCCAAGGTTAGAATTTCACCTCTTCACATCTTACCTTCCTCACACTTCCCATGTCCATGGGACTCCTGGCAGCAAGCTGTCATCAGTCCTAGCCCTTTATCTTTAACTCTCTTCTTACCTACCATCCAATTCCTTGATTTCAACACTCAGCCCTGGATACCTTTCCTACTACACTTGCTCCCAGCCTTGAGCTTCTTCCACTGTCATTCTCTGGTAACCCCCTCCTGCCATCTTGGTGTGAGTCTCTAACTTCTCTTGGTTGTCCTTTGTGCTCTGGCTATTCAGCTGCTTCATCCTTATTCATGGCTTTTGCTTTTCCTGTTTGTCTCTTCCCTTGAATCTTTCTAGGCACTCTTTATTTCCATCACTTTGTGCAGGGTTTCTCCAATCCTAATGTGGATTGCAGCCTTTCCTGAAGGGATCAGCGTAGCTCTGAACTCCAAATCACCTAGCTGCCCCCTCTCCTTGAGTTCTAGAGCCTCTTTGCATTTTGGGGTCCTAACAGTCTTGCCTAGTGTTTTCCTTGACACTTTAGACTTTTTACGTTTTCCTCAAAAGTTCAACCTGGTTTCTCCTTGTTGTAGTTCTTGTGGTTTTGTTCCTTAATCAGTTTTTCTATCTTCGGTTGACTTGGCATTCATCCTGGGTTACCCCCTAATGTCCTAGATTCTATTTTGTGTGTTTTTAATTTCCTAATTGCTTAGTTCTTTCTGATCTCCCCCAAGTCATTTTTCCTTTTCAGCTCTTCTCCTGTCTCAGGCCTTCCTGTTTTCTCAGCTCTTTCCCTTCTACCTTATTTCCCAAGTTCTTAGCATTTTATGTCAGTGATTTGATAGCTTGAGGTAACTGACTACTACAAAACTGGCCTCCATTTTCCCTGGTTTTATCAACCCAGTCTCAATGGTGGTCTTTTCATCTCAGGTTCTTTTTTAGAGGCTTTAGTGTCTTGACTTTGTGGTACATTCCCAACTCCCCTAATTTTTGCCCAAACAATCTAGTCTGACGTCCCTCACCCGCCAGGGACAACCTGAACATTTATTTATCTCCTCCATCCTAGAGTTTGGTTGTGTTTCTCTTTGATGTGATGCATACATACAGGTCCATCTGGTTGGTATTGACATCTTTACTGGGAAGAAATACGAAGATATCTGCCCGTCAACTCATAATATGGATGTTCCCAACATCAAAAGGAATGATTTCCAGGTATGTACATGGTCTTGGTGTAGGTGGGTTAGTAGTGGGGTGGGGGGGCAATATTGATTGATAAGAATTTGTGCTGGGAGAGAGAAGGGGAATGGCAGGAGGGTATTTAGTATGTTAGACCCTTTATCATCAACCTTCACCTTCCTTCCCTATCTGCCCCCAGCTGATTGGCATCCAGGATGGGTATCTATCACTGCTCCAGGACAGCGGGGAGGTGCGAGAGGACCTTCGCTTGCCTGAGGGAGACCTTGGCAAGGAGATTGAGCAAAAGTATGACTGTGGAGAGGAGATCCTGGTATGGTGCCCCATCCTCTTTCTTTTGTGCCCAGGTTTGCTCCTTGTGTTTGGTCCCTGAGCTCAGACTTTTCCCCCTCCCTCTTGTTCCCTGAAGATTACAGTGCTTTCTGCCATGACAGAGGAGGCAGCTGTTGCAATCAAGGCCATGGCAAAATAACGGGCTCCCAGGTGAGTGTGACAAACTCCCTCCAAGGCCCTTCACGTACAGTTGCTTTAGTCTAAATTGGTCCAGACTTTCTGGTCCCAGCATGGTCCTCACCCTTTTTCCTGTCAAAGGTATTATCCTGTCTTACCTGGTTTCTTTTTTTGTACCCAGGGTGGCGGTGGTGGCAGCAGTGATCCTCAAGCCTGCAGAGGCCCCCTCCCCCAGCCTGGCCCAGCGCTGGCCTGGCCCTTGGCTGGACCCCTACACAATTTATTTGATGTTTTATTTTGGTTTCCCCCACCCCCTCAATCTGTTGGGGTGCCCCTGCCCTTCACCCTGTTCCCTTGGCCAGGAGTGAGCAAGCCATGGCCTTGGTGAAGCTGCCCTCCTTTTCTCCCCTCGCACTACAGCCCTTGTGGGGGAGAGGGGGTGGGTGCTGCTTGTGGTTTAGGTTTTTTTTTTTTTTTTTTTTTTTTTTTTTTTTTTTTAATTCTGGATCAGTAAGCTGTGGATTCTGGCAAATGGTCCTGTGCCCTCCCCCCACTCATCCCTGGTCTGGTCCCTATTCCCCGTAGCCCTTTACCCCAAGCACCACCCCCACAGACTAGGGACCAGCCCCCTCCCCGTGCCTATGTCTCTCCCCAAATCCCTTTATATCAGGAGAGGGAAGAGGAGGAGAGGAAAGGGGACCTAGCCTGGCCCCCTCCTTCAGGCATCTGGGAGGGCCCTGACCCCATGGGCTTCACCCTTTCCTGTGGGCTCTCACCCTGACACATTTGTTAAAATCAAACCTGAATAAAACTACAAGTTTAATATGAAGCCCCAACTTGGCTATTTTGAATAAATGGGTATTTACTGACTAGAAGGGAAATTTGGGAACCAGAAATAGATTATAGATTGGACTGTGACACTGAATTCATTACAACTCACTGTCCCACTGTGACTTGCTATGGACCTGCTAGCTACTACCCCCCACCCTCTAAGCAGCCCTAGCCTAGTCCACATGGGAGGCAACACAAACAGTAGGAGCCAGGGGCAATGGCAGATAGATTTTATTGGCCTAGGACTAGGACACACCAGGGACCGTCACCCAAGGTAGGAGGTGGAGTGATGTGGAAGATAAAATTTGATGGTCACTTGTGGTAGAATCTTGGGTTCTGGCTGTGCTGGAGGAAAGGGAGCCGGGGGCCAGGTTGGCTGGTAGCTGCAAAGCTTGACTGGTAGTGATGATGAAAGGTGGGTTTTGTCAGTGTGCATGTTCTCCCTTCTACTCTACACCCATACAGCCACCCCCAAGGAAGAAGGGAAAACCAGGGGTGTAGGCTCCCTATCCTACCCAATCCTGTTTTCCCTGGTATTGTAGAGATTGTGACAGATATGATAAGCATTCTTACCTTCCCTGCTGATTGCATCTGCACAGAAAGCTGAGGGGACGTAAGGAGTCCAGGGGCTGGATGCAGAGCTTGGGGGTGCATGGGGCGCAGGGAGGACTGCAGAGAACAGAGTCAGGACCTGAGGCAGCCTGGGGTTCCCCTTAGCATAGCCCTTCCCCTGACCTTCCAATGTTCCACACTCACTGAGTCAGAGAAGCCAGTTTGCTGGTTAGCATGTTCCATTTGCTTTTGCAGGGAAAGGGCACCACCAGGCTGGAGGAACCCTAGGTGGAGAAGAAAGGTGTGTGAAATGAGTAGAGAATGGGAAAAGGAGGACTCATGGAACTAGGGCCCCTAAATGGGATGTTATCACCTGTCTGGGTGGGCTGGAAGTGGCTGTGCACAGCATAGGGCTGTGGCTGTGGCTGAGACAAGTACTGCACTGCAGGAAAGGCTGAAGGTGCTGAAAAAGGCAGGAGGCACAGCTATTAGAACCTCCCTTTAGTCTGTTTACAATACTACTTCCTCTGGACCTTGAGGAAAGTACCCCCTCCCCTCTTTTCCCACAACTTACCTCTGAGCTGTTGACTAGGGCTATAGGCCGGTTGAGTGGGTCCATAGTGCGGTGGGGGCTGAGCAGTCCCATAGGCACCACCTGGGCTGCCTTGGAATTGCCCATGCTCTGGGGTCCCTGTGAAAGCTGCTGAGCCCACATAATGCCGTGTCTAAGAAGGATGAGAGCTCACTGTAAACTCCTTGAAAGCAGAACCTCAAGTGACTTGTGTATGCCCCATTTTCCCTATATAGTTTAGGTATTACACTCATTACTTGAATACTGATTTAGTAAGGCGAGTGGAAATAGGGAAAAAACAATGGGCTAGAGGCCCAATTCTTCTTCTCTTACTGTAAGCACTTGGGGTCCAAACATCTGTTTGGCTCTGTCAGCTGCCATGAGGGTGCCTGGGCGATTGTGTCCTCCGGGGCTCCCTAAAGAGAGGGGGAGGGGCTTTATGATGTGGAAATGGTACTCTCTACAAGACCCAGGAGGGCCTATTTGACAAGTGGTTTCTTTAATCCTCACCCTGCATGCTGAGGAGATGAGTTCCTGTGTGAACAGTCAGGCTCTGTGGGTATGCAGCTGATGTCAGAGTGGTTAAGTCACTAGAGTGAAAGGAAGACAGGTCAAAAATCAAGGACAAGTGCTGCCTCTTTTGCCATGAACACCATTTTTTTGTTACCTGACCCGTTACACATTTTGCCCCCAATTTTAATTTTAGCTCTCCAATCCCACCTCTGCTCCTTTCGCCTCCGTTTTTCTTCCTCATGTAAAACTTTCTTGAGCTGCAGGAAAAGCTGGTGCTTCTCTTCCTGTAGAGCCAAAAGCTTCTCTTGCAATTTCAGGATCTAGTAAAGGAGGGATGGAAGAGAATATGAAGGTAGGAGAGCCAAGGGAAGAAAGCTGATAGAGATCAAGGGATTACACATACTTGTTCTTTGGTCTCCTCTAATGACATTCTCTCTTCCATCTCCTTTTTCTTCCTTCTCTCCTGCTCTTCCTTCATCTTCTGTTCCATCATCTTGTCTACTTCTTCTTCCTCTGGAGGAAGGGTCAAACAGAAAGGAAAAGTGGCAGAGTGTTTAAAATAATTAAAATGTTTGAGACTGAAGACCAGCAAAAACTGGTTATCCTAACGCTCTTGGCAAGACAGGCTTCCCATCACTGCAATAGGAGACAGGAAGAGGTACGTTTCACTAGGTGCTCTCCAAGGTCCTTCCCAGATCAAGGTTTCTGGAGTTCAGACCTAGCGATTTAAACTGCCACCACGACGGGGCTGTTCCATCTCTCTATTAGTTTCTGCTGTGGTTGCACTGGTCTGCCCGTGGGTGGGGGTCAGTTTGGGACACTGGTGTCGCCATGGGTGTGTGCCCTCCCGCTTTGGCCCCTACTCACCCTGCCGCTTGCGCTCCCGCTCCATCATGATGTGCCGGTGCAACGCCCTCGCCATGGCGTTGGAAAGCTTGGGGCGCTCCAGGAGCGCAGGCATGGTGCTGTCGGGGGTGCTCGGGCTGTGGGCGCCCGGCTCTCTAGCTGACTGCCAGACCTCGGACTGGGCCTGTGGGTAGGAGGGCGCTCAGGGACGATCCTGCCCGGTCGGTGAGATGGAAGGCCGTCCGCCGCCCAAGCCACGTGTCCGTGTCCGAAACCCACCACCCCCCCGCTGCTCCAGCGCGCACGCGCGTGGGGGGGTCTCTAGCCTCGGGGTTCTCCCCCGGTTCCCCGCCAGCCGGGGCGCCGGCCCCCCCCTACCCACTTTCTCCGCGCTTTCTCTGGCTTTCTCTGCGGCCCCCTGCGAGCCTCGGCCGCTGCGTCACATCCGGTAGCTGGGCTTACTCCTTCCGGGGTCAGCTTCAGAGGCTTTATGGGTTGGCGGGGGGGGGGGGGGGAAGGCGGAAGTGCCGGACGGATGCCTGCGGCGTCCAAACCCCTTCACTGCGCCTGCCCGCGCCAACCACCCCTAGGCGCCGATTCTGGCTGTGCGTCTGTTACCTAGGGCCAGCTCTGGTCCCAGAGTTGGGCTCCCGACTAGGTGGGCTGGGGACCCCCTTAGGACGTGCAAGAGAGGCGACGCAGGTGCTCAGAGACAGTGTTTATTGGCTCCTTTGAAATCAGTCATGACAACTGGACAGAAGACCCAACCCCTCCACTGCGCCCACCCTTCCCCGTTCCTGCCTGGCGGCCACAGGAAAAAGCAGCTTCATGTGGGGCACAGGGAGACTACTCTGGGATTCACAGTAACCAGGAACAAAAACGGAAATAAATTAAGTGATACAGGGGAGGGAGTATAGGGAGTCGTGTTCCCCAAATCAGTGCATGAAGAGGGGTTACCCAGGGCCTGCAGCTGTGCTCCCCACAAGCTCCTTAGCCTCAGAGAGACTGTTCCGGGGCCCTGGACATAGAGATGTCCTCCACTTCCATTCTAAATTTGAGACTGCCTACATGCTCCTGTGCATCTGCCAGACTGAGCACCATGCATGCTGTGGGTCACTGGAATGAGGTGGAGGCAGTCGTCACTCAAGAGTCCACAGGCCCCAAGGCCCAACTGTGCTTGCAGTAGTGAGGTCTCACTCCCTCATTCCACCCGTACCAGCAGGGCATAGAGGAGTGTGGCCCCCTTCTCCTTGGTTACCCACTCAAGTTCGGCTGGGCTGAAGTGAGGGTCAGGAGGTTCTCTGAGGACAGCGGAAGGAGGGCCGGGGGTGTAGGAGCCAGGGCGCACACACACCTGGAACGCCACCTGTGCCTGGTGTGTCCGCTGGAATTTGGGGTCCCGGAATCTGTCCAGGCAAACAGCAGAAATAGGGTGGTGAGGCCTCTGGACCCAGTCACCTCTCCCCCTTGCTAACTGCAACCACTACACTGTTCACTCACACTTTATAGGGACTTGGCTCTAGCTGTTCTCTCTACTCTAAATGGCCTTCCTCCCAATGCCTGCTGAGCAAACTCCCTCACCTCCTTCTCCAGCCTTTGCTCAAATCTCACCTTAATGATATCTGCCCTGACTACCCTATTTAATATGCCTGCTCCAACCATACTTCTGATCCACTTCCCCCATTCCACTTTTTGTTTCCATAGTACTACTTGTCACCTTTAAAAATACTAAATATTTATTATACATAAACATTCTAGAGAGAAAATATAAGTTCCATAAGAGCAAGGTTCTCTTTTGTGTTTACTGACATAGCATCAAAATAGTGGCATTTGTTCAACAAATGTGTTTAGAAAGGGCTGGGTGCGCTGGCCGGGTAGCTCAGTTGGTTAGAGTCGTCCCTATATGCCAAGGTTGTGGGTTTGATCCCCGGTCAGGGTACATATAAGAATCAACCAATGAGTGCATAAATAAGTGGAACAAGAAATCGATGTTGCACGTGCTCTCTCTGTCTCTCCTTTCCTCTCTCTAAAATAAATAAGTAAAAATAACAAAAAGAAAGGGCTGGGTGGAGACGGAGGAACTAGCAAAACAAGGTGGGAAAGGGGAGAGCAAATCATGGAGACCCAAGTCGCTCTGGGGCCACCTCCCATATACTTACTGCACTTTGGATGCTAGGGTCTCTGCCCCAGCATACTGGAGGGACGGAGAAAGCAGCACTGGAGGGGGCTGCTCCTCCCGAGGAGGTGCGCAGTTCTCGCCCGGCTCCTCAAACCCTCCCCTGGGCTCTCCTTTCAAGGGCCTGCAGCTCAGGATGGAGGCAGTACCTGTGAGGAGAACTGGGTGAGGGTAGCTCACAGGCTTTGGCCCTCAGGCACAGCCTGTTCTGATTCTGCCAGAAGCTACAGTACCTGCTCCTAACTCCCCTCGGTCCAGCACCCTCCGGATGGCTGCCACATTGCTCCCGTGATATGCCATGTGCCACTTCTTGGTTAGTGTCCCAGCCTCTAGGTGAGGATTTACTCTAGGAAGTGGGTAGAGAGGACAAAAGTTACTGGCTCCCCAAGGTCATCCCCTAGACATGCAGTTCTATAACCCTCTTGGGATCCTCTTTTCTCAAAGGGGCAAAGAACAGTAAGGGAGATACATGACCCTGCCCCATATATACCTGAGGTTAAACCTGCACCAGCCAAAGGGTAGGGCGTATTCCCGGGGAGGTTCCCCACGGCGCCTGTGGGCCTCGTCCCCTCGCATCTTTCGGCAAGACTCACAGTAGCACAGGCTCCGCTTCGGTTGAGGCATGAAATAATCCTCTGTGGGAGAGAAAGTGCAGACTTGGTGCTATGTCTCCTGTCCTAGGTCTCAACCGCACAGCCTCCTCTGACTGGTCTCCAGGGCTCTGGACATGACCCTGCACTGGTCCAGGGAATGAGGCAGATTCTAGGGGGCTGGGGACTCACCAGGAAGCAGCAGCAGTTCTTGGAATCGGGAGCAAAGGGCATGGTACTCGCAGCTCTTGAGAGGGCTGGCAGCAGGCGGTGGACCCCAGCATACGCTCTCTTTGATCCCTGAGGGAGCAGAGGGGGCACAGGTCACAGGAGATGGGTCTAGAATTATGGGGTGGGGTAGGAACCTGGTCCCTTTGGGCTGGCTCACCATCCACCATGTCAGCTTTCTCCATGTCCCCTTGGGTTCCAGTACTCTTCCAACTGGCAGCTCCTGGTTCAGGGCTCACAATTGTCACCTGCAGAACAAAGGGGTGGTCAGCCAGAGTGTCACTAGCCTCTAGAGCCTGCTGATCCCTTCCTTGGACCACAGACTTCCCCTTTACTTGGACAGCCATCTCCCAGGTATTCCTTCCTCCCTGCCTCCATTGCCACTAACCTGCTCACACTGCCCATAGAGGTCCACAAGCGCATGGCAGGGCTGGGGCACATCTGACACAGCCACCCCCTGGTCCATCCCATTGACATGGAGATGCAGTCCCCCAGAGCTGTCGAGCCGCAGTCCCAGGATGGTGCCTTCAGGACATGTGTCCAGATTTGGCCCAAACTTCTCACAGATCTGGGAGGGAGAGACCTACTGTCTTCCCAGAGATCAGACTCCCACCAGAAGCAGCCACCCTCACCCTTTGCTCTGTTTCAGGTTGCCAGTCTCTGGGCCTTGCCTCCACACCTGCCCACTGTCTAGGCTCTACCCCCTGCTTCAATGACCTAAACCCCACCTCCCCCTTTCCCCACTGCAACATGCTCAATGGCAGAGAACAGGAGAAGGCAGCAAGACAAAGACTGTCCAGATGATACTCATGCTCTTGTCTGAGTCCATTCCCTACGGTGCCCCTTCATACCCATGATCCTATCTCCAAGTTTGGGGCCCCTTTCCTCCTTTTTGGCCAGCCCCTTCCTATTCAGAGACCTAGCCCCTCACTTCTCCCTGCTCTCTACCCACCTTCAGCCCATTGTGGAAGACCCCATGGCCCCGCAACAGCCAGGCTGCCCGTTTAAGGGCACAGGCAGAAGCAGGGAAGTTAAGCCTCTCCGGGGGGCAGGTGATGACTCCCAGGACAAGGGAAGATGTCCACTGCCGGTTCAGGAAGTCTATCCGCACCTGGGGGAGAAGGCGACTATTCCCCAGTCATGGCCTCCCCACCCACCCAGCACACCCATGCTTCTCACACCAGCCAGGAAGGGAAGATGACACTTCCCAGAGTGTGGCCTAGGATGCTGCCCCTTCTAATACTTGGAGGGACCAGAAACTGAAATTCAGTTATTTCCTTCCCTCTTTCAGCCTTGGTCTTGCTGTTGACTCTGTAAGGATTCTTGTCCTTAGAGTTCCTTTCCCCTGGTTAACAGTGACATCTTTTAGTTTGCAACAGATCGGCCCTTCCTCTGGAAAGCCCTCCCTACTCCCACATACAGGATCAGACATCTCCCATGGAATCCCCCAGCTCTTCCCTACTGCTTCCCTCACCAGTCACCAGTAGGCACTTCTGAGTAACTGACCTACAACACCCACCACAGGATATGAACAAAAGCCTGGAAAGCTCATTCAAGGGACTTGCCTTTCACTGTCCTCAATCTGGAAAGGCCTTGCTCCAGAAGGGTTGTCCCTGGGTCACCATGAGCAAGAGTTTTTGGGAACAAAGAAGGGATAAGGAAGGAAGGCCCACCTGGACCAGCAACTGGGGAACCAGAGGCTGGCTGATGACAACAATGCCCTGATTGTAGCTGGCCACCCGTGTAGCTGTACGGTTTCCATTGGACAAGAGGATATTCTTCCCATGGTTCTCCAGGAACTCAAGGGCTGTAGGCATAATGGCCACTTGATCCTGACCCTGGTTTGGAGAGACTGAGCTGCTAGGGTTGCCAATGCGAGACCCAAACCACCCGATTAGAGTTTAGGGCTTGCACATAAGCTTCTACCCATCCAGGACAGGACTGGAGAACCCCAAAACAACCTGGTGGCCAGTGGTCCACTAACTGCTCATCCATGTACCCAAAGGGCCCCACTGCAGCCTCTTACTCCCAGGCCATGCTCCTCGTCATCCTCCTCCTCCTCGCCCTCACTTGCAGTGTCCGAGCTGGGGGAAGGAGGCTGGGTGCCTTCTGGCTCCTCTAGCCTTGTGGAGCTGACAATAGACACACTCCGTACTGGTCCATATAGATCCAAGACAGCCCACACGTTCTGGGGGCACACAAGATCCGGGAAGTTGGAGATGAGTGGAAGACCTTAACCCCACTCCCAGAATCCAAGGCAAGTCATGGGTCTACCTTGGCAATGCCAGTGGCTGCAGGCCCCATGTCCTCTCCATCTACCAGGATGTGCATCGAGTCATCTGCCCCCCGCCGAATGCCCACACGGCTCCCCACCTAGGACCAAGGTCAGACAAGGACATGCTCAGCCCACCTCTCCCTGCCATCCTACTCCCAACCCCACCCTTGTTTCGGGATCCAGCTTCACCCCTAGCCTCTCTAGATTCCGGCCATAGTTCATCCTCTGGAGCAGCCCATCACGCCTCACTTCACAGCTGGACACCATCCAGGTGGTCTTTGTCCGGAGCTCTGGCAGGGAGGGAGGCACCCCAGGGCCACCACCTGCTCCAGGCCCCATCTCCCCTGGCGCTAGTGTTGTCAGCCCTATCCGGAGGGAACCTGCCCACTTCTCATCCAGCTCTTCCACTTTCACCTGTGTGAGAAAATATTAGCTGGCATTAGTTGGGGGCAGAGAGGATAGGAAGCAGTCCCGCTCTGTTGTGAAGGGCCTGGAAGCCACCTTTGTCATATCTCCACAGCCCACCTCAAAGACTTCCTCAGTCTTGAGCTCCTTGGTGCTAAAGACAAGGCCATGGGCATAGCCAGCTGCACGCATCGCCCTTGTGCCATCCTCCTCCAGAGTGATATTCTTGCCACAAATACTGTGGAATCGGTGAGCCACGCCAGCCACTGCGAAAAAAAGGTACAGAAGGATAGAATTGGGGCAGTAAGCTTCAGATAGGACACAGAGCAAAGCTTTCAGGGGAAATGGGAAGTTGACATAAAGGTCGCATCTGTCATCACTCCTTCAAAACCTGTGACACTTCTTTTCACCACAGTAAGACTCATCCCCAAACCTAGTATACCCAGCTTATGGTGTCCTGGCCCCTTGGTGGCAAGGAAGCACCCAGGCCCTCTGTACCAGGCATAACCTCTTGCCCTCTTCCTGGCTGCTATTCACCATGGGTTGTTCCCTCCCCTTTGCCTGCAGCTGCTGCAGCCAGCCTGTGTTTGAACAGCTTCCCTGACGTGGAAGCTGTATCTCTCAGGCCCACAGCAGGCAAACAGAGCCCACCCTCCCTCCCTGTTGGCTGAACCTGGAGAGTGCAGGGGGAATGACTTCTCAGTAGCGGTGTTGCTGGTTGCCAGGCTGTTGTCCATGGGGCCGGTAGCATTGGTGATGGACACTTGGACACACTGGCCATAGAGATCCACTACCGCATATACCTCTGGGTAGAAAAGGGAGGAGTCAGAAACTTGACAGCCCAAGGAGGGTGAGGCTAGGGGTGGCAGGTGGAAAGCCACAGGGTAGTCACCTTTACCCGGAGGCAAGCCTGAGCAGGCAGCGCCTTGGTCCTGGCCATTGATGAAGTAGTGCAGATCGCCCTTGGAAGTTCGCATCATGCCGATGCGCGCACCTGTGCCCAGTGCATCAAGGTCGCACCCATAGTTGTTGCGCATCGTGTTACCATCTTGCATGATAGCTGTGCCACTTGGGGGATGGCAAAAGGGGGAGGTCAGCCTTCCAGCTTCCTCTCCACACAGGTCCCTGCCCAGTCTCTGCCTGTCAGAATCTTTCCAGTGCCTTGGATTAGAATCTCAATATGGGATCTGAGACCCAATCCTGTCTTCTACATCCCTGGGATCCCTCTTATGAAAAAATAACAAATACCCTATGAAGAAGGAGGATTGAGCTGTGTGGAAGGAGAGGGGTGGGTTTCCAGAATTAAAGAGAAGAGGTAGCCAAATCCCCTAGGTCTGTTACTGTCCATGGCTATCATGGAAGCAGGCCTGAAACCCTGATTCCCCCATCCCAGCCAGCCCCACCCGGTTGGACCCCAAACAAGCAGCCCCAACCTTAGCATCCAAGTATCATAGTCAATGTCTGTCATAGTGTTGGGGAATTCAAGGTCCTCTGGCCGAATAGCAGTCACTCCTGCAAGGAGGCAGGGGTAGGTCAGAGCCAAGCCCCTAGCTATAGGGAGCCAGCACCTCCTCCAATACCTGTGCACGCGCGCGCGCGCGCACACACACACACACACACACAGACACACAGGGGCCCCTCACCAGCCTCAATGGAGCCTGACCAGCGGTCTACCATCTTCTGAATGACAATTTCAAACAGCTCTCCATCCCGTAGAGCCCTGCAAGGGAGAGTGGTGATCAGACAGGCCCCTATGGGTTACCAAGACTAGGCCATTGGAAAGTGGGACATGCAAGTCCAGACACTGACCGGTTGGAGATAACAATGGCATCATTGAATTCGCTGCGGCAGTTGTGACGAAGCGCAGTGCGGCCCCCATTAGTGATGACTGCGTTACTGCCATGCAGCTGGTGGAAGCGTAGGTCAGAGCCCCCGGCCCCTGATGACGGGGAGCTTGGAGACACCTGGTTGTTCCCCTCAGGAAGTGGCTCAGGGACTGGGGTCACTTCTGCAAGAGGGGACATCACCTATTAGGCATACAGTTGTCTCTGAGGCCTCCTGAGGCCACCCCACCCTCCTGCCCCTGCCCAGCCCGGCCCTCACCCACGTCGTCCACAATGGTGGCCTGGGCCGCCTGGCCGTAGAGATCCACAACAGCATAGACGCCCGGGGGCACATTCCAGGCAGCAGGGCCCTGAGTCATCCCATTGACAAAGAAGTGGAGAGTCCCGTCCTCCCTACGAACCACGCCCACAGTATCCCCTGCCTTGGAAGAAGGGGGGCTGGAGTGAGGAGTCAGGCAGAGTCCCTGCCTGGGCTGGTCCTGCAGCAGCCACACCTTGCCTACTCCCCACTGTTGAGACCTGACAGCACATCTACTCTCCCACCTTGAGGCGGTCCAGGTTGTGCCCATATTCATCCAAGATGGTTGTCCCATTGTGCATCACCCCATTCCCAGTCATCATCCAGGTCCCTAGGGGAACAAGGAGCAGCAAAGGACATGAGGGAGGAGCCAGGACTCCTCTCCTTCATACAGCAGTCACCACATTATTCCCCGAGGCCTTTAGCTCAGCCTGCCTTTTCTTTGAGTCGGCTTTCTTCCCAGAACACAAGAAAACTGCTGTTCCCAAGCCAGCCACAGGCCCTGTCCATGGGCCACTCCTCAGCCACTGAATCAGTCGTCACAAGTGTGACAAGTAAAAAAGGGGCTGGAGAACAAGTGTCAGGGTTGTGAGGACAGCTTCCTCCCTAAGACCCTACTCTGGCCCTGCCCTTCTTAGAAGCTCACCAGAACGCAAGTTGGTCATGGTGGAGGGCAATTGGAGGTAGGCAGGATTGTGGGTGGTGACACCAATCTCAATGGAGCCTGCCCATTTGTCCACCATCTTGTCGATGCGCACCTGGAATACCTCTCCATCCCGCAGGGCTCTGCTGCTCAGCACCACGCCATGATTGAAGTCATCAGTGGCACTGAGGGCACAGCAAGTGGGGAATCAGACCCCCAACACAAACTCTGAGCATGCCACATCTTAGCCCAAGTCAACCAGATAAACATTAGTCAGAAGGCTCCCCCCTTTTCTATCCAGGATACCCCAGACCAGACTCCCTGTACCTCCCACTCCCCCACCCCTTCCCCCAATTCCATTAGAACCCCTTCTGCAGGCTTCTCCCCACCCCATGGGCCATACTGGGGCCTCAGAGCAGTGCGTCCCTCGTGGGTGATGGCTGCCTTCTGCCCACAGTTGGGGTGGAAGAGCAGGCGCTCAGGTTCTGCCTGGGCGGCAGGAGCAGCACGGCGGAGAGCACCCTCAGGGGACAGTGCCCGCAGGATGGCATTGTTCCTGCGTAGACGGTCACTGTGGTTGTTATTGTGGACGATGGTCACCTTCACTGCCATCCCATACAAGTCCACCACACCATACACCACTGGGGGTGTCAATGGGGTAGCCACACCTGTAGGTGTAGAAGGCACAGGAATGGGTGGGTGAGGGGAGAAGAGTCAAATATAGAGAGACCAAGTATCAAAGAGGCAGGAGGGTGAGGTACAGACCACCCCACTGAAAGCCCTGGCCCACCAGCCCTCTCTGAGCTTCCCCTTACCCTGATCAATGCCATTAATGAAGAAGTGGAGGGCAGAGTTGGACTTCCTTGTGAGACCAATGTGGTCACCCTCCTATTCAAGACAAAAAAAGAATAGTCTGGAATTCACCCACAATCATGCTCTAGACAGTTGTGGGAACTGTGAGAACAGAACAGTCCTAGAGCCTTCCCACCACCTCACATCACGGGGGGACAGCTCCAAAAAGTCCTCATGAGTCTCAGACCACCCTGAATGCTTAATGCAAGTCATTAAGTACTGCATTAAGTCACCTTTAACCATCAACTTGTTTAACCCTCACAACAATCTATAAAACACTACTAACAGGCTCATTTTAGACATTTGCGGGGAAGAAAAAACTACCAGAGGATAGGCTTCTTGCCTCAGCTCACTACCACAAATGGCCAACCAGTAAGAGGAACTGAACCCATCTGACTCCAAAATCTGAGTGCCTAACTACTGGGAATCCTGCCTTCTTAGATGGAATTTTTAGGCAAAAGGGCCTTGCTCTAGACTGCGGTGCCCAGGCAGGGATGCAGCATCCTGGAACTGTCCTGGAGAGTGGCCCAAGCTGTGTCCCACCCTCACCTGCAGCTCATCCAGACTGAATTCACAGTACTCCCGGCGGGTGCCCTTGCCGTTGGTTAGAATCCCGCAGCCGCTCATCATGATGGTGCCTAGGGGAAAGCACATACCCTGGTTAGGGTAAGAGCTTCCTTCATGTCAGGCATCCCAGGCCCAAGCCCCCACCTTGCCAGTTGCTGGTACCTGACTGCAGATTGGTCATGGTGGCTGGGTATTCCAAATTGTTGGGGTTGTGGGTAGTGACACCGATCTCAATGGAGCCTGACCACTTATCTACAAGCTTGTCGATGCGGATCTTGGGTGGAATATTAGCAGAAGGGAGAAGTGGGCATGTAAATGCAGAGAAAGACCCTCAGCCCTTGGCCCTTCCCAGTCCTTACCCTTCCAGTAGCAAAGATAAAGCCCCATCTTTAGCTCCCAGAGGGTGAGGTACCAGCCAGACCCCAGGATCTTGCACACCTCAAACATCTCATTGTCGCGAAGCGGGCGGTTGGTCATGACAACCCCATTGTTGAATTCATCCAGGGGCCGGCGACGCTCAGCCGTCTTATTATTGTTACTGAGTTTGATGAGAGTTCCACATTTCTCATGAAAGAGCAGGGCGTCATTGGAAGTGAGGATGGGTGAGGTGGCAGCACAGCTAGACCCTAGTCCTTCCCCTGCTGGTGGGGAGCTCAGGTTCACATTTAGGAGCCCCCCATTGTAGGCAGACAGGATGGCATTGCTCACCACCTCAGATAGCTCCATGCTGGCAAAGTCTACAACAGAAGGACGAAAGAAGCTGAAATGAGGCTCTACACCCCCAGGTTTGCAGTTCTCTTCCTAGCCCTCTCCTGAGGTCCCTCCCTTGTCCACCTCACTTCCCACTCCCCTTCCCAGGGCCTCCCAGAAGCCCTCACCATTATGCGACTCAAGGCTGTTAGGAAACGTCTCCGGCCGGGCCTGTGCTGGGGACACCATGAAGGCTGGGGACCAGGCGGGATGGGAGGGGAATAAGGGTTCAGCCCCTGCTGCAGAACCCACAGCCAGGAGACCCCCTCCTCTAGCCCCTGCTCTCCCCTTCAACAGACTCAGGGGTCTGAGTGGCCCTGCCCACAACCAGCCTCACTTGTCACTACATTTCCCTTCAGCCATCCCCTCTGCCCCACCCCTGCCCTAGCTGTGTTCTCACCTTCATCCCTAGAGGTCCCCTGTTCAGCCAAGGCAGAATCTTCAGGGGGAGCAGAGGGCTCAAGGGGAGGTGTGGGGATAGGAGTAGGGGGGCTGAAGCCTGGCTCAGGAGGTAGCACAGTGATTTGGGTGCACTTGCCATAAAGGTCCACAACAGCCCAGACACGAGCAGGCAGGCCTGTGGCAGCCACACCACAATCCCGTCCATTCACCCAGAGCCGCAGCTCCCCAGCAACTGTGCGCTCCACACCCACACGGTCCCCTTCGCCAAGCTGGTCCAGGTCCTGACCATACTCCTCCAGCACAGAACGTCCATCCCTCAGCACCGAGCAGCCCGACACTACCCACGAACCCCCCTTCAGTCCCGTGGCGCTGCTTGGGAAGTCCAGCACGCTGGGGTCCAGTGCCGTCACCCCAATCTCAATGGAGCCACTCCAGGAGTTGACCTGTGATAGGGGTGGTGGACAGAAGCTCAGGATGGGTCACCAATGGGTATTCCACCACTAGGAAACCACAACTCACAGGCCATTGTGTCTTCCTCTCCCCACCTCTCAAACAGCTTAAATGGCTTTTATCTCTTGAGACATGAGATGTAGTCCCACAATTAATTTTCTGCACTCTGTCTCAGGAATTGTTTGGACTGCTCTCCCTAGCAACTCTGCTCTGTACTCTGGGTGCTCAGTGTCTACATCAGTCCTTTCCCCGTCTTGCTGGCTAAATTCCCTGGCTCCAGCTCCCTGCCTCCTCTAACTTCGCTGGTCTCTGTGGCTCCTCAACCACCCAAATTCAGAGCTCTCCATGCCCATATTCCTTGCTCCTGTGTATCACTCTTCCCCCTAGCCTAGTTCTCTCCTAGGTTCTGGCTCCATTCAGATTCACTCTCTTCCCAAATTCAATCTTTGTGCACCTGGTCTCTTCACGAAGTCACATACAAGCACACACACCTCCCTCTCCCTGAGTAGCTCTCCTTACCCCTTCCCCACCCAACCCTGAGTTTGTCCTTCGGTGGTCTGTTCTTTCCTAGGTTATCTCCTCTGCCCATCACATCTTTGACACCTCTGCATCCTCCATCTCCCAGAAATTGTTCCAGGTTTGTTCTCTAGTCGTTCTAGTGGGCCAGGCCCCATGTCCCTTCCCTGCTCCTGGGTCTTGAGGAAATTCAAGTTCTCCTTGTCTCCTTCTGGCTGAATGTTTCTGCTTCATGCTCCCTTCCTGCCCGTGACCTGGTGTCCTAAGTCTGTCGGTTCCCCCTCGGTACCCGATGATGTGGGTTACACTGGCTGGCCCACCCCATCTCCCTCTGGTCCCCTCCCACCATCCTCCACATCTTGGTTCTGCAGCCCCAGCTCCGCACCTTGCGGTCGATGCGGACAGTGAAGACGCGCCCATCGCGCAAGGGTTCCCGGCTCAACACCAGCCCGTGGTTAAACTCCTGGCCCGGCTGCTGCCGCCGCGCTGTACGCCCACAGGCCGACAAGCTCACCAAGCGCCCAGTGCGTGGGTGCAGCTCCCCGCAGCTGCCCAAACCCGCGCCAGATCCCGGTCCTGGGCCGCTCCCGCCGGGGCCTCCACCCCCACCAGGCCCCGGCCCGGGGCCTCCCCCAGACCCCCCACTCCCACCCGACCCCGCCGCCATCGCCGCTGACGCCGGGGCCGCACGACAGCCGCGTTTGGCGGCACCGTAGCAACCGCGGCGCACAAACACCCTAAAGGAATTGGACCCGGGGCTGGGGCCAGATATGCTTTACGGCACTGCCGGGCACTAAAGCATCCCCGGCTAAGGGCTAAAGAATTAACGGCTTCCACGGTGGGAACAGAAGGACGACGGGGTCGAAGTTTGCTTTACGGCACGACGAGGGGACGGAGTAGTTCGAGAGCGGTGAAGACCTGGGCAGGGAGTTTTTGCGACAGTGAAAGGAAAGACTGCCGCAGCCATCTTTACGACGGGAAGGGGGGAGGTGCTGGCGCCTAAAACATTTTCAGCTTTGCGACAGCACCGACAACCCCGCCCTCGTAGAGGCTGGCGACACCTTAATTTTCACTTTCCGGCAAGAGAAGGAGGTGTCTTCTCTTCGCGCTACAAGCTTCAAAGCTGTGCGAACGGGAACCGGTGGCGTTATAAATGGAAACCTCTGCCCTCCACACTGCTGAGACCGGATATGTCTTGCGACAGTGTCGCAATCCCTCCACTTTCCACTTTATTTCACACCTCTCGTGAGGGGCAAAGCAGGTCGACTTTTGGGGGAAAAAATGCTTGCGGATATTTGCAATCAAGCCCACCTTGAATTCCAATTAAATCAAACTTGGCTTCTAAAGCCACGAATGAAAAGCTCAAAGTAACCCCGGCAGTTTCAAGCAACAGTGCTGAAGGTCCCAAAAGCTACCCCCAGAGCTATTCAGCCCCCAGCCCAACTCCGAAGCTCGCGCTCAGGTTGGCTGACTGTGACGTCACAAGGCTTCTCGCCCCGGGAGGACGGGAATAAATCCCAGAGACCAAGATTGGGGGGGGGGGGAGAGGGACAAAAGGGGAGGGGTAAACGGGGGGCAGCGCTCTCTGCCCGAGGTCCCTATATAGGCTTGATTCCACCCACCGCCACTCCAAGGAGCATAGGGGGAGGGGCCCCGGCCTTGGCCGAAGCGTCCCTAGCCTGCCGCGGTGGGGGCGGGGCTCGGGGCGGGGCTATGTGGAGCAGGCAGGCGGGGCGGTGTAGCTGAGAGTGGCCCCCTGGTGGGGCAATGGAGAAGCTGGAGCCTCCCGGGGCAGCTGGCAACCTCACCCTGGAACCCCCTGAAGGGGCAACCAGTGGAGTGCCAGTAGGCATCATAGGAGTCGAGGCAGGCTCTGGGCGCTCCATACACTCCGGAGGAATAATAATTAGAAGTCCTGATTCTAGCTGGCCCTCTGAGGTGGTAGCTGTTCACAGTTCCAGGCCCAACCACCATACTGGGGAGGTTGTGGGTCACAGCCTTGCGGCTGGCACAGGCCCTGGCGGATTTAATCCCCTCTTTCCTGGAACCAGTGTATCCGGGACATCCGGCTTTCGATCCACGGGGCCTGGGGTGCACAACTCGGGATGCAGCCCGCGCTCCGGGTCAACTTGTTTGCACCCCCACAAACCCTATGAGGATCGGCCCCGTAGCATCCTAAAACACTACAGCTCCACCTTGATGCATAAATCCCCCAGTGTGGAAAGGTAAGGATCCCAGTTCAGTTTGCAGGAGGCAAGGAGCAAGGAGGGAGGGGTTCCGGACACCGGAGGGGGCGGAGCCAGGAGGGAAGGGGCGGAGTCCTGAGAACTAGAAGTGAGGGTAGGTGAGGGCAATTGAATGGGAAATGTGAGGTTCCCAGTCTTTGGAGAGCAGCAGGTACTGGATAAACTCTGGCTACATAGGACGTGATTATCATTAGGTGTGACCCCCATCCCCAGCCTCCTATGCCTCTGGAAGGGCTGGAGAATAGAAGAAAGTTTTTGAATGACCGAAAGAATTAGGGAGGACTGTGAGAAGGTCACTAGAAGATTTCCTCCCCCTTTTTTTGTGTCCTTCCCTGACTGCAGGAAAAAGTCTCAACACTGGGATGAAATGAATATCATGGCCACTTACCACCCTGCTGGCAAGGACTATGGATTTATGAAGGTGGATGAACCTAGCACTCCCTACCACAGGTGCTGAGCCTTCATCCCTGGTTCAGCCCAGACTCTCTTCCCTATTCAAAGGAGGGGACTAGGGGGTGGGGAGAGCAGAGAGGCCTCAGCAACTGGATACTGCCTGATGTCCCCCTCTCTGCACTGCTTCCTCCCTCCTCTGCAGGCTACAGGACAGTGATGAGCACCTGCTCCCAGGGCCCTCCCACACAGTGACTCCTGAGGCACTAACAGAGAGGTGAGAGTCCTGCCAAAGATCAGTAGAGGTGTGGGGTGTCTTTGTCCCTCCACTCCTGAACTCTGGGATCTGAACCAGCTCTGCTTTTTGGCCCCCCAAATGGGAGGCACTACATTTCCCATCAGGCCAAGGCCAAAGTGGGGGGATCAGCCAGCTTGTCCCCATCTACCACCTTCCCCCATTGTTTTCTCCTTTTGGTGTCCCCAATTAGACTCCCTCCCCTTCAGGTTGGCAACAATGGACAGTTTATACCCCAAAGTCCTTCAGTACGGTGATAACAGAAGCTCAGGGTCTTCAGACAGCTTTTCTAAAACATGTAAGATGAGAGGTGGGGAATGAATGGAAAGGGGAGGTGGAATGAACCTTCTTCAAGAGTATGGCAGGAAAGCCGAGCTCTTACACTGGCCCACAGACTCCAGTGATTTTGAGAAACGACGCAAGGCACACTACAATGAAGGAAAGTTCCTCAAAACTCAGAAAAACCTGCCCTTGGATAATAACAAGAACAGCAATGGGTATAGTGAAAGTTTGGGCAGCGGTGGTCAAGGTGTGATGCTGGGCCCGGGGTCCAAGCCTGTGGAGAGAGGCTGGGCTGGAGGACTAGCCAGAGGAGTCAAAGATGAGATTGGCCTGGTGACCAGGAACCAGATCCCAGAAGCCAAGGGTTAGTAGCTATGGTGGGGCCCCAGGGACTCAAGGGAATGTAGTCCAGAGCCTTTTTCCTCAGTGGGCATGGTTTGGCCAAGGGCCCTGCTGCCCGAGGGGGAGGTAATGCTGGGAGGTGACCCCAGGGAAGACAGAGGGGCAATTGGAGTGAGTTCCTCATCAGGATAGTCCCCAGGAAAGCCTGGCTGGTGAGGAACAGAAAACCCAAGAGACCTGTGGGGGATGGAGAGATCACTAAAGGTTTTCTAAACTGGAAGGAGGTAATAGAAGTGAGATGAGAACCTGAGGCTTGAGCTTTTCCCCTGTGGTGGTGGGTGGGTCACAGTGGACACCTGGGAGATCTGGATACCCTAGGTGGCCATAAGACTCAGATTAATTTGGGTGACTCCTCAGATTCCTCTACCTTCAGAAATCAGTCCCCAGCTTCGACCATCACCATGTTGGAGAAGGAAGCTGATCTGCAACGAAAGGAGTATTATAGCAAACGAAGATACCTGAGGTGTTGTCCTCACCCAGAGCTTGAGGAGGACACGGAAGATGAGCAGGAGGACAGTGAGAGCTGGCGGGGTCAGCCTGGGGGTGGGAGGGCTGAGAACTAACAGACTGATGGGTGCCCCAACCCTGATCCCTTGATGCTTCCAGGCTGTACAAGTTTGAACTGGGTGAGAGAGAATTCCATAAGAACTGAGGTCCGTTTGCTGGACCACAGGAGAAGCCCCCTTCAGGATCACAGGCCATCAAGAACTCCCTGACAGTGACACCACTGCAGTCTGGTGAGGGCACTGGGACACCATGTCACTGGGCCTGGCTCTTGGCAAGCTCCCATCCCCCACCCTCACTCCCTTTAGGCCAGTAGGTCAGCAACAGGTACTAAGGCCATAACCATCCTAGTGTGCAAGGCCCACACTGTACAGAGAGGACCCAGGGAGGATCTAGTGGTTAGGACCCCCTCCAGCTCGACACCATCTGCCGGTTCCAAGCCTCCTCCCCAGCTTCTCTCTGCCACCTCCCCCACTCCTGGTACTGCCCTGTTTTCCAAAGAAGTGGGTGCCAAGCAGTGTCTGGCTAGTGTCTGTGTCTGGCATGTAAGGGGCTGAACAGGCAAAGCCCAGAAAGCTCAGAGAGGGAAACTAGAAGCAACCCAAACTCTCCAAACCAAAATGAGTGCAGGTATGAGCCTGGGCAGGGACAAGGGTCTGCCTACACTGGCTAAGGAGGCAGAGGGGCTAAGGGTAAGTCTGAGGGGTCACATGAGCCAGATCTCATGCCTGCTATAAGAAAGCCACTCACCCAAACCCTCCTCTCTCCAGATGAATCCCTGCGGCTTTGATGGACTCAGGAGGAGGAAGCCACACAATAAAAAATGTAGCCAGCTGGAGATGGGGAGGGGCCCAACTTCCCCTGCCCTCACCACCCTAGGGGTGGAAAATAAAGAGAAGAAGAGCAGGAGTCTGGGTGCTGTGAATTGGGGGCCCAGCTGGACCTGCTCAGTTGCTGAAGAGAGGAGGGAGGGGAGTTCACACACAGGAAACCATGAGCAGCCAGAGCGGAGAAGAAAGTTCAGAGTAGTCTGGGGGACTGGAGTCCAGAAGATCTTCGGAGTCTGAGAAGGCCTGGCCGCAGCAGGACGACAATGATTGGTGTGATTCAGTCAACCGTAATTCACTAGTATCATCTTTAATTCTTATAACAACCCTTGAGGCTGGGCTGTCATCCTCATCTTCCAGACAAGGAAACAGGAACCTGAGTGCTTGCCCAGGGTCATGCATCCTCTAAGTGACCAAACCAGGATTTGAACCTATATCTGCCAGGCTTTCAAAACTCAACCACTAAAGGAGAAAGAAGCAGAGAGAGACTTGGCCCCCAGTAGGAAGGTGACATGAGATAGTCTCTGAGGGCGGGGCTGTGGCTTCTCTGATCTCAGGCCCCTCTCTTCAGCCCAGGCCCCGCCTCTGCCCCTCCCAGCGCTGCCTGGAAGTGTGGGGTGAGAGCTCCTAGGACACCCCTTCCCCTTGGGGAAAGAATTGTGACCCCTCCCAGGCTCTTACCCAGAGAGACCACTTTTCTCCTTCCTCACCAACGCCCCTCTGGGGCAGGAAGTGCCTCCACCTGTATCCCCACCCGCCTGGCCCCAGGATCCACTGGCCTGAAGTAATCAAGCTGAGATGACAGTCAAGCTGGATTTTGAGGAGTGTCTTAAGGACTCCCCCCGCTTCCGGTAAGTGTGGGGGCCAGGGGAGGGGTGGCCCGATACCCCCCTACACACATGCACACGCACACACACGCACACCCCCATACACACACGCACCCTTCCCCAAGCCAGATGTCCTAGAAGGGAATAGGCCTCAAAGGGACAAGATCAAGCTTGTGGGCCAAAGTAGTACCTCTGCTATCAAGTCCAGAGGGGCGTCCAGTCTCTCAGCCCCAGAGCTGGTGTTCCATCCTTCCTTTCACTGGGACCCCTGCCCCTCCCCCAGCACCTGCTCTGGGCGGTTAGCAACTTCCTGCCCTCACCACATCCACCCTCCTTCTACCCTTCCTGTTCTGGCCTGGGCCATAGTAGCTCCCACACTGTGGAGTGAGCGAGCAAAAGAGGGCTGGTGGGTGGGCCTTCTTAACCCACCACCTTTTTCTGTCTGTACCCTCTACCCCCTAACCCCAACCCCTGACCTGACCTTGCCAAGGTGGACAGACCAGATGCACCCAAGCTCTGTTCTCTTGACACCATCCCTCCTTTCCCAGAGCCTCTATTGAGCTGGTGGAAGCCGAAGTGTCAGAATTGGAGACCCGACTGGAAAAGGTGACTCGGGGTCTGATTAAAATGAGAAGGGTGGAACCAGGAAGAAAGTTAGAGACAGAGAATGAGTCTCAGGGATTATTGAATGCTAATTATCTGGGGTAGATGTTGGGGGCAACAGAGAAACAAGAAGGTGGTTCTGTACCCTCAAAGAGCTCGGGATCTTGGAAAACAAGTCTCACTTTTGGACTTACCCTGTCGGCTCTTGAGCCCTGCATCATGCCAGCCCTGGGCTGTTGGGTAGAGCAAGACTATTTCTGCCCAGGAAGCCCACAGACTGACTGGAGGACAAACCAGTAAAATACTAAAATGCGATACAGTAATGCCTTCCCTGGCCCCTCCTTATAAAACAGCACATGCATGTGCAAGTACAAAATACATATACTCCCATTCCCTTACTGGCTTTGTTTTTCTCTACAGCATTTATCTCAATCTGACATAACATATTTACTTGCTGTATTAGTTTTCTATTGCTGTATAATCAATTATTACAAATTTAATGACTTCATACATATTTTTTATCATAGTCTCGGTGGGTCAAGAGTTGGGGACAGCTTAGCTGGTCCTCTGCTCAGGGTCTCACAGGCTGCAGTCAAGGTGTTCCTTGAGGCTGCAGTCTCATCTGAGGCTTAGAGTTTTCTTCCAAGCTCATGTGACTGAGGCCCTCATCTCCTAGAAGCCACCAATTCCCCTTCCATGTGGCCCTGTCCATAGACATTTACTTCATAGTAACTTGTTTCTTCAAGGCCAGCAGGAGAGTCTCCTTCATGTGTGCTGGCAAGATTGTGTCAATTTACATTGGAATGTAATCATAGGAGCAAACCCATCACCTTTGCCTTGTGGCGTAACCTAATCCTAGAAGTGCCATCCCATCACCTTTGCCACATTCTTCTGGTTAGAAGCAAGTCCCAGGTCTTACTCACACTCAAGGGGTAGGGATTATGCAAGGGTGGGAATCACTGGGGTCACCTTAGCATGTTCTGTCATGCTACTTTTGCTGATTTTTTTTCTTGTCTACTTTTCTTCACTAGAATGTGTCATGAGGGACTTTTATGTTTTGTTTTTGCTCAGTCTCCAATGCCTCTACTATGGCCTGAAAGTTAGTGGATGACCAACTAATATATACATATATTTTTTAATTAAAATTTTTATTTTGAGTTAATTATAGATTCACAAGAAGTTGCAAACACAGTACAGGGAGATCCCACATACGCACCACCCAGCTGCCCCCAATGGTGGCATCTTACATAACTAGTATACTACCAAAACCAAGAAATTGAGATTGGTGTGATGCAATGAACTGTCCACTGGCCTCACATGGATTTTACCTGTTTTGCATATGCTCTTTAAAAAAAAAAATCTTTGTGTATAATTCAGTGACACTTTATCATGTGTATAGATTCTTATAACTTTCACCACACTCAAAATACAAAGCTCCTATCACCACAAAGGAACTCTTTTGTACTGCCCCTTTCTCTAATCCATGATAACCACTTATCTGTTCTCCAGCTCTAGACTTTTGCCGTTTCTAGAATATTATAATTGGACTCATACAGTATGTGACCTTTCAATATTGACTTTTCCCTCCTACTCAAAATAATGCCCTTGAAGTTTATTCAAGTTGTTGCATATCAGTAGTATCTGTAGTTCATTACGAACAGTACCATTGCTGTGCTCCATTCTGTTGTATAGATGTACCAGTTTGTCACTAGTTTAGTCTTATGAAAGTTTCTTACTCAGGTATTTGGGGGAGATGGGTGGATAAGGAAAAAACTGCACATTCAGTCCCCCAGTTTCACACAATGGAGTTGTGAGTATCTGGGTTTTTGTCCCTTGTCACAGACATCCCATGGGGACATCTAATAAGGTTTGATGTGACCAGTTTACTGACCATTACTGACCTTGCTAGCCATCTTAAGCTACATTTCCCTGAAGCCTTCACTAGCTGAAAAGTATTTTTCAGTTCAACAAAAGTTCACTGGGATGAGCTGACAAGCTCCACAGTCACTTGCTCCATCCTAGATACAGTGACTCAGGCCAGAGTCAAGTGACATCACCTCAGGGTCAATGCAGTTCCTGCCGGTAACAAAGGCCAGGGATCAGGAGACCTCACTTTGGCTTCTGGCTCAGCCACCTGGCTCTCAGAGAGACCCTCCTCCTCCTCCTCCTCCTCCTCCTCCTCCTCCTCCTCCTCCTCCTCCTCCTCGGGCTAGTCACGTGTCCCCTTGTTTGTCAATTGGGACCAGACAGAATGGGCCTTAGGAGTCCCCTAGCATGCAGTCTTCACCCTGACCCTGTGGCCTACTGATCAATTTATATTTATGAAGGAATGTTCAATAAGCACAGAATGGGACAAGTCCAGACAGTTGAAACTGTAGAATTTACACCAGTTAAGTAGAGCATTCATCCTTTGAGCCAGCCAGTGCATGAGGATGGAGTTTCTCAAGAGCTCTGGATCCAAGCAGTTGGGGCAGGACAGGGAGAGACACGTAGGAGTGGACAGAGAAAGATGTTTTGGAGGTGAAGCTTGCACTGGCTTTGATGACAGGCTGGGAGGAGTTTTGTTGCAGGCACAGAGCAGTGGGAGTAAAGCAACAGAAACGAGAAAGTACCAGGTCTGTAACAGGAACTGCAAGAGCTGGGCTGGGCTACGGAGAAGCACGGGCAAGGTCGTGAAGGAGGGGCACAGCCCAGGGGAAGGTGAGGGGAAGTGGGGCAGGAGTGAGGGTTGCCACCAACTATGGTGGCGCATGGCATGACTCCCTGTTGCCCTGTTGCTTCTTAGCTCCTCAAGCTGGGTAATGGCCTCCTGGAAAGTGGGCGCCATTACCTTGCTGCTGGCCGTGCCTTCATTGTCGGCATTTGTGACCTGGCCCACCTGGGTCCACCAGAGCCCATGATGGCGGTATGTTTAGGGCCCAAACCAGGGTGGGATGGGGTCTGAGATGAGAAGAGATCCTGTGGAAGCTGGGGGAGAGTTGATCTGGGGTTTGCAGGTCCCAGCATGGCTCCTGCTTCCATCGAAGACAGCCATAGTTGGCTGGTCTAAAGATGGGAGGGCCCTACCCTACCCCGCCCCCCCCCCCCCCCCCAATGCCTGGTACTCTCTCTCTCTCTGCCTCTTCTTGCCTAGGAGTGTCTGGACAAATTCACTGAGAGCCTGAGCCACAAGCTGAACAGCCATGCAGTGAGTGGGGGTAGGTAGGGCAGGTGGGGGAAGTGAGGTTGTGGTCCTGACCTTTGCCTTCCAATCTCTGCTTCCCCTCAGGAGCTTCTAGATGCTACCCAGCACACGCTGCAGCAGCAAATCCAAACCCTGGTCAAGGAGTGAGTGTTGGGAGGGAAACCAGTCCTCCAGCCCTCTTCCCATTACCACAGGGGCCTCACTGAATGAAGCTGTGAGACGAGGGGTTTCTGGTGGCCTGATTGCTGTCCCCCATCCCAAGAACACCCTTGGAGTTCTGACTCTACTGAGGCTAACTGACAGGCTATGAGTGGGCCTGCTCTTGGAACTTCTCTGCTAGGGGCAGATGGATGTATCTGTGATTCTTTGTATCCACCACCTCTAGAGGTCTCCGGGGTTTTCGAGAGGCTCGCCGGGATTTCTGGCGAGGTGCTGAGAGCCTGGAGGCTGCTCTCACCCACAACGCAGAGGTCCCCAGGCGTCGGGTCCAGGAGGCAGAAGAGGCAGCAGCTGCTTTGAAGACTGCGCGAGCTGGGTACCGGGGACGGGCACTGGATTATGCCCTACAGGTGCCTGTCCCCACCAGTCCTCTTGGAGTGCCAGGGCTTCAGCCACCTCAAGGCTAGAGAGTCCCTGGTGTGCATTGGGAGGGAGCACTGTGTTTTTAAGACTGACCTAGGGTACTTTTGGGCCCTCAGATCAATGTGATCGAGGACAAGAGGAAGTTTGACATCATGGAATTTGTGAGTTGCAGTGGTCGCAAGGGCAAGGTGGGGAGGTGCCTGCTGATGGAGAACAGGAGGGAAGAGGGAAATACCGAGGGGTCCTTCCTCACCTCTTCTCCCTGCCCACCTTGACCCCAGGTGCTGCGTTTGGTGGAGGCCCAGGCTACACATTTCCAGCAGGGCCATGAGGAGCTGAGTCGTCTGGCCCAGTATCGCAAGGAGCTGGGTGCCCAGGTAGGGCCCCATAGAACAGGCAGGTGGTGCAGGGTAGTGGGCTCTGAGATGACTTTCCTGGCTTAGTTGGGGGATGTTCAGGCCACCTGAGATGTCCCTCCTATGCCCAGTTGCATCAGCTGGTCTTGAATTCAGCTCGAGAGAAGAGGGACATGGAGCAAAGACATGTGCTGCTGAAACAAAAGGTGAGGCCTGCCGCTGCTGGAGGGAGGCAGATGGGCATGGGGCCTTGCTTTCTGCTCACAAAGTTGCCTTTTGACCTTTCTGTGCCCTCAGGAGCTGGGCGGGGAGGAGCCAGAGCCAAGCCTCAAGGAGGGGCCTGGTGGCCTGGTCATGGAAGGGCATCTCTTCAAACGGGCCAGCAACGCATTTAAGACCTGGAGCAGGTGAGGAGAGGACACCCCAATCAGCCAAACCCATCCAATTAAATATTTTTTGAGTGGTTATAGTATGCTAAGTACAGCAAGGAAAAAGACAAAACCCCCTGCTTCAGAGAGTTTATGTTCCATCAGCAAAGACAGACAATAATATGACAAGTAAATGTTATATTAGCATATGTTATGTTAGAAGGTAAGAGTGCTAGGGGAGAAAAATAATAAAGTAAGGGACGTGGATAGCTGAGGAAGGGTTGCAGTTTTAAACAGAGTGGTCAGGATAGGCCCCATGAGAAGGTTCCTTTTTGTTTTTTAATCCTTGCTGGAAGATATTCTTTCCATTGCTTTTCAGAGAGAGTAGAAAGGGGGTTGGAGAGAGAGAGAAACATCAATGTCAGAGAGACACATTGATTGGTTGCCTCCCACTCACCCCCTGACTGGGGGGGAGGCCTGCAACTGAGGTATGTGCCCTTGGCCAGAATTGAACCTGGGACCCTTCCATCCACAGACTGATGCTCTAACTGCTGAGCAAACCGGCTAGAGCAAGAAAGGGGCTTCTAAGTGAAGACTTAAAGGACTTTTGAGGGAAGAATGTTCTAGGCAGGAGGGAGAGCCAGGCCAAGGCCCTGAGAAACCTGGAGTGTTGGGAGGAGCAGAGAGGAGGCCATGGGTGTGGACAGAGGAAGGGAGGAGGAAGTGGTAGGAGATGAAGCTGGAACTAATAGGGGTGTGAATTATGATAGGGCCTTGTGGGCTTCTCTAGGGACTTGGGCTCAACTCTGAGGGAAATGGGGAGCCATTGCAGGGTGCAGAACAGGAGGGTGATCTGCTCTGACTCTATTCCTTCCCCTTCTAGGGCCACTGCCAGCCCGCATGGGATCTTTGTGCAAATTAGATCACATTTGGGCTCCTTCCCCAGGATACTGAGCTTTTTCCCCAAGATACTGCCATCTGTCGAAAAAAATTCTAGCAATAGACTTATTTTTTTTTTAATTTATCTTTATTGTTGAAAGTATTACAAATGTCCCCTTTTTTCCCACATTGATCCCCTCCATACCCCCAGGCCTTCACCACACTATTGTCTGTGTCCATGGGTTATGCATACATGCGTGTAAATTCTTAAGTTAATCTCTCCCTACACACCCACCCCTGCCTGCCCTCTGAGATTCATCAGTCTGTTCCATGCTTCTGTGTCTCTGAATCTATTTTGTTCATTGGTTTATTTTGTTAATCATATTGCACATCTGAGTAAGATCATGTGATATTTGTCTTTCTCTGACTGGCTTATTTCGCTCAGCATAATACTCTCCAGGTCCCACCATGCTGTCTCTTAGGGTAAGGGATCCTTTGTTTTTATAGCTGCATAGTAGTCCATGGTATAAATGCCCGAGAAGATGCTTGATATGATTTCAATCTTCTTGAACTTGTAGAGACTTGTTTTGTGTCCTAACATGTGGTCTGTCTTTGAGAATGTTCCATGTGTACTTGAGAAGAATGCATAGTCTGCAGCTTTGGGGTAAAATTTCTGTAAATGTCAGTTAAATTCATCTGCTCTAGTGTCTCATTTAGAATCACTGCTTCCTTGTTGATTTTTTGTCTGGAAGACCAGTAAAGTCAGTGGGGTGTTAAAAGTCCCCTACTATGACTGTATTGCTGTCGATCTCTCCTTTAAAGTCCTCCAGAAGTTGTTTTTTTTCCAGCTTGTGTGAGTCTTTTGTTCTGAGGTGGGTCTCTTGTAGCCAGCATATATTTGGGTCTTATTTTCTTATCCATTCAGCTACCCTATGTCCTTTGATTGGAGCATTTTAATCCATTTACATTTAAGGTTATTATTGATAGATACTTATCTATTGCCATTTTACTTCTTTATGCCTATGTTTCTCATTCTCTTTATTTCAACTTATTGCAGCAGTCCCTTTAACATTTCTTGCAATGCTGGTTTGGTGGTGATAAACTCCTTTAGCCTTTTTTTTTTTTGTCTGGGAAGCTTTTTATTTCACTATCTATTTTGAATGAGAGCCTTGCTGGATAGAGTATTCTTAGTTTCAGATCTTCGTTTGGCATTACCTTGAATACTTCATGCCATTCGCTTCTAGCCTGTAGAGTTTCTGATGAGAAGTCAGCTGACAGCCTTATGGGAGCTCCTTTGTAGGTAAAATATTGCTCTTCTCTTGCTGCCTTTAAGATTCTCTCTTTGTCTTGAATTTTTGGCATTTTAATTATGATGTGCCTAGGCGTGTGCCTCTTTGGATTCTTCTTCTTCCTCTTCCTCCTCCTCCTCCTCTTCTTCCTCTTCTTCTTCTTTGTATGTTTTTTTTATTGATTTCAGAGAGAAGATGGAAGAGGGAGAGGAAGACAGAAACATCAATGATGAGAGAGAGTCATTGATCGGCTGCCTCCTTCATGCTCCCTGCTGGGGATCAAGCCCACAACCCAGGCATGCGCCCTGACCGGAAATCGAACCTCGATCTCCTGGATCATAGGTTGATGCTCAACCACTGGGCCACGCCGGCCGGGATCCTTGGGTTCTTCTTGCTTGGGAAGCTCTGTGCCTCCTGAACTTGTGTGACTTTTTCCTTCACCAGGTTAGGGAAGTTTTCTGCCATTATTTTTTCAAACAGGTTCTTTAACCCTTGCTCTAACCCTATATCTTCTGGTACTCCCATGAATTGAATGTTGCTATGTTTCATGTTGTTCCACAGCTCTCCCCTTCTGTTTTTTAATTGTTTTTTCTTTTTGGTTCTCTGGTTGAGTGATATTTTCTACCCTGTGTTCTAATTTGCTGATCCAGTCCTCAGTTTCCCCTAATCTGCTGTTTATTCCTTTCAGTGTTCTTTTTCTACTGTGTCATTCTTAATTTCCTTCATAGTTTCCATTTCTTTTCTCATACTATCGAGCATCCTTATGATCAGTATTTTGAACTCTATATCTGATAGATTGCTTATTTTCATTTCATTTAGCTCTTCTTCTGAAGAATTCTTTGTTCTTTCATTTGGGGCTTGTTTTTTGGTCTCCCCATTTTAGCTGTGTGTTTGGATTTGTTTCTATGTATTAGGTAGATCTGCTAGGACTCCCAGTCTTTTGTGCGGGTTTTTTTGTTGTTTTAGTTTTTTTTGTTTTTGTTTTTGTTGTTTTGTTTTTGTTTTTTTAGAATTGAGAGAGGAAGGGAGAGAGAGACAGAGACAGATCAGTTTACTGTTTCACCCATTTATTCATTCAGTGGTTGATTCTTGTATGTGCCCAGACTGGGGATTGAACCTGCAACCTTGGCATATCGGGACAACGATCCAACCAATTAGCCACCTAGCCAGGGCTAGCACTCCCAGTCTTTTGGATGGTCTCTGGTACAGGCCAATGTCAGATGCTGTTTGTGACTGGCCTTGAGTACCCTGTTTGAAGTTTTCCACACTCCACAGCTTGTGGCTCCCTCTGCTGAGGCTGGGTGTATTTGAACAGGACCAAGATGCCCACCAAGGTCTGCTTTTCCAAGCCCTGGGTCCAGAAGCAAATCAGGCAGACTCAAAACACCCAGAGGCTGACTGTATTCAGTTTCTTAATGAGCCTCAGGGTGTAGAAACTACACAGAGTGGGGTGGCTGATTGTTATTGTAATAGACTTATTTTAAAAAAAAAAAAGAAGAAGAAGAAGATTCATGGTACTTTAAATATGTTTTTATGAATGTTTTAGAAAGAGAGGGAGGGAAAGGGATAGAGAGATAGAAACATCAATGAGAGAGAAACATCATTGATCAGCTGCCTCCTGCATGCCCCCTACTGGAGATCGAGCCTGGAACCCGGGCATGTTCCCTGACCGGGAATCGAACAGTAACCTTTTGGTTCCTGGGTCGATGCTCAACCACTGAGCCACACTGGTCTGGTGCAATAGACTTATTTTATTAGAAAAAGCATTTTACCGTCATCTGCTGGAAAGGTGTCTTCATAAATATATCAAGTATGTGAATAGTGCCCCTTAGACAGTCTACACAACTGTCCACCCTCCTCTGGAATATCTTATGGGACACTCAGCCCTGATCTCTCTCCTCTCAGCAAGATCCTTATGAGGCAAAGGACACAGACTCCCTGCTGTCCCTGTCCCAGCCTCATTCTGATGCTGCCCATGTCCAAACTCTACTTCTACCTCTTGCAGACGCTGGTTTACTATTCAGAGCAACCAACTGGTTTATCAGAAGAAGTACAAGGTGGGTAGCCTGGGTGCCGGAGACCTGGGCCCAGGGATACTCAGCCCTTGCTTCGCCTGGCCGGATATCTGCTCCTTATCACCTTCTCCTCCCAGGACCCTGTGACTGTGGTGGTAGATGACCTTCGTCTCTGCACAGTGAAGCTCTGTCCTGACTCAGAAAGGCGGTTCTGCTTTGAGGTGGTATCTCCCAGCAAGTGAGTATAATCCCCAGCGGTGATGCTCTAATATCTCTAAATCTTTACCAGCTGGAAAGGTAGGGCTAACCACAAAGGCATCCCTGGAGCAGGGGCTTAGAAACCCCCTATGCACCCCCAGGCATTAACCTTTTAGTGGCTGGATTGTGGGGCAGCCTGGGGGGAGGGTAAAGGGTGTTGGGGGATATTTAAAAGGATATAACCTACCGGTGCAGAAATATTTCAGTATGACTGGTACCAGTTGACTACTAGCTGAACGTCAGCCTGCTCATCCTGCCACATGCTCCCCAGGCCTCAGACCCCTCTCTGCTCTTGGTCCCCATTCCTGCCCAGGTCCTGCCTCCTGCAAGCTGACTCAGAGCGCCTTCTACAGCTGTGGATCAATGCTGTGCAAAGCAGCATTGCCACGGCCTTCAGCCAGGCTCGACTTGATGATAGCCCCCGGGGACTAGGCCAGGTACCTTAACATGGGGGTTCAGAGCCAGGTTGCCCAGGGAGATGGGACATCCCTTCTCTTAAACCCCGTGGCCACTCTTTCTTCCCCTGTCTGCCCCAGGGCTCAGGACACCAGGTCATAGGCTCTGCTGCCACTCTGGGCCCTGGCGGGACTACAAGGGGAAGGGAGCCAGGCGGAGTGGGGCATGTGGCAGCTCAAGTGCAGAGTGTGGATGGCAATGCCCAGTGTTGTGACTGCCGGGAACCAACTCCTGAGTGGGCTAGCATCAACCTTGGTGTCACCCTCTGCATTCAGTGCTCCGGCATCCACAGGTCAATCCCCAATGCCCCAAGCATGGGCCCCATTCCTTCTGGGTGCAGTGTTGGAGGGAACCAAGATAGAGCCCATCACCCTGCCCTGACTTCCTCTTTGGCTGTCACTGGGCACAGGCCTGGGCTGAGCCTGTGGGGCACCAGGTGGATCCAGATGAGCCCAGCCTCTCAGTGTCCTGGTCTAGCCAGGTTTGGGGTGCACCCACAGTAGTTTATTGGCTTAATTGGAGGTGTGGGGTCAGGACTGCTGAGGATGGGTGAGCCAACAAGGAGCAGAGAGAGGAGAGGTTGTGTGGCCTTAACAAATCTGTATGGCCCTCACCCTGAGTCAGTTTGGTAGAAGAATGGCAGGAAAGAGTTGTCTAGGCCAAAGTGCCAAGAGAGAAGGGAGGTGGATGGAGAAGATGATGCCCTTAAAATGAAATGTAGGAGAAGAAGTGAGAAGAGGGGATGGTGATGGGCAGGATCCTGCCAGATGCAGGTGAAGGCCACATGGCCCCAGTTGCCCTGCTGCCTCCTCGCCCAGTGCCTCTGCGTGGGCTCCCCTGCAAGACTTTGTCTCCAAGTCTTTGCAGGAGCAGCAGCCACTCCCCCAGCTGCTGCCTCACATAGGGCCTGACTTCCACTCTGGTCTTCTAGGAGCCTTGGAGTTCATTTCTCCAAAGTCCGGTCTCTGACACTTGACTCGTGGGAGCCAGAACTAGTGAAGGTGACTTGGGGGTGTTATGAAGAGGGTGGGGGTTGTGGGTTGAGGACAGAGCTGCAAAGCTCTGAGGGCTCAGACACTCCCCCAACCCTACCTAATTGTCTGCCTCTGCCTTGGCACCTGAAGCTTATGTGCGAGCTGGGAAATGTAGTCATCAACCAGATCTATGAGGCCCGTGTGGAGGCTATGGCAGTGAAGAAACCCGGGCCCAGCTGCTCCCGGTGAGGCGGGGGGAGGGTCTGGGCTGCCCTCTTCACAGGGAGGCTGGAGTCTGGAATGAGAGGAGGGAAGACCGTCCCTTTCTTTGCCCCGCCCTCCAGGCAGGAGAAGGAGGCCTGGATCCATGCCAAATATGTGGAGAAGAAGTTCCTGACCAAGCTTCCTGAGGTTCGAGGGCGAAGAGGTGGCTGGGGGCCCCCAAGGGGGCAGCCTCCTCTGCCCCCAAAGCCTCCCATTAAGCCCCGGCCAGGGAGCTTCAGAACCAAGCCAGGTATAGGATTGGCTGGGCATTCATTGAGCACCTACTGTGTGCTCAGCACTGTGTCATACCTGGTGGGGAGATTCAGAGTATGAGGACCAGATCTTCCCTTTGAGAATGTTGAGGAGCTAGACCACATCGGCACTGGGTGGGGTTTTTTTTGGGGGGGGGGGGCACTGGTTTAGAAGGTAAGGTTCTAGGGCTTATAGTGAAGAATGGGAAGGGGTGTGGGGCTGGGAGTAGGTAGGGAGGGCGATGTAAGGGTTTCAACAGCATAAGAAAGTCAGGAGTGAGAAGGAGCTAGGGTCTCTAAAGGCCTGTGAAGGCGGGTGTGAGTTTGGCTAGAGAAGAGGGAGCCAAGAGAGCTGAGGCAGACCTTCAGTGAGTCAGCTCAGTCACAACATCCCAGCCAGTCAGGGTGGTTGGACTGGAAGAGGTGAGTGATGCTTTCTAGCCCTAGGGGCCCCACACACATACACACTCACACACCCCTCCACTCCCCACCAATCCCCAGAATCTTGAAGGCTTCCCCACAATCGCTAAGTGACCTACCCATTACAGCATCAGGGGGCTTTGCTGAAGGCTTTCTTCGCAGACTCAAAGCTGATTTCCCCTAACAGAACCACCCTCTGGTAACCTGGGCAGCCTGCACCCTGGGGCCCTGCTGTTTCAAGCTGCTGGGCATCCTCCATCCCTCCCCACTATGGCTGATGCCCTTGCCCATGGAGCTGATGTCAACTGGGTCAACACGAGTCAGGAGAACGCCACACCACTAATCCAGGCCACAGCTGCTGTGAGGCTCTTGTCAACCTCCCCACCCCGCCCTAAGGCTGCTTCTCTTCCCTACTCCTGACTCTCTCACCCCCATCCACCCACCCAATAGGGAATGATAACCAATAGAGACTATTTGCTAAGAGTGTGTGATTTGGAGGTAAACAACCTGGGTTTGAATCCAGGCTCTTACTACTTACAGTTATGAACCTCTGTGCCTCAGTTTCCTCATCTAAAATAGGGATCCCATACCTCATTAGATTGTACTGTAGATGTAATGTATGGATACATGTAAAGAGCTAGAGCAGAGCATGACACCTAGCTGTACCCCTAAATTCCTGATCCCACACCGGGCCCTCTGAACTGACCCCACTCTAAAAATCTTTAAATCTGTCTCTAAAGATGCCACCCTCTCTCCCTATTCTCTACTTCTCAATACAGAATTCTCTTCTGGCCTGTGAGTTTCTCCTCCAGAATGGGGCGAATGTGAACCAAGCAGACAGCCATGGCCGGGGGCCGCTTCACCACGCAACCATCCTTGGCCACACTGGGTAGCAGTGGCAGCGATGATGGCTTGGGGAGGAAGGTTCCAGATGGGATGAGCTCCTGGCTAAACCTGGCTATCCTCTCTAGACTGGCCTGCCTGTTCCTGAAAAGGGGAGCTGACCTGGGAGCTCAGGACTCTGAAGGCAGGGACCCTCTGACCATCGCCATGGAAACAGCCAATGCTGACATCGTCACTCTGTGAGGATGCATGACAGGGCAGGACTAGCACCTTTCACATGGGCATAGCTAACTCCAAGACCCCAGTGTGCCAGGGGAGACCTGGGGAGCGGGGGGATCAGCTCCTGGACCAGGCAACAGACAGGATGCTCCCAGGTGTTGACAGTGTGGAGTAGCAAAGGTGTAGGCAGGGTCCAAGAACGGTGAGCTCATCCTGAGAATCATCATTCCTCAAAAATGTTGTCAGGCATCTTTTAAGCACTAGATCCAGGGCAAGCAGATGAATAAACAACCCAGCTTAATGGATGGGAAGTTGGGGGGGGGGGGGGAGATTGTCATTCATTCCTTAATTCCCTCCTCTTTAGGCTTCGATTGGCAAAGATGAGAGAGGCAGAAGCAGCCCAGGGCCAGGCAGGTAAAGTACCCCCCCACCCCCACCCGGCCCATCATTGTAACTCTGGGCTTCTGGCCCCTGGTGACCTGTACCCCTCGTGTCCAGCTTCATTGATTAATTCTATTATTTATTCAACAAATATGTAAGGGGCGTGTTGGACACGCTGGGCCTCAAAACAGAGGGGGGGGAAAGGCAAAGGCTGTGCCCTGATACCTCAGGTGTTGCTTCCACCCACGCCAGTACCAGGACCGCCCGGGGGTCCCCAGCATACTCTCCTGAGCTAGGGGCCCAGCCTTCCGGGCTCCCAGCCCTTGCTCCCTCGCCTTAGGAGACGAGACATATCTTGACATCTTCCGTGACTTCTCCCTTATGGCGTCAGACGACCCCGAGAAGCTGAGCCGACGTACTCATGACCTCCACACGCTTTGATTCCAGGCTTTCCAGGGCCCACGACCCCCGCCTGCCCTGTGCCCATTAAAACCTTTGTGCTTGCCCCACCGGGCGTGGCTTAGTGGTTGAGCGTCGACCCAGGATCCAGGCGATCGGGGTTCGATTCTGGTCGGGGCACATGCCCGGGGTGCAGGCTCGGGCCTTCGGGAGGCAGCCAGTCAATGACTCTCATCATTGATGTTTCTATCTCTCTATTCCTCTCCTTTCCTCTCTATGAAATCAATAAAGATATATTTAAAACAAACAAACAAACAAAAACCTTTGTGCTTTGCTCTTGCCTTCCTAGTTCATTTATTGGGCTCCACCTCTGGCCTGCAGGGTGTTGGGCGCCGTGGCTCCCGGGGTGCGAGTGGATAGGAGTCTGTGAGCTCCAGTCACACTAGGAGCAACTCCCAGGGAGTGAACTGGAGGCTGTGGCCTCAGCCCTAGCACCGGGGGGCCCTGGGGCAGGGCTCTGGGGCTCAGGCAAGGTGGCCAGAGCCTTCGGGCGGAGGAGAGAGGCTGCTCCCGCGGGCTGGGGCCGGCCTTCCCTTAAGGGGGCGCCGGCGTGGGGCGGGGATGGAGGGCTGGCTCGGCCACCCCGCCCTGCGGCATCCCGGGAATGCGGCGGCTCAGCACCCTCCCCCTCGGGAATTCCGGACGGGAGAGACGGGCGGGGATCTGCGGGTCCCCAGGCTCCCGAGGGCCACGCCTCTGCTTCCTCAGGGCGGCGGGGCTGGGGGCTCCCGCCCCGCCGAGTTGCAGACGTGAGGTCGGGCACACCTGGGACTGGCTGGCGGCCTCCGCGGCCACATCCGGAGCAGCGACGTGCGGGAGTCATCCCCCGGTCCCCACCCCGCTCGCGTCCGCCTGTCCAGTCCAGCCTGTCTTCCGCGTCCTCCCAGTGTCTCCAGTTCGTCACTCTCCGCTCCCACCTCCACCCGAGGCGCCGGGGCCCCACGGGGGCGGGGGGCGGGACCCCACGGGGGCGGGGGCGGGGCGCCAAGGGGGCGGAGCCGTCTCTTAAAGGTCCCGGGGCTGCAGCCCTTAGGCCACTTCCTGGGGGCGGAGAGGACTTAAGCTGCTGCGGGGACGCTGGGGTGAGGCGACGCGCCCGGTCCGACTCCCGACCGCTTCCACCAGAGTCTTCGGACGATCGGACCGCCGCGGCTCGGACTTAGAGCGCATCCCCGCTCCCCAGCCGGTCGCCAGGCGCCTCTGCATCAGCCCCGGGAGCCCCGCCTCCGTCCCCTGGGACCCGCGCGGGAGCCAGGCCTCTGACTGGCCCGGGAACCCTGCGTGGACTCACCCGCGGCCGCAGCGATCTTCCCGAGGACTCGGAAGCTGGACCCTTCAAAGAGTCGGCCTTGTGCTCGCGGGTCACCTGCTGGCTGGATTCCGGAAACCCACTGTCTAAACGCCACAGAAAGGAATCGCTGGTCACCCAGGATCGGATGCGTCTGTACCTAAACCTCCCTCCCTCTTGGACTTCCCCGTGCTCTTTTCATCCGTTTTCTAAACCTTTGGGCATTTCTGTGCCCAGAAGCCATCCCCACTCCCAAGGTAGCTGGGTGAGCCTGGAATCTTGCTGCCTTGTACTCCAACCAGTGCCTCCAACTGCGGTGCAAACCTTACGACTCAATTCTGCACACACCCAGGAAGTTCTGCCTTTTCTTCTCTTTCTGTGTCTCCAGTACCCCCCAAAATTTCCCCTCCTCCTGTGCCCCCTTCACCCCCCTCCTTTGGGGGCCCCGTGACCCTGAATGTGGGGGGCACGTTATATTCCACCACGTTGGAGACCCTGACTCGCTTCCCAGACTCCATGCTGGGGGCCATGTTTAGGGCTGACACCCCCATTCCCCCGAACCTCAACTCCCAGGGAGGTGGCCACTACTACTTCATTGACCGAGATGGCAAAGCCTTCCGGCACATTCTCAATTTCCTACGACTGGGCCGCCTGGATCTGCCCCTTGGATATGGGGAGACAGCGCTTCTCAGGGCAGAGGCTGACTTCTACCAGATCCAACCTCTCCTAGACGCCCTGCGGGAACTGGAGGCCTCTCAGGGGAGCCCTGCGCCCAGAGCTGCCCTGCTCCACGCAGATGTAGATGCCAGCCCCCGCATGGTGCACTTCTCTGCTCGCCGGGGCCCACACCACTATGAGCTGAGCTCTGTCCAGGTGGACACCTTCCGAGCCAACCTCTTCTGCACCGACCCAGAGTGTCTGGGTGCCATGAGGGCCCGATTTGGTGTGGCCAACGAGGAGAGAGCAGAAGGAGGACCACACTTTCGTCTGGAGTGGGCCCCCCGCCCCACGGAACTTCCGGAAGGGGAGTACAGGAAACTGGGGCTTCAGCCACTGTGGACAGGGGGGCCAGGAGAGCCAAGGGAAGTGGTGGGCACACCGGGCTTTCTGGAGGAGGTGCTTCGGGTGGCTCTGGAGCATGGCTTCCGTCTAGACTCCGTTTTCCCTGACCCTGAAGACCTGCTCAACTCCAGATCTCTGCGCTTTGTCCGGCACTAAAAACAGAACTGGGAATATTGCCCTCAGTTTGACTGGAGGTGGGGAGAGAAGGGGACAGCAAAGAGGAAGAAGGCTCCCCTGAAGCCCTTTCCTAGCTCTGCTTCGGGAGCTGTGAGAGTGAGAGGTCCCACTGCACCTGACTGGAGCTTAAATGTGGGCAGGACTCCCCAAACCCAAGCCCACTGAGGGCTCACAAGTGTTACAGAGGGTCTGGACTGGTGCTAATCCTGGGAGGGGAGGGGTGGGGAAGGTTCCCTTGGCTTGTTCTCACCTGAGCCTGGGGACCTCCAGTTTCCTTGGTTGGAGCTCAATATTCAGGGGTTTGGAAAAGTGGGGACACTTCTCTGCCCAGGCTAGGCCTAGCAGAACACTGCAGGGACACTAAGGTCTGGGAGGAAGAGGGACTTTGACTTTGGATTGCTCTAATGTGGTCTCCTGGACTGTGACTTCTCTTCCTGGAGCTGAGTGGCCTGGCCTGGGAAGGGAGATTCTTTGCTGTGTCCCAACCCACCTACTGAGGAAGACAGAAAGGCTACAGCCCACCCTAGGCTGGCATAAGAGAGCTAGGAGAATCCTCTAATTTGCATCCCTCTGGAGATCCAAATGTTTTAAGGATCTAATATTGGTAGAGCTGGTCATGGGGAGGAGGGTGGTGTCTTCTTGAGCCTTGGCCTAACTCCCTTCATGTAATCGTGTGTGTCAGTGTGTGTCTGACTGATGTGTGAGTCCCTGACATCTGGGCTCCCATCTGTGTTGCTCATGATGGTGTCTGTGTGTTGGCCTTTCTGTGGTCTCTGCATGTCCAGGCCTGTTTGGGTTGCCCAGACACTGTTTGGGCACCAGGTGTGTCTATGGGTATGAGTAAACTGAGAACGAATAGTTTAACCACAAGGGCTGCGTACATGCATACATGTGCACTCACGTCACCACGTATGCAGGAAGGCCTGGTGGCGTTTAAGTCACTGGGATCTTCCTGGTGAGAGAGGTAAGAGAAGCCGCTGGGCTTAGCCAGGCCTTGGAGACCTTCATAGAATTCTTGGTTGTTAAGGCAACCATGGGCCTGTTGCTAGGAGATAGCTGAGGAAAGACTCAAGGCTGCTCAGGGTAGAGAGGAACTAAACAGGAGAGTTTGGGGAGAGTTGGGGGGGATATGGGAAGGGATGGGATTTCTGCATCCCCGAGGGCATGGGATACTCATGAACAACTCCCCGGGGGGAGTCACTTATTATTTATCACTGACAAGAGGAAAAATAAAGTTGCTTTTGGAACCACAAACTTGTACAGGCTGCTGAGGGCCAGGTTGGGGGTGCTGTCCCCTTTGCAGCAGAAGTCCTGCTTTCTCCACCCATCTCCCATTAGCGATGTCGTCTTCTGGTCCCCAGTTCCTTGGGCCCCAGCCAGGAATGGAGCAGTGGCACTGTTCTAGAATGCTCAAGAACCTCCAACTGTTCTGGAACACTACAACTTCCAGGCAAAGGGCTGGAACCAGGATCACAGAGCCTTCCTATGCCAGGTGGGGCCAGCTCTAGCATTCCCCATTGGGCCTCATGTGGATGCTGGCACTAGGTGTGGCTTTCCTGGCAGCTGCCCAGGCCTGTATCTTCTGCCGCCTCCCAGACCATGAGTTGTCAGACCGCCTGACTTGGCTCTGCAGCGAGATGCTTACCCAGTGGGAGGACTGTATGGTCTCCTGGAACTTCTCGACCTTTGCCTTAGGTAAGTCCAGACATCCAGGGATGGACCCAGCAATAGTCACCCCCATGCCCCAAGCAGGGAAACATGTGGCTTCCCAGCTGTGCCCCTCAGCCATCACCTCAGTCCACAGCCCTCCCTGAACTCACTAGCCTCTCCCTCTGGGAGAGCTTCTTTGGACCTTGGGAAAGTCAAGAAAGACCCCAGAATCTTCTTCTGGGCTGATGAAGAAATCACTGGTCCTTGCCCATCTCCACAGATGAAGTGTCTATGAACAGAGTCACAGAGAAGACTCACAGAGTCCTGAGGGTCATTGGTGAGGTCATTGGGGAAGGCACAACCTAGGAGCTTGGATGGGCATCAAGGAGGGGAATGGGAGGAAGGGGCTGAGGAGGCAGGCAGGAGTGGAGGGCAGGTGGAGACAGAAGGGGTTGTTTGGGGGGTTGCTGGGTAAAGGGGTGGAGGTGAACAGGTACTGTTGAGGCCCTGGGTAGAACTGCTGCTCTCTGCCTCCCCAGAGATCAAAAGGTCTTTATCCTCACTCCCTTCATATTGGAAATGGCTTCAAAATATCAAGTTTCCTGAGTACACCAGGGAAGGTACTGATGTGGAGGGGAATCAAGGGGTGCCAAGGGTCTCGGGCCAAGGGGCGTGTGGCTGAACTGTTCAACTACGCCCACCCCTCCTTGTCTTTCATTTCAGCTCTCTGCAGTCCCACCTGTTGTGAGTAGAAAAGGAAAGGGTAGTGAGGACAAGGGGCTTGGGGTACCTGAGGAGAGCCTGGCAGTTGGAGGGAGGAAGTGGATACTCTGGAAGGGTGGAGTTGGGGCTTCCCCTCCCCAGCTCTGGTCCCACTCTCTCCTGCAGGGGGCAGCACCACCCTGTACAACTGTTCCACCTGCGAGAGCTTCGAGGTGCTCTGCTGGCCCCAAAAGCGCTGCTTCCCAGGTCCTTACTCCCCAACCCTGCCTCACCTCACCCAGATATTTGAGCTCTTAGGCGCCCCCAGTGTCAACGGGTATAGTCCCCAGGATCTTTCACTGCTTCCTGGGTTCCCTGCAGGAAGTCATGATCTTTGGGAAGCCAGGATTCTGCTCCTCTCTGTCTCTGGAACTATCCTGTTACTGGGCGTCCTGAGCCTTGTGCTGGAGTGAGTCAGGGGATAAGGGCAGGAAACAGCCTCACCACCTCTGACCCGCCCAGTACCTTCCACCACCCATCCTTCCTCCTTCCCTTCCAGCTCCCTTCCCTTCCCTTCCCTTCCCTTCCCTTCCCTTCCCTTCCCTTCCCTTCCCTTCCCTTCCCTTCCCTTCCCTTCCCTTCCCTTCCCTTCCCTTCCCTTCCCCTTCCCCTTCCCCTTCCCCTTCCCCTTCCCCTTCCCCTTCCCTTCCCTTTCTTCCCCTTCTCTTCCCAGACCTCCCACCTCCATCTTCCATCAGGTTCCGTCGCCTTGAAATAAAAAGTGACTTACAAAGAGGAAGATACTAACAGAACCCAGCCTCCAGCTGTAAGGAGAGTGTACCCACAACTTCCACTTCACTTGGGGGATGGGGGGGTAGGCATCCAGCCTCTTAGTTCCAGCCCCAAAGTTTCAGTCTTCCAGATTCTGAAACCCAGATGTCCCCATGATCCCACTGTCAGAGAGCCTCCAGGGATCCAGGCAGCCACAGCTGGAAAGTTCCTCCCCTCCAGCCCTCAACCAATCAGACAGGGCAGTCACCAATGCCAGGAAAATATCTACAGAAGGAAAGAATCCCCTCCGCACACACCACCACTGCCACACCCCTTTCTGCCTGTTCCCGTAAAGTGGGGGCTGTTTGCCCCTGAAGCTACTCTTGGCCCTCCTATGACTGATTGGGAATCCGGGAATGAGTGTTCTGGAAAACTTCCTCCCTCTCCAGCGAGACCACATCAGTCAGTCTGCTGGCATGCGCTCCCTCCATTTAACATTGTGAAGCTTGGCCTCCCACAGAGGCTTCCCTCCTGCCAGGCCCAACTAAACTGCTGTGAAATGGCCTCTACCCCTGCCTGGTCTCTGTCTGCAACTGGATGGGAGGACAGGAAACTCAGTGGAGCACAGTGGTTCTCAACTGGGGGGATTTTTCACCCCTGAGACATTTGCCAATGTCTGGAGACATTTTTTATTGCTTTGATGGCGGGGGGGGGGGGGGGGGGGAGTAATGCTACTGGCATCTAGTGGGTAGAGACCAGGGATGCTGCTCAACATTCTAAAATGCCCAAGAGTCTCTCCACAACAAAGAATTTTCCAGTCCAAAATGCCAATAGTATGTGGTTGAAAAACTCTGGTGTTTGGTCTCCTGGCTATCAGGAGTTTTGGTTTGGGAGATGAGATATGGGACATGAAAAGAAAGGCCTGTTACCAACCACAAGGCCTAGGCCTGGAAGGGATCCAGACCCTCACCTACCTCAGTGGTTTTCAAAATTGGGTACTTGGAGGCTCCAGGGTCAAGGTTCTTGATTAGCTGCACGTTAGAGTCACCTTAGAAGCTTTAAAAATTACCCATGCCTGGACCTCGCCGCCAGAGATTCTGAATTTAGTGGTCTCATATGGGGCCTTGGTTCATCTAACTTACAGTCAGGGTTGGAACCACTGTTCTGGGGGTACCCGTAAAGGTCCTGGGATGGGGAGAGGAATGCCTACCCCTTCCAGGAAAGTACCTTCCATGTTGTTTTACATGTTCTAATCTGCTCCTGTCATATTACATGCAAAAATGAGACCTAGAGATCATACAGCAAGATTATCTAACTTGCCCAGTTGGCATGGCTCAGCGGTTGAACACCGACCTAGGATCCAGGAGATCGCAGTTTGATTCCTGCTCAGGGCACATGCCCGGGTTGCAGCTCACTCCCCAGTGTGGGGTGTGCAGGAAGCGGCCGATCAATGATGACCCTCTCCTCACTGATGTTTCTATTTCTCTCTCCCTCTCCCTTCCTTTCTCTGAAATCAATAAAAATATACTTTAAAAAAAAAGATGATACGACTTGCCCAAGATCATATAACAACTTGTTCATTCATTCATTTGACATATGCAGTGAGTGCCCACCAGGTGCCAAGCAATGTCACTTCCCCAGCTGGAATGAGAAGCTGCAAGTGGCTGCCCAGGTACCACAGCCCTCCTCTGGTCTTCAGTAGCTGCCTCGGAGCCGCCTATGCTGTACCACTTTTCCCAGGCTCAACATTTTGGAGTTGTCCTTGTTTTCACACCCAACATGCAGTGGGCCAACCACTTCTACCCATTCATGAAGGACCTCTACCCAATCTGCCCTCTCCTCCTGCCCAGCTCACCCTAGAATCCTCTTACTGTGGACTTGTCTCCCAGATATGCCATCTGACTTTGCCCTCTCCCTTCAAATACACTGTACCCTCAGCGACCACACTGGTCTTAAAACTCCACATGCTCACCACCTCCTATCCAGCATCAAATGACAGTTAGGAATTTGGGCTTTGGAACTGAGCTTCAAATCCTGGCTCTTAGTGGACCTTGGGCAAGTCATTTAACTTCCTGGTTCCTGTTTCTTCATATTTTAAATGCAGATCATGTATTTCATTGATTCTATGGTCTTATTTTTCCTGTTTACATTTTAACATCTCTGAAGAATCCATCTTAAATTGAAGACATGTCATGACATAATGGTATATATTACAATTGATGATATCTTAAATTCTATGAAATGTAGCGGTACTCACCTTACAGGATTACTGTGAGGTCCAAATAAATTCATATAAAACACTTGGGCCTGGCCGGGTGTGGCTCAGCGGTTGAGCGTCAACCTAGGATCCAGGCGGTTGGGGTTCGATTCCCGGTCAGGGCACATGCCCAGGTCGTGGGCTCGATCAATGACTCTCTCATCATTGATGTTTCTGTCTCTCTTTCCCTCTCCCTTCCTCTCTGAAATCAATAAAGATATATATATATATAAAAGTTTATTTAAAAAAACAAACACTTGGGACTGTACTCAGCATGCAGTGAGCCCTCATTGACCACTGGCCATTATGATCGCTTAGTTAAAATCTCCTCTGGCTCTGCCTTGCCTACAGAATATAGGCTTGGCCCGTAGCCCTGACATGCAAGGCTCTCCATCAGCAAGCTGCTCCCCTTCTCTGGCCCTCGGGCATACCTGGCCAAACATATCAAACTGGAATCTCCACGTGAGTGCCTCACAGGCTTCTCATAATCCACGTGTCCAAACCACCTTGCTTCCTGACCCCCCCCCTTTTGTGATCTCTCCCAGGCTTAATGGCAGTGCCACCAGATCACGGGCACCCTCTTTCTTCATGCCACTTGCCTGCTTCTCATCAGTAAGTGATCTACCTTTGTAACGCTTCTTGGAACCTGACCCCAGTGTGTCCCTGGAGCCTTATCTCTCAGCTCTGCCCACCTCACAGTCACTCTGAATCATTCATAGTTGGCCAAACACTGTTTTCTTACGTCTCCGTGCCTTTGCCCGAGCTTGTTCCTGTACCTTGGAAACCCTTCTCCTTTGGCTCAGACATCACTTTTCCTGGGAAATCTTCTCCGAGCCTCTGAGACGGGTATATTGTCCCTTCTCTAGGCATCTCTCATGTGGCACCTGCTACATCAGGTGGTAGTATTTCTTTACACATCCTCCCTCTACACCATGCACTGCCCTTCAAAGCTACTCCTTAAAGTTTTCTATCTTTGTTTCCCCTGTGCCCGGCACATGGTGATTCCAGGAAGCGTCCTGACAACTCCAACTCCAGCCCCTTCTCTGAACCCTTGTGATGTGCCCTCCCCATGGAAGCTCTTCCTGAGCACGTAGCACAGGAGGCTGGTAGAGTTCGTGTTTCTTTTCTGTGCATATAAGGCCAACTCTCCAGAGTGTGGCCTGTCAGGGCAGGGCTGGTTTTTCTGAGCCCCTCACCAAACAGGGCTGGTTTTTCTGAGGCTGCTGTGGGTACAGCACTTTTAAATAATGGCCCTCATGTTCTCTGACATGCCTCCTATCCAGAAGTAGGATTTATGTATCCTTCCCTTGAACCTCAGCTTCTTGACTGGTTGACCAACTGAATGTGGCAAAAATGATTCTGGGCTACTTCTTGGTCTCAGGCCTTAAGAAATTGCCATCTCCCACCCTCTGCCTCTTGGGATCCTCACTCTGGAACCCAGTCACCATGTTATGAGAATACCCAGCTTACATGAAGAGTCCACATGGAAGAGTTCAGCCAAAATCCAGCATCTATTGCCAGGCATAGTAGTGATAAAACAGCCCCCAGCTGTCAAGTCATCCCCAGACTTTCAGTTTTTCCAACTCAGACCCCAGACAGAGTGGAGCAGAGATACACCATCCTCACAGTGTCCTGCTGGAATTCCAGATTCTTAAAGTCCAGGGGAATAATAAATTAAAAAAAAAATCCCCCCCCCCACTAGGTATTATTACTCAACAATAGATAACTGGAACAGTGGGGCAGAAAAAGGAGCTTAGAACTTGGCAATGAAGGCCCTTGATATGTGGAGTCTCTCCATAGAGTGCTTGAGTGTTCTTATGATATGGTGGCTGGCTTCCCCCAGGGTGAGCGATTTAAGAGAGGAACACAGAAGCCACACTGTCTTTTATGACCTAGCTCAGAAGTCACACACCATCCTTCTCAGAATATCCCACTGATTATACAGGTTAGCGCTATTCATTCTGGGAAGGCACTATACAACTTGTGTGACTACCAGGAGGGGAGGTTCATTGGCAGCCATTCTGGGGACTGGCTACCACACATGTAGGCACAGTTCATTTTCCAATAACCCTGTAAGGTAGATATTCCTAATAGGCTTATCTTGAAGACAAACAAACAGAAGCACAAAAACATGAAGTAACTTGCTCAGATTCACAGGATGGTAAGTGGTAAAGCAGGGATTCAGACTCAGGCAGTCAGGCTCCACAGGTAAGGTCCAAGCTACCGTGCTGTAAGTGCCCTCAGCTCCACTGTAAGCCTGGAAGGATATGGTCGATATAGAAGTGCTTCTACTGGGAAAGCAAACCAGCAGATACATACAAGAGGGTGGACCGGTAATTCTGAAAACGAGCAAGGCAAATGCAAATTGGGAAAGGATGGGACTTCAGGGTCCTGGGAGATGGAGATGGGGCGATGGAACAGGAAGGTTTTACCTAAGGATTGGGAAACAGCCAACCATGGGGAGCCACAGAGTACCAAATGGGGAGGAAGACAAGGATGGGTTTACCAGGAACATGCTTATGGGTTAGGTTTGGGAACTCCCATCCCCATCACTCCCAGCAAAGGAGCTCAATGTCAAAAATCTTTGCTTCACCCTACTCAGATTACTATCTCATCCATTTGTCAGCAAAGGTTACTGAGTACTTACCATCTGAGCCAGGCACTAGGTTGGGCATGGGGGACACAGCAATGCCCAGGCAAGATGAAGTCCTTTTCTACCTGGAGCTTGGAGTCTAGCAGGGGAGACAGACAAGTTACTGGCAAATTCTACCAGACCAATGAGTGCAAACACAGGGATCTTAGGGTGCAGGGAAAGAGACCTGACCAGTTGGGGGTAGTTTTCTTGCTCTTAGCAAGGTCAGGCTGGGATAAGGGTGGGAACACTTTTCCAAGCAGAGGGAAAAGCCATGCAAAGGCTCAGAAGAGAGAGAGAGATCCAGAGCCACTAAGGTGCTTTCCCCTGTTGAGTGGTTCACTGGGTGAGGTAGAAGGGAAATAGCCCAGAGATCTCAGGGGTCAGAGCAGAAAAGATGCCAAGGGGGCACTAATGTGATTCCCGAAAGGAGCAGAGAGGTTTCTACAGAGAGGTGGATCCCGCCTCCAAGCCAAACCCAAGGCAAGAGAGGGGGAGGCCACCTAGGTGCCCTCTCTACTTATCCTCTAGATCTCTGCCCTGTGAGGAAAGACTTGGCCCCGGTGGTGTGAATGCGCTCATCCTTCTCGAATGCAGAGGCTACAGGGCAGGGCAGAGGTTGAAGAAAAACAGATGAAGGGGTGGTGCCTGATCTGGGCCTCCAGGTTTAAATGTTCACCTCAGCCTGAAGGAGGTGCTCCCTGAGGGTGGTGAGGATAGCCAGGCTGTGCTCCCCCGCACCTCACCCTCCTTTACGGGCAAAGGTGGGGATGAGAGGCACTTAACTTCAAAAGTAAGAAATGAATAGGGAGAAGGAAAGGAATAAAGAGGCCTCTGATTACCTATTTTTCCCAAACCAAAGACAAAGGTGGGGCTGAGCCTCTACCTCTGACTTCCTGCTGAAACAGGAGCCCAGTTGATAGTGCCCCATCATCAGCCTCTTCTCCATCACATAGCCAGGGCCAATCTCTCTCCCCTGAACCAATGGTAAGAGTCTCTTCCCTGAGCTTCCTGCTTCTTCTCTCTCACCTTTCCCCAGTCTCTCTCTACAGCAGGCTGGTTTTGTCATTCCCTGTTTAAAACTCTTCAGTGGCCGGTCTGGGCGTGGCTCAGCGGTTGAGCATCGACCTAGGATCCAGGAGATCGGGGTTCGATTCCCAGTCAGGGCACATGCCCGGGCTGCGGGCTAGGCAGCCGATCAATGACTCTCTCATCATTGATGTTTCTATCTCTCTCTCCCCCCCTCCTTTCCTCTCTCTGAGATCAATAAAGATATGTTTAAAAAAAATAAAAATAAATAAAACTCTTCACTGGTTCCCAGAGTCACTGGGTAAGGCCCAAAGCTCCTGACTGTGTTCTGTAAGGCCCTGTAGCATGAATCCCACCAGGGCGGGTATTCTGTCTGCTTGCCCACCTGAGTGCCCAGAACCAGGAACAGTGAAAGTTTGCTGGAAGGATAAATTGATGCCTAGTCAGGCTACTGTCAACCTTTCTGGATGTATCTGCCCATAATGCTCTACACTCCCCATGTGCTCTACACTCACGTGTTCATTCAACTCCCAGAGGGCCTCTAGTGCACCCAGATCTGTGAGGACACTAGACATTCAGAGAAAAATCAGGTTTCACATGCTCTTCCCTGAAGGAGCTTATGGAGTCATTGTGTTTCCCACCAAGAAATTGTATAACACCAAGATGAATCTCAAAAATGTGTTGAGTGAAAGAACCTAAATGCAAATAATAAACACTGTGTAACTCCATTAATAAGAAGGTCAAGAGCAGGCAAAAGTGATCTATGGATTTTAGAAATCAGAATAGTAGTTGCCTCTGGGGAATGGGATTGACTGCAAATGAGCACAAGGTAACTTTCTGGGATTGTAGAAATGTTCTGGGTCTTTATCTGCATTAATGGATGTGTACATTTCTTGAAATGCTTTGATCTGTACAGTTTAATTTGTACATGTCACTGAATGTAAGTTATACCTCAATAAAGTACTGTCAGCATAGAAAATAATGTTCATATGACTATAACAATGACAAAAAAACACAAAACACCCTCATGTTTTGGATTATGGATTAAACAGCACACCAGACATAACCAAAGAAAGAATTGGTGAACTAGAAGACAGAGCTAAGGAGATTACCTGGATTGCATCATGGAGACAAAAAGAATGGGAAACATGGAAGAGAAGTTAAAAGACAAGGAGGACAGAATGAAAAGGTCTAGCATACTTCTAACCAGAGTCCCCAAAGGAGAGGACACGAAGAATGGAGAAAGGAAATAGCTGAAGAGATAGCTGGCTGAGAATTTTCCGAAACTGATGAAACATGCAAATTCATAGGTACAGGGAATACAACATATTGAGAAGAAGAAATAGAAAAGAATCCATTAACTAGATACTTTGTAATAGAACTACAAAACACCAATAATATCCTAAAATCAGGGAGAAAAGACAGATCACCTACAAAGGAATGACAATTAGACTAAGCTGACTTCTTCAAAATATGCATTGAACCTATTATATGACTATACTGTCCCAGGTACGAAGAACACAAGATGAACAAGACAGACTCAGCCCCTACCCTGCGGAGCCCACAGTATACAGGAAGGACAGATATGGAGGGAGCAATTATGGTATGAGGAATTGGCCTAAGTGGCGGGAAGAGAATTGGCAAGAAAACCGTACAGGCAGAACTGCGCACTATTAAGACTTCCCCATCAATGCTGGAAGATCCCATGTGCTTATCAAGATGGGATGGGCTTCTCCTTCCAAGGGATCCTGAGGACAGTAGCTGCTAGGGATAGGAGACAGAAAAGATGTCCTAAGACTGGCAGCTTCCCTAGGACCCCTGAGGGAAAGGAAAAGAGCATATTCCTCCTCAGAGCCTTCATCATTGTCCTAGACTGTGTCCCCACAGTCACAGGCCATGTAGCAGCTTACAGAGCCCTAGGATCAGCAGAGGCTACCTGGGGAGACGCAGGTTATGCCCGAATGAGGCCAGGAGGTGCGGGTGCTGGGCAGGGCTGCCCTGACATATGGAGTGCTGCCAAGACCAGGTACCAAGCTGGGATGGGGCTGAGGAGCCGCTCAGAAGCTCTGTCCCCACCCCGATACACACACATACAAGACCTCCCACAGGCTCCACCCTGGGGAGCTCCCCAAAAGGTCCTCGAACTTCAGAGCTGGGAAAAGGACAAGGGCTTCTCTCTTGGACTCCGCCTACTGGGGCCACCTTCCGCACCACCCTCCACACCTCTCTGCCTCGCTCCCTGCCAGCGCCGGAGCGGCCAGCCCTCCGTGAGCGCGCTCGGAAGCCCTCTCCCGGCTGGGGCAGGGGCTGCGTCCGCCTCAGCCTATCTTCCCAGCGCCCGGGCAGGTCGCCTCTATCGGGTGCTTATTCATTTAAGGGGTGGGGCCCAGGTTGAGAGGGGTGAAGCATGTGGCGAGAGGGGTGAGAGGCCGGACAGAGGAGAAAGTTGGGAGGGGTGAAAAGTCCTTGGGAGAGGCTGGCGAGAGGGCGCGGTGGAGAGCGTGAAGGCGGGCAGGCCGAGCGCTGCGGGCCGACCCCGCGGAGGGCGGGCCCGCGGCGCCTCGCCGCCTCGCCGTGTCCTACCGGAGGGCTGGCGGCGCGGGCCGGCTGCCAGGTCCCGCCCCGCCCCCCCACCCGCCGCCTCGGGTCCCGCCCTTCTCGGGATTTAGTCCCCGCAGCCCGGGAGGCCCCGTAGCCGCCGCTTCCGCCTTCGCCAGGTGAGGGTCTGGGAAGCTGGGCGCAGGGCCGGGCTGGCGCCGCCGGCGGGGCAGCTGTCGCGTGGGCTGCGGCCGCTGGTGCTGAGCTCGGCCGCCTCACCCCCTCTTCTGCCCTCCCCTCCTCTGTCCTTTCCTTCTGTGGGAGCATGTGGCCCCCCACCCCGCTCCCCGCGAGCGGTCCCGGCCGCCCAGGGTCCTCCCCCGCCCGTGCTCTTGCCCAGTTCCTAGCCCACCTCCGGGTGCCCGTGCGGGCCCCAGCTTGGGGGTCTCCGCTTCCTCCCGGCTTAACTCTCTCTCTCTCCCCCCCCCCCCGTGTGTGTGTGTGTGTGTGTGTGTGTGTGTGTGTGTGTGTGTGTGTAAAGGAAGAGTTTGTTTGTGCAGGCTGCCCGCACCCAGAGTGCCTAGAGCCTTCTATCACAAAGGTTGAAGCCGCTGGGCCGAGTGACTCAGGTGTGCGGGCGGGGCGCCCCACCCGGAGGTGAGCGGCCGCAGGCAGCGCCCGAGCTTCCCTCACAAATGCCTGATCTGACGGATGCCGCTGCCCCCGGTGCGGGAGAGGAGTGACCTGAGCTCTGGGGGAGGGGCAGTATGCCTGCAGAGCTCAGGTGCATGCGGACACTACCTTGATGTCTCGTGTGTTGAGTGTGTTTATGTGGGCCTTGGTGCTCTGGGGCGCTGTGTCTAGGGGGCAGTGAACCGCCCTGTCTCAAGTACATGTATGTGAGAAGTATGTGGAGTCAGCCTGGGTGTTTGGGGCAGCATACTGGAACGTCTCAGATGGGAGAGGACACGTGTCCTGGTGTCTCAGGCATCTTTTACAGCATATCTGTAGGTCTCAGTGTGTGTGTGTGTGTGTGTTTGGGTGTGGGAGGCAGTGTACCTTTGTGTGTATGTGCACGCATGTGTGTGTACCTACATGCCTGAGGTTCTGAGGTATGGTGTGGTTAGCACATCTAGGCATCTCTAGTATGTATGTGGTAGGTTAACATGTCTCAGGTGTGTAAGAGGTGTCTCAGGTGTACATGAGCTGTGTGCAGTGGTGTGCCTCAGCTCTGAAAGGGCAGTGTCTCTGGGTGTCCTAGGGGTACAGGGGCATCTCAAGAGTGAGCAGGGCAACATACCTGAAGTCTGGTAAAATCTCAGGTGTGACGGAGGGCAGGGTTCTCAGTGGTGAAGGGGGTGGAGGACCTCGGACTCGGGTATGGGGAGCATTCTTCCTGGGCTTTGTGTGTGTGAGTGGCAGGATACCTGTCTCTGATGTCCCTCCTTCTGTACCTGAATGTTTCTGATGGTTGAGGGTGGAGCTGGGGACCACATCCTTGGTGTTTGTCTCAGGTGCCTAGCCTGGGCTCTGTGTCCGGAGGAGAGTGTACCATCCTGAGGAGTTCTTTCTCCAGACATGCTCCCAGAGGCGGGCTCCCTGTGGCTGCTGAGACTACTTCGGGACATCCAGCTGGCCCAGTTTTACCGATCCATACTTGAGGAGCTGAATGTTACCCGGCCAGAGCACTTCGACTTCGTAAGACCTGAGGACCTGGATGGCATTGGCATGGGCCGACCTGGTGAGGGACCCCTATCCGGAGGCACTATCTCTCCTTCCTCAACCTATTAGTTGCTACACCCTCCCATGCCCCTCCCACACCAGCCCTCTTCTTGCCTTTAAATCCCTTGCATCCTGCTCGACCCCCACCCCACCCCCCGCTGCAATACTACCCAGCCTTTTAATTCTGGCCTCCCCCAGCCCAGCGAAGACTGGCTGAAGCTCTGAAGAGGCACCGTTCGGGGCACAAGCCTAAGAACTGGGTCTACAAGGTGTGTGTTTTGGGGTGGGGATGAGAGGTTTAAAGGGCCAGCTTAGTCTGGGGAGTGGGCTGGGCTGAGTGGCAGAGGTATGCAGGGTCCCACATACCTGATTTCCCACCTGTTTCAGATTCTTGGGGGGTTTGCCCCCGAGCAGAAGGAGACCACCCCACCTTCAGACAACCCTCCATGCCTCCCTGAGCCAGAGGGGGGACTCAGGTGTCTGATCCCAGATGGTGCTGTGTGCAGAGGGGAGCTGCTGGGCTCTGGCTGCTTTGGTGTGGTGCACCGAGGGCTGTGGACACTGCCTAGTGGTCAGAGTGTGAGTACTTAGGGAGCCCACTTCATTCTGGGTACCGGGGCCAGCTGCCCCTCCCTCCTGCTGCCCTCTCTGCTCTGGCCCTGGTATAACTGTCCCCTACGGTGCCTGATGGTGCTTCCCCCTACACCCCCAGGTCCCAGTGGCTGTAAAGTCCCTCCGAGTGGCTCCCAAAGGCCCTGTGGGCACAGAGCTGAGGGACTTCCTTCGAGAGGTGTCAGTCATGATGAACTTGGAGCACCCCCATGTGCTGCGTCTGCACGGACTGGTACTGGGCCAGCCTCTCCAGATGGTGAGCAGACCTGACGGTGGCTCCCGGGACAGGCCCGGGCTGAAGTGAGACGGGAGGGTGGGCGGCCAGAATCCCGTGGGGCCTGACCACCGCTCGTAAGGCTGTGCTCCGGCAGGTGATGGAGCTGGCGCCGCTGGGCTCCCTGCACGCGCGCTTGACCGCACCGGCCCCTACACCCCCGCTGCCGGTGGCCCTGCTCTGCCTGTTCCTGCGGCAGTTGGCGGGGGCCATGGCGTACCTCGGGGCTCGCGGGCTGGTGCACCGGGACCTCGCTACACGCAACTTGCTGCTGACTTCACCGCGCACGATCAAGGTGGCCGACTTCGGGCTGGTGCGGCCACTGGGCGGCGCCCGGGGCCATTACATTATGGGCGGGCCCCGCCCCATCCCCTACGCCTGGTGAGTGAGGGCTGGGCCCCCGGAGCTGGTTTGGGAAGCCGGTCCAGAGGGCGACGCTCTGGAGGGCAGTAGCTAGCTCAATAGGAGTGCGGAGGGAACTGGTCCTCTGAGGGAGCCTGGGCCCAGAGGAGCCCGTGGTCTGCAAGGGCTTGGAAAGGAGGATTTCCGAGGGCAGTGGGAGCGCAGGCATGCGTGCTCAGCCGCAGGTGGACGCTCGGAGGGTCACAGATCCAGCCCCCTTCAGCTTCACTTCCGCAGGTGCGCTCCAGAGAGCCTACGACAGGGGGCCTTCTCTTCTGCCTCGGACGTGTGGATGTTTGGGGTGACGCTGTGGGAGATGTTCTCTGGGGGCAAGGAGCCCTGGGCCTGGGTCCCGCCCTACCTCATCCTGCAGCGGCTGGAGAAGGACCACGCTCGGCTGCCTAGGCCTCCTCTCTGCTCCAGGGCCCTCTACACCCTCGCCTTGCGCTGCTGGGCCCTCCACCCTGCTGATCGGCCTAGCTTCTCCTGTCTGGAGGAGCTGATCCAAGAGGTGGGAACCCTTGTATCCCCAGATACACTGTCTCTCTCCCCTCCATTCTTTCTCCCAGGATTCCATGCACAAGACTAACAATACTGACTCCTGGGCTGGCCAGGGCCTGGGACCCCTGTTTGTTCCGGACAGAACTGTCCCTACCTGCAAGGCATTAAGAGCCCTGGGGAGCAGCTTTGGGCTACAGAGATGAAGGCAGAAGGACTGAGGGCTGAAGCTGGGCCAGAGAAGGGGAAGCACAGAGCAGGAAGCAGTAGGTTGAAGTGGATGTCTGACGAGGAGAGGAAAGTTTCAGTGTGGGAGGGGGAAGTACATGTAACGAAGGCGGTGGAGGTGCTCAGGGGCTGCCCACGGAGGGATCTGTAAGGCATGATAAATAACCAGAGCTAAGTAGAGAGCACTTGATCTGTGTAAGATACTGTACTAAGTGCCTTACATGTATCCCTATGCATGTTCACTCATTTAATCCTCACAAAACCCCAACAAGGTCATTGTTATCTTGATTTTACAGACTGGGCAGTTAAGGCACTGACAGTTTAGGTGACTTACCTAAAGGTACATGTAAATAGAGGAGTTAGGATCTGAACCAGTTTATCTGACTTCAGAGCTATTCCCTAAATGACTGCTGTTTTTGGTATTTTTTTTGAAAAATTTAAAAAAGTTTTCATTTACAGTTGACATACAATATTATATTATTTTCAGGTGTACAACCCAGTGATTAGACATTATATAACTTACTAAGTGATCATCCTGATAAATCTTGTACCCATCTGACCCTACACATAGTTATTAGAATATTTAAAAAAATATGTTTCTATTGAGTTTTAGAGAGAGAGGAAGGGAGAGGGTAAGAGATAGAAACATCGACAAGAGAGAAACACCAATCGGCTGCCTCCTGCACACCCTGTACTGGGAAACAAGCCCAAAACCCAGGGATGTTTCCTAACCGGGAATCGAACCAGCAACCTCTTGGTGCATGCACCACTGAGACACACTGGCCAGGCTGGAATATTATTGACTATATTCCCTACTTTACATCCCCATGGCTGTTCTGTTACTACATATTTGTACTTCTTGGTCCCTTCACCTTTTCCACCCATCTCCCCTACTTCCTCTCCCATCTGGCAACAATCAAAATGTTCTCTGTATGTATGAGTCTATTTCTGTTTTTTTTTTAAATTGATTTTTTAGAGAGAGAGGAAGGAAGAGGGAGGGAGAGAGGGAGAGAGGGAGAGAGGGAGAGAGGGAGAGAGGGAGAGAGGGAGAGGGAGAGAGAGAGGGAGAGAGAGGGAGAGAAAGAGAAATATTGATTGGTTACCTCCTGCACTTGCCCTGACTAGGGCTGGGGATCGAACCCAGGTACATGTCCTTGACTGGGAATTGCACCCACTCCCCTCAGTGCCCAGGCCAACACTCTAACCACTGAGCCACATCAGCCAGGGCAACCTTTTCATTTTAATTATTATGTGTCTTGGTTTGGGCCTCTTTGGGTTCATCTTATTTGGGACTCTCTGCAGTTCCTGCACTTGTATGTCTATTTCCTTCACCAGGTTAGGGAAGTTTTCCATCATTATTTTATTTTATTTATTTATTTTTTTATGTTTTAAAGAATAGTTTATTGATTTTAGAGAGAAAGGAAGAAGTGAGAAACATCGAAGCAAGTGCGACCCCCACCCCCCACTGGAGATCAAGCCCAAAACCCAGGCATGTACCCTAACTTGAAATCAAACCAGCAACCTTTTGGTGCACTGGACAGTGCCCAACCGAGCCACACTGGCCAGGGCAATTATTATTTTTTTGAATCCTCACCTGAGGATAATTTCCATTGATTTTTTTTTTTTTCTAGTGAGAGGAAGGGCCCTGGCTGGTGTTCCTCAGTGTTTGGAGCAGCAGCCCCCACACCAAAGGGTCACAGGTTTGATTCCCAGTTAAGGGCACATACCTCGGTTGCAGATTTAATCCCTGGCCCCACCCCAGTCTGGGAGCGGCATGTTCGAGAAACAATCAATTGATGTGTCTCTCTCATCAATATTTTTCTCTTTCTCTCACTCCTCTCTCCCTTTCACTCCCTCTGAAAATCAATGGAAAAAATATCCTCAGTGAGGATTAAAAAAATTTTTTTTTAAAGAGTGACTGACTTAGAGTCACAGCACTCAAAAAAGAGAGAGAGAGAGAACCATCTCTGTGAGAGAAAAACAATGATCAGTTGCCTCCCATATGCGCCCAACCAGGGATCAAATCTGAAACTAGCTTTGTGCCCTGACTGGGGATTGAACCTGCAACCTTTCGATGTGTGGGATGATGCTCCAACCACCTGGGCCAGGGCTCTGTCACTTTTTAAAATAGGTTTTCAATTTCTTGCTCTCTCTCTTCTCCTTCTTGCACCCCCATGATGCAAATGTTAGTACACTTGATGTTGTCCCAGAGGCTCCTGATCTCTCCTCATTTTTTTGGATTTTTTTTTTTCTTTTTGCTGTTCTGATTGAGTGCTTTTTGCTTCTTTATATTCTAAATCGCTGTTTTGTTTCTCAGCTCTATCTACTCTACTATTGATTCCCTGTAAATTATTCTTCATTTCAGTTAGGGTATCTTTCATTTCTGACTGGTTCTTTTTTTAATGTTTTTATTCATTTCAGAGAGAGGAAGGGAGAGGGAAAGAGAGAGATAGAAACATCAATGAGAGAAACATTGATCATCTGCCTTCTACACACCCCCTACTGGAGATTGAGCCTACAACCTGGGCATTTGCCCTGATCAGGAATCGAACTGGTGACCTCCTGTTGCATGGGACGAGACTCAACCAACTAAGCCACACCAGCTTGGCCCCATGTCCCTTTTTTTTTTTTTAAATCCTCATCTGAGGATATTTTTTCCATTGCTTTTCAGAGAGAGTGGAAGGGAGAGAGATAGAAACACATCAATTGGTTGCCTCCCGCATGTGCCCTGACCAGGCCTGGAGATTGAGCCTGCAACTGAGGTATGTGCCCTTGGTCAGAATTGAACCCAGGACTCTTCAGTCTGCAGGCCAATGTTCTAACCACTGAGCCAAACCAGCTAGGGCTGTCCTTTTTTAATGCTGTTGAAGTTCTTTTAAAGCTCATCTACTCTTCCCCTGAGTTCACTGAGCATCCTTATAAAACTGTTTGAATTCTGCCTCTAGTAGATTGCTTGTCCCCATTTTGTTTAGTTATTTTTCTGGAGTTTTGTTCTGTTCTTTCATTTGGGACATGTTTGTTTGTTTCCTCATTTTGGCAGCCTCTCTGTGTTTGTTTCTATGTATTAGGTAGAGCTGCTTTGTCTCCCAGGCTCAGTAAAATGGCCTAATGTAGTACATGTCCTGTAGGGCCAGAGGCACAGCCTCCCCATTCACCCAAGCTGGGCACTCCAGGTGTGCCCACCCCTTCCTGTGGGCTGTGTACACCCTCATGTCGTAATTGAGCCCTGATTTCTGTAGGAGGGATTTACCCAGGCCAACTGGCTGCAAGGACTGACTGCAACCACCATGGAAGATCAGCTGTGCAGGAGCCCACCCCAGGAAAGAGGACTTACTTCAGTGGGGCTCTGGTGTCCACTGAGTCCACTCCTTGAGTGTATCACTTGCAGAGGTGGTTGGGTGGTCCTTCAACATGGTCTGAAGATGTCCGCTGGGTGCACTGGCTCTGGGACCTCCTGGAGGTGCAGGCAAAGATCCGCAGCTGCCTGTGTTCTGCCCAGGGTCACCCAGCATGAGCTACAAAGTGATCTGCAAATGGCTGGTACTTGCGCTAAGCTTAGAGTTGCCCAGGAGAGGCCAAGCTGCAAACCAAGGCCAGCTGCCACTATGTGGGGCCTGGGGCCACTTAGGGAGAGGTATGGGGCATGCCAAGGCGGGATGCTGCTTGTTTGAGAAATGCTGGGAAAGTCTGAAGCATGAGCCAAGATAGGCCATTCATATGGAAAAGCCACTGGAAACAGCTTGGGTAGGCATGAAAGTTGGTGGGGCGAGGTCTCACGGAACCACCAGGGCTGAGCAAACAGTGATAGCCAGGTTGATGGAGACTCAGATAATGGTACCCACCTGCCAGCTCTGTGGGGGAAGGACTCAGAAAAGGAACAATGGCCTCTGTCAGCACTTTTATCTGGGAGAAAGCTGCCCTTCCAGCTCTTTCCCTGATGCCAGACACTTCGGTTCCTCCCTGTATGTCCCTGGTGCTTTCTGAGCTACTGCCCCAGTGCTGGAGCTCTGAGGGAGTGAATCCAAGTAAGTCTGTGCTCACGACCTTTAAGAGGAACTGCCTGGGACTCCAGAAGTCTTCCATCCCACTCAGCCACAATCCCCACTGGTTTTCACAGCACAAGTTAGGGGGACTTCTCTTCTGGGTACTAGAACCCTGGAGTGGGGAGCCTGGGGTGGAGCTGGGACCCCTCGCTCCTCAGAGGAAGACCTCTGCAGCCAAGATATCCCTCCCAATTTTTATCTGCCATACCTGGGTGTGGGACCAGCTCATTCTGCATCTCTACCCCTCCTACCAGTCTCCATGTGACTTCTTTATATCCTTAGTGTAGGACTGCCATTCAGCTAGATTTCAGGCAGTTTTGAATGATAGGATAGTTGTTATGTAGTTTAGTTGTATTTTTGATGTGGTCGTGGAAGAGTGTACTGCATTTACCTATGCTGCCGTATTGACTGGAAGGGTTACACTGTTAAAGGCATTTAGTTTTTACTCTGAGGGCACTTGGGAGTCATGGGAGAATTCTGAGCAGAGAAGGAACAAGACAACTTTACATACTGTATCACTCTGGCTTGGTGCAGGGATGGATTAGAGGGATGATACTGAAGATGGGAAGACCAGGTAGGAGACAATGGCTGTGGAGAAGTGATATGAAGAGTCTGGATGAGGGTCGAGACAGTGGAGCTGAAGAGAAATAGAAACTTTCCAGAGGTGCTTGGGAGGTGGATGTGATGGGCCTGGGTGTGGAATAAAAGTACATAGGATGATGCCCCCCTTGATCTCTCTAGGTAGAGACAGGCCCCCCCTTCTGTTGCTCTCTGACCCCTGGGCTGTGTCCAGCTTGGCATGGGATCCAGGTCTGCCATCTCCACTGGACTACAATTGGGGGACAGGGACAGTCTCAACCTGGGCCCAGGACAGAGGACACACCTGAAATGGGTTTGATTGGTGGGTGCATAAACAAAGAGGAGTCTCCTTTCTTCCCTGCTCCATGATACCCTCTCTCAAGCCACAAGCACAGCCACCCTTTCCTCCTGTCTCTACAGGCCTGGCCTCCTGAGGGGCGTTGTGTGAGGGATGTCACAGAGCCAGGTGCCCTGAAGATGGAGTCTGGTGATCCCATCACTATCATTGAGGGCAGGTGAGGGCCTCATGTTTCCCACGAATCCCCAGGAGGAGGACTCCCTCCCCAACTGTCTGACCCGGCCTCTTTTCTGCTCCTCCCCAACTCCTTCAACCCTGATCCTCTGCTCCATTTCCTCCTCTCCCCACTGGGCCTTGAGAGCTCCACCAATCCTGGCCTCCTGGCTGGAGCCACAGCAGCCCATAGAGCCTTTTTGTGTTAGGGAGAAAAGGGCTTTCCTTCCTCCAGGCAGATGCAGCTCCATGGCACACAGCTTGTGAGCCGAATGCTGGCGGGAGCCCAGCCTCCACTCCCTGCTTGCTCTCACCTCCTTCACCAGCCTCTTCCCACAGCCCCAGCTCCACAACCTGGAAGGGCCAGAATGGTCGCACACTCAAAGTGGGCAGCTTCCCAGCCTCGGCAGTGACGCTGGCAGACTTGAAGGGCTCACCAGCCACCTGTCCAGTCCACAGAGGCTCCCCTCCCCAGGGAGAGCAAAGCCGGGAAAACATAGATGGGTGAGGACCTGAAAGAGTGGGGGACAGAGCTGGGCTGGGGGAACCAAGTTCAGCAACTGCTCTGGAAGGGAAGCTTGGGGAGGGGCCCGGGTGAAGCTGGGAGGCTGGACTTGCCTTCCAGGTGAAGCTTCCACTCTGGGTCTCAGTCAGCCAGGGAGTACCAGAGATTCTTTGGGAAGGAACATTGATATGTGGGTTGGGACTGAGGTGGAAAATGAACTGGATCACTCTCCAGCAGGGTCAGAGTGAAGGCAAAGCTTCGGGAGCTACCTCCAGCACAGTGTCAGAGAAGGAACAAGGCCCTGCAGAGGGTAAAAGGTGGGTATGGGGGGGGAGGTCTGAGATCAAGAACAATCCTCCAGTTCTGCCCCTGCTCTGAATACATATATGATTCTGCATATATGATTTCCCCACATACGACTTCCTTCCCCTACTTCATTCTGCCTGTTGACATCCCATCTGTCATTTAAAATCTGCCTTCTCCACTGAACAGCATCTCCTCCTGCAGCGCCTACACTCCCAGTTCTTTGGGTACTTAGCTGCCTAGGCCCGGTGTCTGTTCTGCACACCTGTCTTATTGTCCCACCTAACACAAGGACCACCTGAAGAGAGCATAAGCAGACAGAGAGTGGGGAGAAGGCAAGGCCCAGCATCTGGGCTTCCTCTCAAGTTGTTTTTTTGTCACTGTGCAGGCATTTCCAAGAGTCTGGAATCTGTTCTGTCCCTGGGCCCCTGCCCCACAGGGGGTGGTTTGAGCCCCCCTGAACTTCGAAAAGCCAGAGATGTGCCCCAGGGACCCCCAGGCCTGCCATCCTGCCCACCCTTTGCCTCCAGCTCTTCTCAGCCCAGCCAGCCCCCCAGGGAACGGCCTTCCTGGCCCAGAAGAGAACCCCTGCACAGTCACCCCTTGGGAGCATCTGGGGCCAGCAAAGCTACTGTTCTCTCTGGAGATCTCTTGTCTGACCCTGAGCTGCAGAAGAGGGTTATGGAGGTGAGGCCCCCCTGAAGTGGCCTGGTGTCCAGAAGGGGCTACAGGCTGGGGTAAGATGCTAAGTGAGGCTTTGTCCCCTGCAGGTGGAGCTGAGCGTACATGGAGTCACCTACCAGGAGTGCCAGGTGGCACTAAGAGCCACTGGAGGAGATGTGGTTTCTGCCATCCAGAACCTTAAGGTAAAGCCAGACCCTTCTCTTGGGTTGCCACCTCTCCTGCCCCTGCCCTCTGGCAGTCAACTGCCCTCCCTCCTGCTTCCACAGGTAGACCAGCTCTTCCACCTGAGCAGCCGGTCCAGAGCTGACTGCCGGCACATCTTGGAGCATTACCAGTGGGACCTCTCAGCAGCCAGTCGCTATGTCCTGGCTCGGCCCTGAGCTCTGCTCCTTTAGACATGGACACCATCATGCACCAAGGGCCTGACCATGGGGGCCAAGCAGAACCAGAACAAGGTCCTGGAAGGGTATACTTTCCCACCTGAAGAGAGCCTGCCATAGGCAGGTATAGGAGGAGTCCAGAGTCAGGCACTGACGAGTGTCTCCTCCTACCCTGCCCCTTGGCCTCTGAGCTGGCTGGGTCATAGAAGGATCTAGTCAACTCTGCCAACCACATTTCCAACCAGGAAGAGGACTTGGAGGAACAGAGCTGCTACACATCATACCTATAGGAAGCTTCTACTTGCTACAGAGAGTGATCAAGTGGCCATACTGAACCATGGGAACAGCCATCCTGAGCTGCCTTCAGCTGCCACACTGAGCCCTGTGGGAATAGCCATGTTGGGTGATGGAAGCAGCCATACTGACTTGGGGCACATGGCCCAAACTGCCTTGGCTTGGGCCGGGGCCATCATGGGGGATGCAAGTTGCTGTCCTGGATGCAAGGACACTTGATCCTGGCAGCATGGATTATGAGATGGGACAGCCCCACCCAACGCAGCTGTCATATTTCCCTTTGTTTCTTCCCACACCAATTATTTCTTCTACCCTCTCCCATTACATATATCTTCTAGTGTCCAAAAAGTTACAAAGTTTATATGAATATAACATACAAAGATGCAGCCTCCTTTGTAGGAACAGGGAAGGAAGGGGTGGTTAAGGCACATGGAGCTGCAGCAAGCACCAGCTGAGGGCAGGGGCCAAGGGAGAGAGGAGGTTGGCACTGGGGCCTAGGCCCTAGAGCTGTTGCTGGGAAGTGGGAATACCCTCTGAGTGCCATGTTCTGAGGCTGAAATAATTGGTCAAGCTAAGGCAGGGAAGGGTGGCCATATCAGCCATCTTTGGTGCTGCTTACCCTTTCCCACCCTAGCTCTGTTGTAAAGCTCCAGAGCCCTGGATTCCAAAGGCCTCACCCAGAGCAGAGGTCCTGGAAGGGGGTGGGAGGAACTGAGTAGGGCAAGTTCGAAAGCCAAAATACCTGTGTGCTGAGGGATTGCTGGAGACAGTGGTGAGAGAGAGCAGGGGAAGGGCTCTCATACATACCCTTCTGTGGGGGCCACAGGTGAAGGAGGCCAGGGGAGTAGGGTAGGGATGGGGGACCATGGCCCCCAGCCTCTTAGACATCCTTGTGTGTCCTCTGCATTGTACATGGAGAAAAGGGTCTGCCTCTGAGGAGGAGCCAGGCCAGGGCAGGTGATCATCTTGAATTCTGGTTGAGGTGATGGTCTCCTCACCCTGAGATGCCGTCTAGCTGGTGATGGCAGAGGGCCCAGTGCCTCCTCTCTTCTCGAAGAACATGTAGTCCTGAGGGGAGGGTACTGTCAACAGGAGATGTGGCTGGGCTGGCCTGGCTCAGCTATCACAACCCAGGTCTGGAACTGCAACCCCCAGAAAGTCTGTTCCTAACCCTTTCCTAGCAGGAGGCCAGGAAATGCACAAAACCCCCAGTGGGAACAAAGGAGGGGCAGCCAACTCACAATGAGGAATGTGGCTCCCAGCAGTACAGCCTTCACTCTCACGTCCAGATCCAGCGGGAACTGCAAGCCAAAGTCATCTGCATCCGTGAGGGCTTCTTGGAGCAGCCCCCCCCACTGCTTGCTGATGCGGCCCACACTGCGGGACTCATCCGGAGTCTTCACCTGTCAGGAGGGGGAGCAGGAAGAAAAGACCCAACTAGGGTGGATGCAGCTGCTCTCACCTGTCTCTAGTCTCACTCCCAGTCACGCTGTGTGAACGATGCTGGCTCTACACTTATAGAATCCTCCTAACAACCTTGGGTTTCCATGTGACTTCTGGGGAAACTGAGTCACCATAGGTCACACTGTGACTACAGTGGTACCTCGGTTTTCGAATATGATCCGTTCTGGAAGGCCGTTCGAGCTCTGAAATGTTAGAAAACCGAGGGATCAACAGCCGACAGCTAGGCCTCAGGATCTTGCACTCAGCGGAAGCCGCGGGGCATGTTCGAAAACCGAAGCGTTTACTTCTGGGTTTATGGCGTTCCTAAACCGAAATGTTCGTCAACCAAGACGTTGGAAAACCGAGGTACCACTGTATATAGCAAAAATCAGGATTCAGACTTAGATCTGTTTCTCTTGAAGGGCTGCACATGACAACTGAACATCAGTGGAGAGAGAAATGGAAGCATAATAGAGTCTAATCTTCTTAGTGTATGGCTGGTTGCTAGGTGTTTTTATTACCAAAGTCCCTGCCACCCACACATGGTGCAGTTTGTGCCCTGTACAAAGTAGCTTGACCAAGAAGGCAAGGGAGACTGAAACCTATCAGCCAACAGGGCTCCTAGGAGGCTGTGTCTGCCCAAAGGGGTGCATTTCCTCTGAAAAGTAGGGAGGGCCCCTGACTAGCACTGTATGCAAGCCTCATCTAGAGGGGATCCAGGCCCTCTCCTGGGGGGACAGGACAGCAGTAAGTAGCCTCTGAGGACCATGCTTTCCACTGGACCCTCTGGGCCCAGCAGCACTAGGCCCTGCTAATGTAGGTGGTAACTCACAGTGACTGGTCCGTTTCATATGCTTGTTCTCCAGTGACTAGAACTAGCATGATTCCCTTCTATGTCCTTCCCATCCCCCTCCCTCACTGTCCTACACCTCTGGGACACTTGATGACCAGTCCCATGCTGGGCAGGGTCTCTCCCAGCCAACCCTGTGGTCCCAAGAGTACAGCCCCAAATATGGACCATTCATAATTATGTAAAAGGGAGACTGGCCCTATGAGAACCCCAGAGTCTACACATTCCCATCCAGAAGTTACCAAATTATATCTTTCCCAACCAGTACCTATCACAGAATCTCCCCTCAGCTGCTAAGGTGACTCAATTTTTAAAAGTAACCTTAGGTAGGACACCTCATCAGATGCCTTGGAAAATCTACTGCATTATAACTATTATTTCTCCCTTATCTGCACAGGTAACTATCCCTTAAAGAATTCAAGGGTCTGGCCCTGGTCAGTGTGGCTCAGTTGGTTGGGCGTCATCCCATGCACTGAAAGGTTGCTGGTTCGATTCCCAGTCAGGACACATGCTTGGGTTTTGGGCTCGATCCCCAGGAGGGGGTGTGCAGGAGGCAGCCAATTGATGTTTTCCTCTCACATTGATGTTTTTTCTCTCTCCCTCGCCCTTCCACTCTCTAAAAATCTTAACAAACAAAAAGAATTCAAGGGTCTGTAAAGTGCTCTGTCTTCTAGAAACTGTCACCACTTGGGTTCTCCAGGCTCCAGGTTGGTGATAGGAATACATGATGTGAAGGATATCACCTGAATTCAGGTTGGAGGGACCATTTGGGCTTCTAGGTTGGCAAGGTAATCCTCAGGATGTTAATCCGTAGTGCTTGCTCCAGGGCCTGAGCTCACAAACTCATGCACAGCAGTCACATGGGTCTAGCCCATGGCAGCAGACTTAATAATCATCTTCACCCTTAGATTGTTTCCCCCCTCAACACGGGGCTGTAGGTAACAATGAGCATTGGCCCTCAAGATAAAACCCTCTTTGTCATGCTTTTATAAGACCATAGAGCCATCCTATTTCTAAATGAAGGAACACTGGGAATGTGGTAGGAGTCACAGTGAATTTGGATTAATGAGCTCAGTGTCTTGACCTCAGTGTTGACCAGTCTGCTTTGTGGAAGCTTCCATCTTGGTTTATGAAGGTCCCAGGAATCTCCCCTGATTCTTTTTTTTTTTTTAATCCTCACCTGAGGATATTTTTTCTATTGCAGAGAGAGTGGAAGGGAGAGAGAGAGATCAATGTGAGAGAGGTACATCGATTGGTTGCCTCCCGCATGCACCCCCGCCAGGGCTGGGGATTGAGCCTGCAACCAGGCCCTTGTCTGGAATCGAACCCCGGGGCCCTTCAGTCCACAGGCCTACGCTGTAGCCACTGAGCCAAATCTGCTAGGGCTCCCTTTATTCTTGATACCTCAAAGTTGGTGTCTGTGCCACAGCCACAGGTCCAGCAGGGCCCTACCACTCGCAGGACTGTATGGCGATCAGCATCTTGAATGGAGAACTTGGGGAGGAAGGGATGCCAGGTCTGTAGCACATGGCCAATGGTGGTGCCCGGTGGAGACTGTACTTCCATCTGGAGTGGAAGGCAGACAGGGTTACTGCTGAGCCAGGGAGCCCTGGCCCAAGCTCTCACCGTTCCAGCTCTGTCACCTGTCCCCCCTCACAAGAACTCCCACCGCCTTTACTGGACCACCTGCCATCCACCTCAGCAGACCTCCAGGCCCCCTGCTCACTCCCACGCCTCACGCGGGTGGGGGATGCCCCATCGTCCTCTGCATCGCCGCCGGCCCCCTACCCCAGCCTCCCCAGCCCATCCCCCCCGCCCACCTCCTGGAGGCCACAGGGGCAGCAGCTGCAGCCACAGTGGAGCGGGCGGAGCAGGCGCAGCACCTCTCGGTCCCCGGGATCCACCAGGCGGACACGAAGGGGCCGGCGGGCCCCGCAGCACAGACGGGCGCAGCAGTTGCTCTCCTCAGCCGCCTGACCCAGGGGCTGCCCAGCCCCTGAGCGCAGTTCATACCGGTTACTTGTGTCCCAGCCTAGGAGCACTGCCAAGGGGCGACACGGGGCTCAGGCACCAGTGCCTGCCCAACAGCCCACTACCTCCGCCCCTGTCACCGGGACCAACCTACTCGTCCTTCCACTCACTTTCCACTCGCTCAGCCTTCTGGTGAATCAAGATCTGATCAATCTGGAAAGAGAGCAGGGGCCGCGCCCACCTCAGCCGGCAGCCCGGAAGCGTCGGTGCCTTCCCGCCGCGGCTCCCTCCCACCTCCCACTCACCTGCACCAAGAACTGGAGACCAGAAGGCACCCCGGGCAGCAGCAAGGGGGCAGCAGGTCCGGAGGCAGGCGCCGGGGCACTGGGGCCGGGCGAGGGGAAGAGGGCGAAGCCGGGAGCAGGGGCAGGCACGTGGGCGAGCACTGGCGCGGGCCCGGGCCCGGGATGCGGCACCTGCTCCGGGTACCCGGCGGTCACAGGGTAGGGAGGAGGGGGCGAAGGGGCGTAGCCTTTGGGGGGCAAGTATCCTGTGGGGGACAGGGGTAGATTAGAAAGGGACCTGTAGCCTCACCCCCTCACCCCTTAGCCCGTGGGGGACCTCGAGGCTGCGGGGGAAATGTGGCGAGAAGAGGCTGAAAAAGATGGGGCGGGGAAGCAGGGCGGCGGCTGCCCGAGAGGAAGGGAGGGCCCCGCCCGGCCAGTCGGAGCACATTCCCGGAGGATGCGTGCGACACCCAGCTCCCAAGTCCGTGGGGGGATAACGGGGACCCCGGCCTTGCGCCCACCTACCTGCCATGGGAAAGGGCTGAAGGTTCGCGGCTCGTCGGCGTACCGGAAGCTTAGTTCTAGAAGTGGAGGCAAGCTCGGGGACAGCCAGACAGACACAGAGACAGACACAGAGACGGACAGGCAAACTCGGAGAGGCAGCTGCGCCAGGCGCCCGCCCAGGGTCTCTTGGCTGGCGCCTCTGACTCGGGGAGAAACCGAAAGCGTCAGCTGGGCAGAGTACCTGGGACCCCGGATTCCCTCTGGGGTTTCAGAACCGCCCCCTCCCTTTGTTCTCCCATTCTCCGCGGAGGCGGCTGTCGGCAGGCGACAGGACAGATGGACCCCCGATCAGACCGACGACCCGACCTCGAGGGAGGTTTCCTGACCCCTCTGCGCCCTCCGCTCACCTGAAGCGCCTGAAACAGTCGGGGTGCCCAGCACCCGGAGGCTCACGAGAGCTAGTGGAGGCGGGCCCCAGATCTGGCCCCGCCCCTCGACGGTCCAGGCCCCGCCCCCCGCCCCGGGAGCAGCGCTTGCGCAGAAAGGATGCCGGCTCCTCTGCGTGGCCGCGGACCCGGGACCGCGGGCTCCGTGCGTGGCGGGCGTCCCCGCCTCTTCCGTTCGCGGAAGGCCGGAGAGGAAGTTCTCCCGGGAGGGCGGCCTGCCGAGACCTCGCTCTGCTGCCCCCGCCAGGTGTGCGGGCGCTGAGTGCTCGGCGCCCCTTCGCAGAAGGCGACGACAGCTGGCACCGCCCGGGCCCCGGGCTCCTCCTCCCAAGGGTGGCTGGGGCCTCGCAGAACACCCTTCACGCTCTCACTCACTGGCCCCTAGGACTAGCTCCTGGCCCCCTTTCTGCTCCCTGGGGCTACCTTGCCGTCTCATCCCTGACGCAGCAGGGACCCACGTGGACACCTTGCAAAGACAGTGCTTATTAAAGGCGCGCCCGGCCACGCAGGTCACAGGCCGCCAAATAGTGTCACTAGTGAGTGTGCAGAAAAGGTTATGTTCAGGGGAACCAGGTGAGGCAGTGCAGTCAGTGGGAAAGGCTTCCCCCCAAAAGAGTCTCTTCCTTTGCGTCCTGAGCAGAGGCCCCAGGTGTGAGGGAGTCCTGTGCCTTGAGGGCCTATAGGCAGAGTGGGAAGAGATGAGCTGAGAGGGCCTGTGGGAGCTGGAACTTGGCCCCAAGGGCAGCAGGGAACCTACTGAAAGGGTTTAAGACCAAATTTAATTAAGGAAAATTTAAGGTCCAATTTTTGTTTTGGAAAAACCATTAAAACTGCGCTGTGGAAAACAATGGGTCATTGGCAGTCGTCTGAGGGAGAGGATGGCTGTGGTCGTGCAGACAGACTAGGCAATACAGAACTTGTTTGGGGGATATGTGGCGGCGAGGAGTCCAGAGGAGTCCAGCGTAACCTCAGGTGCCTGTTGACCAGGCAGATGAAGGAGAAACTCATCAGGATGAACATGGGGAGAAGCTGGTTTGGGGGGCTCTTTTGCTCATATGTCCATGTTCCTCTGAGCTGGTCAACTGCTCCCACAGCGTCAGTCATCATCTGCTTCAGACAAGGGCTTGACCTCTCCCCTGGTATCCCTTCGTGCCTCAGATTCTACATGGCCCAAACCATGGACCACCCTCTACCAAAATACATAAACATCCAGAAATTCAGTTATTCAACAAAGATTTACTGAGCACTTACTGTATGTCAGATAGTGTTTAAGGTGATAGAAATATGTACCAGTCAAAAACAATTAACAAAAATTCCTGATCCCCTGTGGTTTACATTCTAGTGAAGAAGAGACAGATAATGTCAGATGGTGACAAGTGCTATGAAGAAAAATGGAGCAGAATAAGGAGGCTAGAGAGTGGTGGGCAGGGGTTGCAATTTTAAAGAGGGCGGACTAGGAAGGCATCACCAAGAAGGTGATAGGTGAGCAAATACCTAAAGGAGGTCAAGGACTGAGCCATGCAGACTTCTAAGTGAAGAGTGTCTCACAGGCCACCGTGGCTCAGCTGTTGAGCACGGACCTGTGATCCAGGAGATCTCCATTCGATTCCCGGTCAGGGCACAGGCCTGGTTGCAGGCTCGATCCCCAGTGGGGGGCGTGCAGGAGGCAGCTGATCAATGACGACTCTCTCATGATTGATGTTTCTATCTCTCTCTCTCCCTCTCCCTCCCTCTCTCTGAAATCAATAAAGACATATAAAAAAAATTTTTTTAAAGAAGTGTTTCAAGTATAGGCAACAGAGCAAGGCCTTCAAGGCAGAAGTGTGCCTTAATTGTTCAGTGAACAAAAAGATTAGTGTTCCTGGACTAGACTGAATGAGAGGGAGGTAAGAGAGGTCACAAGAGACCAGATCACATACAGTCTTGTAGACCACTGGATTATACTCAGAGAGATGGGAAGTGCTGGACAGAGAAGAGACATGAGACTCACATACTGAAATAATGACCACAAGTTAGAATCAGTTGGGGTGCTTTAAAAAATACGTCTGCCTGGGCCCCACTTCACAACTAAATTAGAAAATCTGGAGTTGCAGACATAAGAACTTTTTGTTGTTGTTAATCCTCACCTGAGGATATTTTTCTATTGATTTTATTCTATTTTTTATTATTTTTTTTTTTTAGAGAATGGAAGGGAGGGAGGGAAGAGAGAGAGAGAGAGAGATCAATGCAAGAGAGACACATCGACTGGTTGCCTCCTGCACATGCCCAGATCAGGGCCAGGAATTGAACCTGCAACCCTTAGGTGCACAGGCCAATGCTCTAACCCCTGAGCCACACCGGCCAGGGCCATAAGAACTTTGTGAGAATTCCTCAGCAGGCTTTGATGTGCAGCTAAGGCTGAGGACTACTATGTTAGAAAGACCTCTCTTTCTGTCTCTCTCTGCTTTGTCCACAGTAGGCTGTAGGTAGGCAAGGGCAGAAGGAAATTCTTGCATAAAACTAGGCGAGATTTTATGGTGGCTTGGATCAGGGGCCAGAGTGGTAGCAGTGCAGGTGGGGGAAATGGTCAGATTCCAGTTACATATTTGAGCCAGCGGGACTTGATGAGTGCTTGGATATAGGATGTGAGGAAAAGGGAAGTCAAAGTTGACTCAGGCTTGGCCCAGGAGACCCTTCACAGTGTGAGCTCCACACTTACTATTTTGCCTTTTCCTGCTTCCCACTCCATCCCGAGCTCCAGGCACTCCTGTTCTCCCTCTTGTTTAGTTACCAGTATGATCTTGTCCCCTTTTTTTCTGGTGAACTATGCATGCTGAAAACCCAGCAGGCAGACCGAAGTCTTACCAATCTGAAAGGCAAAGCAAGCCCGCCTGTTTCTACTTGTAACACTGAACACATTGTATCAAATTATGTTTTAAATGGTCTGTCTTCACTGTTGAAATCTACATTTCTCGGTATGTACAAGAAGGAAAGAATTTAGCTCTTGGAATTGAACAGAAGAGAGTTTGAATCACAGCTTACCCAGGTCCTCCTATGATACAGAACAAGTTACTGTACCTCTCTTAGCTTTCCACTAACTCTCAGGACTGTTGAGATACAATGTGTAGTAATAATAGGGACAAATTATCAAGCAGGCCTTATTTATATTGGTTCTCCAAGAGCCCAGCCCACTGGTAGGACCAAAGCTAAATTAGGGATCACATTACATGGAGAGTGTATGTTCCAGAAGCCAAGGTCTGTTCCAGCTGGAGGTTCCCTATAGCCCAGACATTGCCTGAGATGAAGGATGAAGATGCATCAGGAACACTAAACTGGCCCAGCTGGGGTGGCTCAGCGGTTAAGCTTCAACCTATGACCCAGGTGGTCCGGGTTTGATTCCCAGTCAGGGCACATGCCCAGGTTGCCAGCACAATCCCCAGTGGGGGGCACGCAGGAGTCAGCCAATCAATGACTCTCTCATCATTGAAGTTTCTATCTCTCTCTTTCCCTCTCCCTTCCTCTCTCTGAACTCAATAAAGATACCTTGAAGGAAAAACAAAAACAAAACACCACTAAACTGGGAGGTAGGAGCCTGAGGATCCCGTGCTGGCTCTGCCACTGGCGTTGTGGGTCACTCTGGGGCCTACTTTATTCGTCTTTCAATGAAGAAATATTGTGATCCTCTAATACACCTCAAATCATGTCTCTTCCCTGGATATAAATGCTTCAGTGGCTCCCCACTGTCCTCAGAAAATAGGCCAACCCCTTGGCACAGTCTCTCCACCATTTGACCCCTGCTATCCGCATCTTTCACTACTGACCCTCTCATGATCTTCAAGCCAGTCACCAGGAATTCTTTCAGATCTCTAATGCACTGGGCTCTCTTGTTTCGAGGCTGCCTTGAAAGCTCTTGCCTGGCCTGAAACATGCCTCTTTCTCTCATCACCTAACTCCTTCAAGACTCCACTGAACACTCTGCTTCACTGAAGCTGCTACAGGGGTCTGGAGCTCAGTAGAAATTAGGGTGGGAGACAGAAATTCTGGATTTAAAAATATGCAGATCCTAATGAAAGATGTGGAGCTGAATGAGATTACCTAAAAATCCTCAATTAGAGAAATGTTCTGTACTTTTCTGAATGTAAGTGCATACTTCAGAAAAATTAAGTATGCACCTCCAGTATACGATACAGATATGCACTTTCTAAAACATACACAGCCCAGCTGGGCGTGGCTCAACGGCTGAGCATCAACCTAGGATCCAGGAGATCAGGGTTCGATTCCCGGTCTGGGCACGTGCCCGGGTTGCGGGCTGCAGCCGATCCATGACTCTCTTATCATTGATGTTTCTATCTCTCTCCCTTCCTCTCTCTGAAATCAATAAAGATATTTAAAAAATAAATAAAATAAAAATAAAACATACACAAAGGTAGAAATTTAAAAGAATGAAATTAAAGTATGTATACATAGGAGTTCTAACTTTTTTCATTAAAATTTGGAAACCATTTATTTAAATTGCGTAGGGAGAAGCTGGCAAAGTAGCCACAGAGATAGGAAAAACCAGAGTGGTGTCATAGAAGCAACATGATGTGTTTCAAGGACAGTGTGGCCAACTGTGTCAAATGCTGCATAGAGGCTGAGGAAAATGAGATTGAAAATCATCCATTAGATCTGGCAACCAGGAGGTCATAGTGAGTCACGGCATCTTTCCAAGGGCATTTATGTGGAAGAAATGGAAGACTGACCAGAATGGGTTGCAGAGTAAATTTGAGTCCAGACCTCTCTCCTGAGCTCAGATACCTCTGAGCTCCCCACCTGCTTGGCGCCTCCAGTTGGATATCGTCTCTTGGACATTTTGGAAGCAAAACTGACCTTCTGATTTGCCTCCCCCTAATCTGCCCCTCCTTGTTTTTCTCATCTGAGTAATAGCACCTCTATCTAGTCAGGTGTGTAAGCCAGAAATCTCCCTCATTCACTCCTATGTGCAATCCATCAGCAAGTCCTATCATCACTATCTTAAAAACATATTCTGAATTGGATCCTTTTCGCCACCTCTCCCACCCTAAGCCAAGCCACCATCATCATCTCACAGCTGGAACTCTTTGGTGGCCTCCTGACTGGCCCCCCTGTTGCCATCGTCTGATTGGTTCTCCAGATCTTTTAAACATATCAGATTCTAGCACTTTCACTTTCAAAACCTTTCAGCCCCAGCTGGTTTGGCTCAGTGGCTAGTGTTGGCCTGTGGACTGAAGGGACCTTGGTTGTAAGCTCCATCCCTGGCCCCCGCCCTGGATGCGGGAGGCAACCGATCAATGCGTCTCTCTCACATCAGTGACCGATGTTTCAAAAAATATATACCCTCAGGTGAGGATTAAAAACACATACACATACACACAAAAAAACACCTTTCAATAATTTATTGTTGCACTACAAAGAAATTCCGAGCGTCTGCCCATGCCTGCACTGACCATCCAGGACGCCCTAATCACTCACTCACTACATGTTGATCACACTGGTTTTGCTTTTTCCAACTCACCCAATTTTCTCCCGCCTCAAAGATTTTGAACTGCTCCCTTCTGACCTGTTTTGTGAGCTATTCTTTCTGCCTAGAATACACTTCCTTCCAGCTTTATGCATGGTTAGCTTCAGATGGACCTCCTTCTGCCAGGCCCTCCCATCTAAAGAGCATAGCATCCACTGACCCGCTGTTCCACTGCCTCCCTGCTCTTTTCCTCCAAGCACAGCACAACTCACAGTGATATATTTGCGTGTTTAGTTGTTTAAGGTCCATTTCCACTACTAAGTGGAAAACTCCATGAGGGAAAGGATGGCATCTGTCTTGTTCACAGTTGAATTTCCTTGTGTATCTGACACATGATCAATATTTGATGAGCACTGGCTTAATAAATACTGCCTTCTAAATATCTTCCAGTTCTCTCCATGCCGTGGGTGCTACTCCAGCCTGCCTTGCCACCTTTGCTCACTCCTTTTCTCAAAAACTGGGCCCACACTGAAGATTCCTTTAGTCCCATACTCCTCTGCTCCCCACCTCTTTGTTCACTGTGCTTCCTTCACACAACAAAGTTCTTTTAAGGATCATCTCAAGCACTGTGAAGTATTTTCTAACCCCTAATACATAATGTTCTGTCCCTTCTTTGAAACCCAGAGTATAGTGTAAGGACAGTAGTCCCCCTGTATCCAAAGGGGATACGTTCCAATGCCCCCAGTGTATGTCTGAAACTGCAGAGTGCTGAAGCCTCTATGCTTTTTCCCTATACATTCATACCCTTGCTGAAGTCTTCATACAGGCTCAATGCTCTCTGACATGACAGGTTGCCATCTATCAGAACACATTTTCTGTTTATGTCTTCCACCCACAAGTTTCATGTCTTTCCCATCTTAATTAAGCACTAATTGTGCACTGTGGCTGTAAGTTTTGCAGTTTGAGGTGCAACAGCAAAATGAGCACGAATTTCTTCCTCCACAGTTTCAGATAGAAGGTACATTCTTACTGTAGATCTCAGTAATACTTTTTTTCTTTCCTTAAGTTGAGAACTTTCACTTTTTCACTTAAAAGAAGCACTTTACAGCTTCTGTTTGGCATATCTGAATTGCCAGCATCACTCCCCTTGTGCTTTGGGGCCATTATTAAGTAAAATAAGGGTTACCTGAACACAAGCACTTCGATACCTGGACAGTCTATCTTATAACTGAGATAGCTACTAAATGACTAATGGGCTGGTAACTCTGGACAAAGGGGTAATTTACATCACAGTGAGACAGAGTGGGATTGCATAAAACAGCATGCCATCTAAAAGTTATGAATTGTTTGTTTCTGGAATTTTCTATTTTGTATTTCTGGGTCGCAGATGATCATGGGTAACTAAAATGGCATAAAGTAAAATTGTGGGAAGTAAAACCACAAATATGGGAGGAGTACTGTAATGGCACTCCTCCTGTCCTGCCTTGCCATGACCCTGACTTCTAGAGTGAGTGAGTGCTCAATAAATTTGTGGAATGACAGGGCTGAAAACCACTACCCTACAGTCATCTTCAAATTCTAGTGAGCATCAGAACCACAAGAAGAGCTTACTAGAATATAGATTCCCAGGCCCCAAAGAGGGCTTCAGTGAGAATCAGCATTATTTCAGGCATTATTTATGACTCTGATAACCACCAGTTTAAGAACCTCATAACAAATTAACTTGAAGTGAACAGAAGCCCCAGACCCAAAGCTGATTCAGTCTAAGGAAAGTGAGGGAGTTCAGAGGCTGAGAATCCCTACCCTTCCTCCTCCAAGAGGTTAGATGAACAAAGACTCCAAAGTTCTTTATTTGCCTTTCTCTTTTAATCCCCTCCCTGTTCCACCTTTCAAAAAAAGTACCCAGAAATTAAACACATGGAAGCTCAAAGAGCCAAGGCAAGCCAGCCCATGAGTAGAAGGCTCCCTCCCATAGGGGCCAAAGCCTGGATGCTGGGGTCTCCACTCAGAGCCTGGTAGTAAAAGCTGGTGCAGAATAAGGTGGTTCCAGAGGCTAGGAGTAACCCGGCCTGAAGGAGATACAAGGAAGAAAACAAGATAGTAAGGAAACGGCTGGCTGAGCAGTGGGTGGGGCTTGGTCAGGGTTAGGTAAGGGGGTGTTTACCCAGAGGGGCCTTCTGCAATGGGGCACCCCTAACAGGGCCAGGCTGTGGAAGAAGTGGTGTTTGTTGGCCTTGTCAAAGAGCTGTAAGAAAAAGAGTGATTAGGGGACTTCCTAAGCAACTCAGGAGCCTGGATCCCGTGGGGCAGAAGGTCGTTCCCAAACTGAGTCTCAGCACCCCCCACCCCTCAGGCACCCACACCTCAGGCTCTCAGCCCTCGCTGCTCCAAAGACCCGCACTCGGCCCCTCCCCTACTTCCCTCAGGGACCCCAGACTTTGTGCCCTCAGAGACCCGGAAATCGGGGAGCCCCCAGCGCAGTGACTTCACCTCCTTCCCGTAGGCATCCGGAAACTGGGCGCCTGTGGAACGGAGAGGCAAAGGTCACCAGTCCTGACGCCCAACTCCCGGGAGGACCCAGGTGGACACAGGAAAGAAAGGGCACCCAGGAGGCTTGTGACTGGCGGGAACGCGCGTGGGCAGTCCTGGGAGCCAATTGGACCGCGCTGCGGGGCTTTGAAAGGTTTAGGGCTTTGCAGGCTGTCTGGTCTACGCGAGTCCTCGCCCTTCCCACAGACTCCGCCCCTGCACCAGGCCCCGTCAGTCGCCCCAAGCACAATCCCAGCTCCATCCCCAGGCCCCTGACCGTGCGCCCCGTAGGAGGCCAAGCCTAAGGCCCCGGCTCCAGACAAGGCACCCAAGCGGCGGAAAGCGGACCCGGGCCCGGCCATGGCAGTAGATGGTCACGAGCCTAGCGAACACCGCCCAGGCCACCGACAAGGCCAGCCAATCCCGAGCTTCCATTCAAATAAGGTGCACAGGTGCCCAATCAGGGCTGTGTTTATTTCAGCGTCCAGCTCTTCACCCGGTACTTGCGCCTTTGTAAAACCTCTGCTGAATGGCGAAGACGTCTGGCGGGCGGAGAAATCAGAGCCAATTAGGAGCAAAGGAAAGGAACAGTGGGGGGTGGGGTTGGGGGCGGCACTAGAGGATTTGCGTCACGGATTGGCCCACTTTCCAAGTTGATCGCCTCTTTTAACACCCCCTCCCATCTCCGGCCAATTTCCAAAGATCCAGGTCCCCACGCAAAGTCCCGCCCCTTTCCCCACAGGCTCCTCCTTTTCAGCTTTAAACCAGACCTACACCCCAAAACAGACGACCCCACGGATACCCAAGCCCCACCCATCTCCATTAAACCCCGCCCGCTGCCCATATGACCCCTCCTCCAGGTCCGAAGGCCCCGCCTTCTTCACATGATGCCCCGCCCCCTATAGTTCGCCCCCACCACCCCCACCACCACCAACCACGAGAGCCCCGAGGATGGGAGACCGGGGCATGTCTCCATCCTGACCCGGTCCACTTTGTCCATCCGTCGGTCTGTCCACTCCCGCCCTCTTCCACCGTCTCCAATCCCCCACACTCTGGAGGGCGGGCGGGCAGGCGGGTGCGAGCAAGGGGTGTGCGCCGCTCTCTCTGCAGGGGGCGGGGGAGGCGGCCGCGCGGTGACGCGCGGGGCTGCTGCGGCTGCTCCGCCGACGGATCATCACTCTCAGGCTGGGATGGACGCGGGGCGGGTGGGCCCTGGCGCGCGGAGCCGGGAGTCCGGGCCTCCCGGCTGCTGAGCGTCCCCCGAAGCCTCCCCCTTACGCCCCTTTGCCTCCTAGGAGCAGTACTGCCCCCCGCCCCGGGGTTCCAGGCTCCACTCCCGCCTTCCTCTGATTCCCCGGACCTCCCACTCCCGCCCGCCCTCGGGATCGACTAGATCCCTCCCTCTCCCCGAGGATTCCGGCTGGATCCCTGCCCCTGCACCGCGGATCCTGCGCTCCCGGGCTTCGGGCCCCTGGGGATTGCCGTGGACTCCTCCTCCCGCACCCGATTCCTTAGGATCCTCCGCCTGTACCGCCTTCTGGTCCCTGGAAGCCGGCCCACGGAGCCAGTGGATCCTCAGTCCAGTCTTGTCCCGTTGCCCCCTCCTCACTCCTCTGTCCCCACTGCGCGGTTCCCTGTTCTCGGGTTCCTCCTGACCCCATCCCCTACCTCTCCCCGGGGAGCGACTGGATCCCGGCCCCGCCCCCTGGGGCTGGGGCGATCCCCCTCCCCCGCTGGGTGAGGCGCTGCGGGAGGGGGCTGGGCCTGCGGGACCGCGGGGGCTCAAAGGCCGCCGCCCCCTACTCGGAGCCCTGGATGGAGGCACCACGGCCCCAGGGCTGAGCCAGGTAGGAGCTAAGCCGGGCCGGGTGGAGGGGACTGCGTGGCGGTCCACTGGGGTCTCCCACTCCCCATCTCTTTCTGCGCCTGGTTTCCCCCAGCCTGCCCTGTCTGCTCGTCTCCGCCTAGGGATGCTCTTGCCGTGTCTCTCTGTCTCGGTCTCTTTGTCTCTGCCTCTCTCCAGCCCATGAATGATCCTTTGAATGGGCCCACAGACCCCGTGTGTTCCCATCTCCCCTCCCCCTCCTTCTCCCCTTCCCGGCCAAGCCATTTTTCCCCACTGCAGGAAGGGGGGGGGGCTGCGGCCTGAGCCCCCATCCCTCAACTCTTCCCGGCTGGGGGAGTCAGGCCTGGGCAGGAATGGAGAGAGCAAGGCAGAGGGCTAGGGAGGAGGGGGGAGCAAGATGTGGCAGACAGAAAGGAGAGAAGGGGAGAGAAAATGGGGGAGACAGAGATGAGGGAGGAGAGCAAGAAATAGAAAAGGCTTGAGGGAGAAATTTGAGGAAGGGATTTGAAGGAGAGAGAAAAATGAGAAACACTAAGGAGGGAGATATAGGCGAGAGTAATGAAAAAAAGACTGAGGGTTAGAGACTGAAGACAAGAGCTGGAGCAGCCTGGAAGAGGCTGGAAAAGGTGCTGTGAGGGAGCGCTATGGAGAGGAAGGAGATGAAGGGGCTCCAGGGGGAGGAAGGAAGGGAGAGAGCCTGGCAGAGAAGGCCAGGGGCCCAAAGTACCTTAAGGGAGGAGGGGCAACAGAGGCAGAGAGACTGAGTTAGTAGGAGGGGGAGGGGGTGGCAAGGCCAAAGAAGCAGAGCCCAGACTGGTGTGGGCAGAGGAGATCCTGAGGGAGCCAGCCCCAAGCCCCCTCTAGGTGGTGGGGGACAGGAGCTTTAGAGGGCCTGAAGAAGGGGAGGGCATGGCTGGGCGTGTGGGGTAAGGAGTCCCGTGTCCTCATCTCTGGAATAAATTGACACCTGCAGAGAGCCACCCGCGGGCTGGCGCCTGGCTCTGAAAACCCCGCGTCAGCAAACAGCTCTGGCAGCTGGGGGGGTGGGGGGGTTGCTGAAATGACCTGGGTGTCTGCCCCTTCAGTCTGATCTCTTCCCTTGTCCTGCTCCTGCTGCCCTGAGCATCCAGGCATCAGAGCAGCATCTGTGGGGGACTGGCCAGGGGAAGGGGAGGTGAATAGCTGAGATGGGATGAGCAGAAAGCCTAGGTTTGCTCCCAGGACATGGGTCAAAATGCCATGCGTGAAAAAAGAGGTGCCTGGAGTACAAGGCTGTTCAAGACTGTGGGAGGGGGGTAGTCAGTGGGTGCGTCTGATGCCCTCCAAACCCACCTCAGCACCCCTTCTCCCTAGCCAGAGGCCTGGTCACTAGGACTAGGCTCTGATTGGCCAACAAGGGCCAAGAGGCGGATCTTTTAGGGTTCTTTAATGCCCCCAATCTCCCGCTCCCTTCAACATACATACTTCTTCCTCTGTCCTAAGGTTAGGGGAAACTCTAGCATTCTGACTCATGCCCAGAATGGACCCCATAACCATGCCAGTTCGTTACCCTCTTCCTCCAGACCGGCACCCCCCCCCCTCAGGGTTAAAGCTGCAGCCCGTTGCCGAGGTAACATTGCGGGGCAGCATCCCGTCGCTCGGCAACTGGCTGCAGGATCACGCATCTGTCCCTGGATTTGCCCCCCTCCAGCATCCCCCCCCCTATTCTAACCCCTGCCTCAAGGCACCTTAACTTCTCAGGGAAGAAATGGAGAGAGCCTGGGGGAAAGGGGTCCCCTCCCACTGCTGCACAAATCCTTAGGGAATGGGATGGGATGTTGAAGGGAGGAGAAGGTGCTGGGCTTATGCAGTCCCAAGGAAGGCTGGGAGTCTGGCCTGGGGTAGGGGTTCAGTGCCATGAAATTACAGCTCAGGAGTAATTAACACGTATAAACAAACCCTCCACTTCTTGCTAATTAATGACTTGGTATTTTTATTTTCTCTTCCTTGTCTATCTCATCCCTCCCAGGGAGGTGGGAACTGGGACTCCTGAGTCCCTGAGGAGAGCCCTCCCGGTAGGGATAAAGCAGCTGAAAGGAGGCAGGCCAGGTCTGGGGAGCAGACCGCCCTTCCCCTTGGTTGTCCTGGACTTTTACCACATCTTGACCCTGCCCCGAGCCTCACACTTTTCTATCTGGGTCCCTTCTGATGGAGGGGGTTTTTGGGGTGGGGAGGAAGTGCTGGGGGGGGCCTGAGGGTGGAAGACGGGGGTCAACTGGTCTGAATTCCAAGTCACTAACCACTTGTCTCTTCTGTTTCCCCATTCCTTTCTGTCTGCCCTTCTTCCCTTCCCTTCTTCCACTCTCCTGTGTATGTTTCTGTCTGTCTGTTTGTATCTTGCATACCCTCTCCCTCCAACCCACAGGTCCAGCCTGTATTCACCTTCTCCCACTTCCTTCCCCACCCCTTGTCCCCTCCATGGAGAGGAACAGACCCCTTCTCTGTCCAATCTAACCCAGGTCCCTTCCCACTCCCTTCTTCCCTCCTTTCCCACCCCCTCCTCCCCCCTGGGGCCAGGGGGGGCCTCCCTCCCTCTCCCCCCCCTTCTCTCTCTCTCCGAGGGGGGGGGTCCCGGGGAGGGAGGGGGGGTCCCCCTATCAGCATGTGGCTCCTGGCGCTGTGTCTGGTGGGGCTGGTGGGGGCTCAACGGGGGGGAGGGGGTCCCGGAGGCGGTTCCCCAGGTGGCCCTGGCCTGGGCCTCAGCAGCCTTGGGGAGGAGCGCTTCCCAGTGGTGAACACGGCCTACGGGCGAGTGCGTGGTGTGCGACGCGAGCTCAACAACGAGATCCTGGGCCCGGTCGTGCAGTTCTTGGGCGTGCCCTACGCCACCCCACCCCTGGGCGCCCGCCGCTTCCAGCCGCCAGAGGCCCCAGCCTCGTGGCCTGGTGTACGCAACGCCACCACCCTGCCACCCGCCTGCCCGCAGAACCTGCACGGGGCGCTGCCCGCTATCATGCTGCCTGTGTGGTTCACCGACAACTTGGAGGCAGCCGCCACCTACGTGCAGAACCAGAGCGAGGACTGCCTGTACCTCAACCTCTACGTGCCCACCGAGGACGGTAAGGGCGGGGGCACCAGGTCGGGCACTCCGTGAACACAGCCCACAAACACACATGCAGAGCCTCAGGCACCAGCGCAGTCCGGGCGGGAGCTGGGCTTTGTAGGGACAGTGAGCCGACAGCATGTCCCCGCCAGCCCTGCTTGCCTTCCAAGGGTGGTTTCGGTGCCTGCCGAACAGTCCCAGGAATGAATCCCATAGACAGCCGCCCCAGAAGTTCATTGTGCCCACAGAGAACCAGTGGTAAGGTCAGCAGGCACTAGGCTGGACTTATACCCATCCTGTCCCCACAGGGGAGGCATCCATCACCTGCCTAGACACCCATCCCAGCTCTACCCCACCTCCCACTCTCAGGCCTGGGCTCGTCCCTGGCTTGTCCACTTTAGCAACATCTATACCTCAAGGACAACATAGATTCCTCCTTTCTCCCCAGTTACTGCAGACTTCCATCTATCACATCACATCCAGAGCCCCTTGTCCAAGCTGAGTTCCTCTTCTCCAGGATGCTATGTCCTCTGACCCCTATACAGTCCTGAAGGATCAGGGAAACTCCTTGCCAAGGGCCTCTCCACTTACAGCACAGCCCACCATCAAAACACCTTCCCTGGTGCTCTCCAACTGGCTGTCTTGTCAATAAACTCTCAGTTCACTGCAGCTCTGCTCATAGCCCCCAGCACACTCCTCCTGGACATTCTCCACCTGCCAACCTTCAGCACAGTAAGATTAATCAGTGTCTCTCCGAGTACCTTCCAGCTGTCCGCAACAAAGGTAATCAGCACAACTCCAGCCACCTCAACAGACTATCTTCACAGCCCCACATCGTCCTTCGAACACCCCATGTTTCTACTCCAGAATATCCCAACACCTCAACAGAGACCATCCACTCCTACCACACCCCCCACAGGCCATTTTCCAGCAACTTTACACACAGGTCTGGTACCAGGAAGCCCTCTTCACCCTACCCATCCAGCACCCCCACATCATGTATTCAAGTCCCTCAACAGATCAGAATCTCAACTACTCAACATTCAGATCATGTACCCACCCAGCCTACACACTGGCCATGTATGTGTTCCAACACCCTACATACCACAATTCCCAACACTGTCACATACACAGTGCATACTCCAACGCTTCTCTAAAATTGTATATCCCATCAGCCACACCTGTGGCTCCCAGTATCCCTGGCTATAGATCCTGTGTCTAGTAACACCCATACATAGATAGACCTTTATCTCAATAACACTGCACTGGACCATGTGCTCCACCAGGCCACTCAGACCACATAGTCCCTGTACCCAAGTACAGAACATGCCAATCACAGAACATCTCATTTACCTCAACCCACCCATATCCTTTCCAACACCTGTATGGACTATCTACCCTCTATTGCTCATGCCAGCCATGTACCCTAACACCCTAACGACCCCTCCCCATATAAACCGTGCCTCCTAGTAACCTGTACACACAATGCACAGCAGTACCATTCACTCTAATCCCATCCACATTCCAAGCACCCTAATAGAACATTTACCGAACACCCTCTTCATGAGAACCATCCACTCCACGTTCTCCTGCCCTTCATGGACTACTTACCCCATCCAGTACTCTCCCTCCTGTGAATTCTTCACCCCAGTGCTTCCACGCAGACTGTCCATCTAAACACTCCCCATCCGTGTACTCTCCACTCCCACATATATTTTTTAAAAGCAATACATTTTATTTATTTTTAAAATTTGTTTTTATTGATTTCAGAGAGAGGGAGAGAGAGATAGAAACATCAGTGATGAGAGAGAGTCATTGATTGGCTGCCTCCTGCATGCCCCCCACTGGGGGTCCAGCCCAAAACCAGGCATGTGCCCTGACCTGTATTCGAACTGTGACCTCCTGGTTCACAGGTTGACACTCAACCACTGAGCCATGCCAGCCAGGCCCCACTCCCACATCTTCATATAAGCTGTCCAACCCAGTGTCCTCCAGTAGGCTGTCTTATCACACACCATGTAAAACATCCATCCAGCACTTCCCACCAGTGGACTATCTACCCCAACATCTCCACACAAATTGTCCACCCTGCCCCACACCATCCATGCCCACACCTTCTGTATTTTTAACCACTGCTTACTGCCAGCCTGCTTGGGGCCTGACACATTCAGCTGATCTCACTGAATCTTCACACCATCTCTGGGATAGGAGGAAGAGGTTGACTCAGGCGCACACACAGACGCATACATGCACTTAATATTCTCACGTAACACACATGCCTTGCTGACTTCACCCCCGTCCCCATTCTGTCACAGAGAACAGGCCCTGATCCTAATGGGTCCCCGTGGAGCCACTATTGCCAGTTGGGAGAAGCCTTCCACAGGCTTGCTTGGGCCTTGCTGACCCATCCCTCCTCCTGCTGTGAGGAGATACCAGTCAGCCTGGGGGAACCCCGGCAGGCCCCTGGGTTCCAGCTCTCCCCTGAAAGAAACCTGGAGCCAAACTCTGGGCCTAGTCTGGGACCTTTCCATGACAGTGCGCGTACTTTGGGCCTCCAAGCACTTCCTGGCACCCTATGTGTCAGGCTGGCTCAGGGCACTGTTTCCTATTCCCTATTTGTGGGCTGAACCCCCAATTGGGGAGGGGGGCTTTTTGGCATTAGTGCAGGGGTTGGTGAGGGGCTGCTGCCCCTGGTGGGAAGTTTACCATTTGGGGGGGAGGAGAGCAGGCCTGGGTAGGGGGATGAGGTTTTGGGGGGAGGGGTACAGAGGGAAGAAGTGGAGTGGAGGGCAAGACCTGATGACCCCTTTCCCTGCTTCGCCCCACATTGGGGAGATGGGGTGAGAAGCCAGGCCTGTGAGTGCAGATGGAAGAGAAATGCAGGTGGCTGAGAGGGTGGGTAGGTGGGCAGGCAGCTTTAGCTGACCTACCCACAGCCCTCCAGATTGGTCCAGAGGGAAGCAGAATCCTTTCTGCTGCAGCCCCTCCTCTCTACAGCCTTGGGGTGCAGGCAGGTGCTTGGCTGGCTTTGAAGAGGGTCTGCGTGAGTGGTGGCCCAGGTGGCACAGCTGGCCTTGGTCTCCCAGGCAGGCTTCCCCTCCCCTCCCACCCCACCTCTAACACCGTTTCATTTCCAGCAATTAGCCAACACATCGACAAGCCAAATCCTTTCCAGCCAAGTCAATATGTCTTAAGACAGGCCTCAGCCCACTTAGGCCCCCCCCCCAAAACAAGACTTTTCTTTGGGGCATGACTTTTTCCGGGGAGGGGAACAAAATTGGGTTGTAGAAACGTTTTTCTCTTTTCTTGGTTTCTTTTTCTTGCAAACAAATTTTGCTTTTTTTGGCTTATTTTTTCTGCCCCCCCCTCCCCTTTTCTGCGTTCTCTCCTCCCTTCCCCATCCACCACCTCCCCCGACCCCCATCTTTCCCCACAAAATTGTCCTTTTTTCTCTGTTTTGTGTTCCCGGTCTTAGGTCCGCTCACAAAAAAACGTGACGAGGCGACGCTCAATCCGCCAGACACAGGTAGATTTAAAAATCCCGCTGCTGCATGTGGTTGCTGATAAGAGGACGTTCACTTTCACGGCCCTGCCCCTAACTAAATGCCCCACAGCCCTCAAGGCCTCAGCCGTTCTCCCAACTAAAAATGAAAAAGAAAAGAAAAGAACATTTTAGAATAATTGGAAAAAAGAATTATGAAATCTTCAAATGAAATTTGAACAATGTTGGACCCACTAGAAAACCTGCAAGAAAACTAAATATGGCGAAAATAAAGTGAAAAAGAAATTGGAATGTCAGAAAAAAAAAAACCGCCAAAGAATTGGATAAAATGTTTAGAGTTTGACAGAAATTTGGATTGTTTTGAAACTTGTGACATGTAACATTTGAAAAAATTTAAATTTGAAGCAAAACAACATTTGAAAAAAAATTTTTAAGGTGGCAAGTTGATGACACAATTGAAACATCAGAAACCTGCTACAATTTCGAAAAGCCTGTCAGATGCAGAAAACTCTAACATTTGAAGCAAATTAAAGAATTTGGAAATTTTTGAAAACAGGGCCCAATATCTTGAAGTTTCACCACAAAATTTTGGAAAAAAATGCAAAGAACTTTTTTTTTTCTTTTTTTTTTCAAAAAAACAGATTTTTTTTTTCTTTTTTCTTTTTTTTTTTTTTCCTTTTCTTGTTGAATCTGCCCCGAGAGCTTCTTGCTTTTTGGTTGTTGTTTTTTTCTTTCTTCTTTCTTGATCCTGTTTTTTGTTGTGGGTTTTGAATTCTTGTTGCCCCAGCCCCCCTTCCTGCTCCTTCCCTTTCTGACTCCCCCTCCCCCACATTGGGAGTGGAGGTGCTGTGTGGGGAGGAGGGGGAAAACTGAGGACATTTAGGACAGGGCCTTGGAGGGAAAGAGACTTCAGCCTGACCTGCTGGAAGGCCACCGGAGGTTCAGGAACAAAGGGAAAAATAGCATTTGGGGAGGACACAGAGGGGGCACTGCCCACCTACGAGCTCCTGGTCAAAGTCAGGCAGAGGGAGGTGGTAGAGAAGGTCCTAAGAGATAGGAGGCAGGAAGCCGCCTGTAGGGGATGGAGGGGAGTGTCTTAATGACCTGTTGGTTGACCTTCTGGCTAGAAGAAAGTTCCCATCAGGATGCAGGAGGCTGGCTGGCAGAGCCACTGGGGACCAGCTGTGGAGGCCTGGGCCTTGCTCTTGTTTGCTGAGTGCCCAGGCTAGTCAGAGACCACAGGTATCAAGAAAGGAAGGCCTGTGGGCCAGAAGTCAGCCCAGCCCTCGTGCTGTGGTGAATCATGGAGAGGCTTCAGGGGAGGGTACTTGGTATATAGCCTTTGGGACTGTGGCAGCCCTCTCAGACTCCCACCGTCTTATGGAATTAGTCACTCCTCAGTGCCGTCTGGAGTGCCTTAAAAGTCTACTACATGTAGCAGTGATTATGTGATCCTTTTGGGACATGACAAGAGAAGGGTCTGGTGCAGAACCCAGGGTTCAGGCCAGTTTGCAGGGGGTTCTGAGACTAGAGAGCTGCACCCAGTCTTCATTAAGCAGGCTCTTTCCCACCCTGCCTCCTTCTGCCATAGTAATTAGGCTGGGGGTTGCCATGGTGACTGGGGAGGTGACCTAGAAAGGAATTAGGGCGGGGAGGAGACCAAGCCCCCAGGGACCCTAGGGCCTGGCACCCCCTGATGGACAGACTAGGCTACCTTGTAGAGCTGAGGTCCAAGGCCTAAGTCTGAAAAAAGGCCAGGACCCTTCCAGCATCTTTAACTCCAGTGCCAGCCTTAGGAGCTCACTCTTCCTAGGAGCAGAAAGGACATTTGCTGTATGTGTATGGGGAGGGGGTCCCCTGGATCCAGCAGATGCCCTGAGGAGGGCCACACCCCACCCCTGCCTCTGTTAGGCTTCTTAGAAGGTCTGCCCGGCATTTGAAGTGCTGTGGAACAGACTGGCAGGAGGTGGGGAGGGACCTTCTGTCAGAGCTAGCTGGGGAGGGAGGGAGGGGAATCCGGTCTTGCCCCCCAGGGATGGGAATGACATGTCCCCTGAGCTCTGGGCTGGTCTTCAGCAGGCCTGGGAGCTGGGAGGAGCTGCTTCTGGTCTCACTGTGTCCTTGTCCCCACTCCCGGCCCACCTGCCCACCCCCTCCCCACGCAGATATCCGGGACTCTGGAAAGAAGCCTGTGATGCTGTTTCTGCACAGTGGCTCCTACATGGAGGGCACCGGGAACATGTTCGATGGCTCTGTCCTGGCTGCCTATGGCAACGTCATTGTAGCCACGCTCAACTACCGCCTTGGGGTGCTCGGTGAGGGAGGGCAGCCAAATCTAGGGAGCCTGGGAGGGGGGCCTGGTGGGTGGGGGTGGGGTCTTTTAAACCCAGCAGCAGCAAAATGGCTTCTGGGCTGCCCTGGTAAGGGTCAAGGACACTATAACACCCCCAGGTAGCTCCCTTTCTGCCTTTACCTCCAGGTTTTCTCAGCACTGGGGACCAGGCTGCAAAAGGCAACTATGGACTCCTGGACCAGATCCAGGCCCTGCGCTGGCTCAGTGAAAACATTGCCCACTTTGGGGGTGACCCCGAGCGCATCACCATCTTTGGGTCTGGGGCAGGTGCATCCTGTGTCAACCTTCTGATCCTCTCCCACCATTCGGAAGGTACCAGCAACCTCATCATCTTGCCAGCCCTGTCCCCTTTCCCATACCCCTGAACCCACCAGGCCCTCCTTTGATACGCCCAGCCTGAAGCCTGCCTGTTTCATTAGGGCTATTCCAGAAGGCCATCGCCCAGAGTGGCACTGCCATTTCCAGCTGGTCTGTCAACTATCAGCCGCTCAAATATACGCGGCTGCTGGCAGCCAAGGTGGGCTGTGACCGGGAGGACAGTGCTGAAGCTGTGGAGTGTCTGCGTCGGAAGCCTTCCCGGGAGCTGGTGGACCAGGACGTGCAGCCTGCCCGGTATGGGTATTGGTATGGGGATGGGAGAGGGCTGGGTCCAGGCCTTCACCCACCTTGCTAGTTCCAAGGAGACTGAGGGTGAGAGGTGTCTGCAGGCATTTTATTCGGCAAGGGGAGGTGGGGTTCAGGCCCCTCTAGTGGCCCTGCCTTCTATTCTTGGAAGCCTTTCCTAAGTGGAGGTACCCAAACAGAGCAAGTATGCCCAAGGTGTCAGAAAGTGCTTCAGAGAAGACTTCCCAACAGGCCAAGTTCCCTTAAGGATTCAAAGGAGATTTTAACTAGGGAGAAGTGTCTTCAGGGCTGAGGGCTCAGCAAGCTATGAGCCGAGAGGAGGCCAGTGAGCAGGTGATGAGACCCTGACCCCTTCTCCCCAGCTACCACATCGCCTTCGGGCCCGTGGTGGACGGTGACGTCGTCCCCGATGACCCTGAGATCCTCATGCAGCAGGGAGAATTCCTAAATTACGACATGCTCATCGGTGTCAACCAAGGAGAGGGCCTCAAGTTCGTGGAGGACTCAGCAGAGAGCGAGGACGGCGTGTCCGCCAGCGCCTTTGACTTCACAGTCTCCAACTTTGTGGACAACCTGTATGGCTACCCCGAGGGCAAGGATGTGCTGCGGGAGACCATCAAGTTTATGTACACAGACTGGGCCGACCGGGACAATGGTGAGATGCGCCGTAAGACCCTGCTGGCGCTCTTTACTGATCACCAGTGGGTGGCACCAGCCGTGGCCACCGCCAAGCTGCATGCCGACTACCAGTCCCCTGTCTACTTTTACACCTTCTACCACCACTGCCAGGCTGAGGGCCGGCCTGAGTGGGCAGATGCAGCGCACGGGGACGAGCTCCCCTACGTCTTTGGTGTGCCCATGGTGGGTGCCACCGACCTCTTCCCCTGCAATTTCTCTAAGAATGATGTCATGCTCAGCGCCGTGGTCATGACCTACTGGACCAACTTCGCCAAGACTGGGTGAGGGCCAGAGGGGCTGGGTGGGGCACCATGCAGGCCAAAGCGCACACACCTTCCACCTTCAGCTCCTCTCTTTCTCACTCCCTCACAAGGCCATCACCCCTACATTATGGCACTCTTGCCTTCTTGACTCAGACACCTGCTGGGGTACCCTCTCTGTGCCAGGCACTGAGTTATGTGTTGGAGATTCAGCAGTTAAACAGAGAGGTCCCTGTCCTTTCTGGGGGTGGGCTCACTTGGTGGCTTTGGCTCCATGTCTGTCTCTTCTTTGCTCCCTTGCCTAGTCACCCTCTCTCTTGTCCCAGTGCTCTGCCCTCTGACTACTCCCATCTGTGCATGAGTGTGTTTAAGCGTTTGTGTCTGTCTGTCTCTTTATTGCTCTCTGTATCTCTCATTCTTGAAAGCCATTGATATCTCTCCCTTTCCCTTTGATCTGTTTGCTTTTTGCTGCTGATTTCACGCTGGCTGTGTTTCATGTGTCTTTGTTTCTATGTCTCTTTCTCACTCAGTCTCAGCCTCTGCCTCTCTCACTGGCTGTTTGTCTGTCTCTGCTTCTCCCTTCCCTCTGTCCTCATCTCTGGCTGTCTCTAGCAGTCTGTCTCCTTCCCTCTTTGTTTTTCTGTCCCCGTCTCTGGCAATTTCTCTGTCTCTTCTTATCCATTTTCTCTCTGTCTCTGCCTTTCTCTTTAACTCAGACTTTCCTTCTGTTCCTGGATCTCTGCATCTCTGTCTCCCTCCCCATTCTACCCCCACCTTCTCACACCTGTTGGAACCTCACCCTCACTCCTCCTTTTCCTGCCCTCCTGTGCCCACAGCGACCCCAACCAGCCGGTGCCACAGGACACCAAGTTCATCCATACCAAGCCCAACCGCTTCGAGGAGGTGGTGTGGAGCAAGTTCAACAGCAAGGAGAAGCAGTACCTGCACATTGGCTTGAAGCCTCGTGTGCGTGACAACTATCGTGCCAACAAGGTGGCCTTCTGGCTAGAGCTTGTGCCCCACCTGCACAACCTGCACACGGAGATCTTTACCACCACCACGCGCCTGCCTCCCTACGCCACGCGCTGGCCACCTCGCCCGCCCCCCGGCGCCCCAGGCACACGCCGGCCCCCGCCACCTGCCACTCTGCCACCTGAGCCCGAGCCTGAGCCAGGCCCCAGGGCCTATGACCGCTTGCCCGGGGACTCCCGGGACTACTCCACAGAGCTGAGCGTCACTGTGGCTGTGGGTGCCTCCCTCCTCTTCCTCAACATCCTCGCCTTTGCTGCCCTCTACTACAAGCGGGACCGGCGGCAGGAGCTGCGGTGCAGGCGGCTCAGCCCCCCAGGTGGATCAGGCTCTGGTGTGCCTGGTGGGGGCCCCCTGCTACCTACCACTGGCCGAGAGCTGCCACCAGAAGAGGAGCTGGTGTCACTGCAGCTGAAACGGGGTGGTGGCGTTGGGGCGGACCCTGCTGAGGCCCTTCGCCCTGCCTGCCCACCCGACTACACCCTGGCCCTGCGCAGGGCACCGGACGATGTGCCTCTCTTGGCCCCTGGGGCCCTGACCCTGCTGCCCAGTGGCCTGGGACCACCACCTCCCCCACCGCCACCCTCCCTCCATCCATTTGGGCCCTTCCCTCCACCTCCCCCCACCGCTACCAGTCACAACAACACTCTACCCCACCCCCACTCCACTACCCGGGTATAGGGGAAGGCTTGGGGGGGCCCTCCTCCCCAGCCCTCCCACTGGCAGGAAGTGCCACTCGGAAGGCAGGGAGGGCGACTTGGCAACAGGCTTTTCTCGTCACACGTCACACGTCACACGTGGAAGAACATTAGGAGGACATGGGTCTCCTCACCAAGATGCGTGTTTTCCCATGCATAGAGGCCCATTTTTTTTCTCTGGACCTGGGCCTTTGAACAACTCGGGGGTATTTTGTCCCCTCCATTGGGACACCAGTCTTCGGTGTGTGGAAGGATTTTCCCACGTGGAGGTGTGCTTTCTCACAAGGGGGTGCGTTTTCCCATGTGCAGGGTGAGGTTTTTTTCGCCGCCCTGGACACATGTTGGCCCCCTCAAAGAATTTCTGTGGGGATTTGTACCCCAGAACCATATCCCCTCATGCCTCTCCCACCTCCTCTCTCCCCTCCCCACCCCATGGAGACCCTGGAAGTGGTGTGTTCATGTACAGTGACCCTTGGCCACAAGACAACACAGGGTGGTTCTTGGGAAGTAGTAAGGAAATCACAGCTCCCCCATCCCCCTCCACTCTGGAGAAGCATGTCCCCCACCCTCCCCACCCCGTGGCACAAGTCAGGTGAAGCATGGTCTCCTGGGTAGGCCTCACCTTCCATAGACAACACACAGAATCCCTGCCAGGGGGTCAGGAGATCCATGCAGCCCGGTACTGCCTGGGAATTTGTGTTCCCACAGGTCCAGGGCACACTTCTCTGAGTGGAAACATGTTCTTGCATGTGGATGTGTGTTTTCCCATGCAGATGGTCCCTTTCTCTCCAGTATTTCCCTGCATCCCCCAGGCCTCAGGCCACCTAATTCTTCCTCACACGGCAGGTGGGAACAGACTTCTAACTGACAGAAGCTGAGGGGGATGTATCAACCCTGAGGGGAGACCTCTGCTCCTCCCTCCCCCAGAGATGCTGAGTTGGGGGTCAGGGGCGTGGGACCTGCCACCCGTAGAGGCCATGCATGTTTGACCAAAGCCCTCATTGGGGTCTGAAGACAGCCTTTCCCTCAGTCCTCAGACCATTACTCATCTGTGCCAAACTGGGTAGGTGGGTTTGCCAAGGATTCCCCAGGCCTGGGCCAGAGCAGATAAATGTGGGAGCAGGTGGGATACAGGGGAAGGGGAGGTGGCGGCTAAGGGGTCCTACCTGTGCCTCTTCTATCCTCACAATGTCTCATCCCTCCCTCTGTGCCTCAGTTTCCTTTTCCCATATCCCTTTCTTCCTCTCTGAAGCCATCCCTGTGTCTGTGTCAAACCAGCTTCTCCCTTCAGCTGCCCCTTCCCTTTCTTTGACCTGCTCCCTCTTCCCTCAGCTGCCAGGGCTGAAGGAAAGGAAAGGTGGTGGAGGGGAGGAGAGCAAGGGAGAAAATCTTCATGGTTGGGGAGAGAATGAGGTCAGCTATGCTGAGAAACAGATGGAGGGGGCAATGGGGGACAGGTCTTGACCAGACACCAGCCAGAAAAATTTCAAAGGACGTGTAAGGTGACTGCCCAGAGGGGACCTGAGGCTATAAGGAAAAGAACCTCATCAGGAAGGGTTTTAAGGGGCACCAGTGGAGGAGAGAATCCTTGTCTGCTGGCATTTTGTGGGTTAATGCCAAACTTGAGTAGGGGGCAGGGTGCTGTCTTCCACTGACACCCAGATCCAGAATCCCTGGTCTTGGCTCCCCAGAACTTTGCCTCTTGACTATCCCTTCTCCCACCTCCACCCATGGAAACTTCTTTTCCCACCCCTTCTCCTGCCTGGTCTAGTTCCTTTCCAAACAGCCATGCCCTCTAAATGCTAGGGCCCTGGGCCCTGAGCCCTATAGACAGATGTCCCACAAATTGGGACATGGGAGAGGGGCTAGGGGACCCCATGATTCAGCCACGGACTCCAATGCCCAATCCTCCCCAGAACAGTCCCCTGACAATCCCATGTCCCTACCCTTCGCAGCTCTGTACACATTTTTAAACCTGGCAAAAGATGAAGAGAATATTGTAAATATAAAGTTTAACTGTTGGTTGTGCCTGCTGTGATGTTAGGAGGTGGGGGCAGGGGGCTCCGAAGAAACAAGCCTTGGGGACGTGACTGCTGAGGGAGGTCTATACCCACAGCCCTTTTCAGTGAATAGCTCTGAGGTCTGAAAGAAAGGGGGAGTGGGTGCTGAGTAAGGTTGCCATGGTAATGGGGCTATTTAGAGAGTTAAGATTAGGACCTGCCCTGGCTGGGTGGCTCAGTTAGTTGGAGTGTCATCCCTACACCAGAAGGTTGTGGGTTCAATTCCTGGTCAGGGCACATACCCAGGTTGCAGATTCGATCCCTGGTCCAGGCGCGTACAGGAGGCAACCGATCAATGTTTCTCACATCAATCTTTCTCTCTCAACATATCCTCTGGCAAGGATTTAAAAAAAAGATTAGGACCCGTGTCTGTGCAGAGGACTGAGCCTGGTGTACAAAAGGACCAAGTGGGCTTATTGGGGCCAACACCAGGCAGGCTAGAGGGCCCAGCTGGTTCAGGTAGCCGACTACAGGAGAGGCATGCAAGGCGAAGGGCTTGGCTTCTGCCAAGGTGTGGGCCCAGGCTGGAGGGTTAATCCTGGGCCCAGGACTCCCTCTTGGCACATTGTGAGGGAGAGCCCCAGCATCATTGTGACCCGCTTAACCCCAGGAGCCTCTGGGACAGGCAAGCTGGGTGCTGTGGCACAGTGCGTTGGGGGTCTAGGGGCCCCGGTGGCCCTAGGGACCCCCATGGCCATCGCTGAGCAGCCATGGCCCAGGTGCGCCTCGTATCATAGCCCCAACACCAACTGCCAGGACCTGGGCAACTCCATCCTGTTGCTGCTGGGCTTCATCATCTGCATTAACATTGGCATCAATATAGTTACGCTGGTCAGGGCAGGGCTGGGTGGGAGGGTGCTGGCAGGATGGCTGGGGGGCAGGCCTGGTGACCAGGGCCTACCTGGGGTCATTGTGAACTTCCCCCAGCTCTGGCGCAGACTCCAGGTCTTCTTAAAGCACACGTTCTACAGTATGGTTTGTGAGAAAGGTAAGGGGGACGGAGGAGGGGCAGATACCTGGTGTTCTAGCCCTTGACCCTAAGCTGGCCCTGTCCCCTCCCACTCTCCCCTCTCAGATACCATAGCTGTGCAGCTTCTCTCCCTGAACCCTGTTCCCCACCCCCATAGGAGCCAGCATCCCCTCAGCCTCTCCCCTCTCCCCTATCTACAGAAGATTCTAAGTCATCCTCACCTAGAAAGAAGACCCAGCCCCCAAAGCGGAACTCCCCTGCAGTCCACCTTCGATGCACCATGGACCCTGTGAAAATGACCTTGACCCCCCCACGCACTCGCCGCCAGCGCCATCGAGGCTCACCAGCATGCTGTGTCCACCACCCAACAGCCTGGACCCCTGACACTGATGATGAGAAGCTCCCTCATCAGCACCCGGCAGTGTGCTCCCACAACTGGGATCGAACCCCAGACTGGGAAGGCTTCCAATCCACTCGGGGGTTCTGGGCTCCCTGGTCCCAGGACACTGTGGAGCTGCCTTCCCAGACCATTCGCTTCCAGCAGACCATAGAGGGAAGACCCCTCAAAAGAGAGATGCGGTCAGAGCTGGGCCTAGAGGCCTATGTGTACCCTGTGAACCCCCCGCCCCCCAGCCCACAGGTCCAGAGCCACAGGAACTGTGGAAGGGGGGCTGGGGCTGAGGGGGAGCAGGAGAAATGCTCACCAGCCCCACCACCCATCAGGGGCCCAGCAGTTGTTCCAGATATCCCCCGGCGCCCCTCCTCACGCCGCCTAGTGTACGATGCCCTAGACGTGAGGCGGCGGCTGCGGGAGCTGACCCAGGAGGTGAAGGCTCTGTCCCACTGTTACCCCATGGGCTCCAGGTCCAGCACTGCTGAGGGGATGAAGGACTGGGTATACCGTCCCCTGGCAGAGAGGTGACTGGGAGAAGAATTAAAAAAGAGAGAGAAGAGGTGGCTTGTGGTGGTTTGGGGGGAGGGTAGTGCTAGGGCCCAGGGAGGGTAGTGCTAGGGGCCCACGCAGCTCCTAGAAGCCCTGGTTGCTAAGGGAATGATTTCCTTGGGAACAGGGCCTAGAGAGCCCTGAGGACCCTCATCAACCTCTTGGCCTTAACCTCACTATCAACCCTGTCCTCAGACCTTTTTCAGGCCCTTCTTGGTTCTAAGTTTCCCAACTGCCTCTACCCCATTTTCTTTAGTGCCCAGGGAAGGCCCTCGGCCAACCCCACCCCAGATTCACAGGCAGTCCCACACTAGAAGGGAGACCGTCATCCCCGTGGCCCTAGGCCCTCAGTGGTCTGGTTCCTGCCAGAGGCCAGGCTTAGGCTGGAGCTACAGGTGAGGTATGGTTCCCTCTCAACCCCGTTTCTTCGGGGAGGAACGAATGAGAGTAAAGGTGGCCAGGCCCGCACAGTTCCCCAGTCAGAACCTTAAGTTCCTGCACCCTTACGCAGGCTTGGAGTAAAGGGTCAAATATTGGGGACACTCACAAGGGCTGCCTCACCGTAACGTCGCAGACTTCTGTGACCTCACTCTTCTGATTCATATCTCCACGTCACAAGTGAGGAGATGGAAGCTCAGAGAGGCCAAGTGACTTATGGGTCACACAGACATTACGGATCAACTTCAGGGCCTCAGGCGCTTCAGCCTTTGCTTCTGCAGGTATATTCTCATTGCCACTGAGTCAGCCTCGCCCATCAGAGTCTTCCACCTTCTTTAGTTTGCCTTGTAAACTCAACAGAATATTCCATCCACTGTAGAGCAGCTGGGATCACACACATGCACACACACACACACACACATGTACACAACTTGGGAACAAGCAGCCATGTGAATGCACCCAGGCTGAAGCGGCTGGGCCTCACCTTCATACCAGATGGGCTCTTGGAATGGGAGCAGACAGGCCTTTTGTGAATCACCCTGTGTCTCTGTTCATTTTCATTCAGTTAACGTCATTGATAGTTTTAAGCTGATTCCATTCAGTGGGTATGTACTGAGCACCTACTATGTGTTTGGAGCCTTGATGGAAAATACCCATTGGCTATTCCTCTATTTCTGCTGAGTTGTTTATTGTGCAAACAAATGACTTGTGGTCCCCAGGGCACCCCTTTCATAGACCCCAGTGATAAACCTGGTTTAAATAAAAAACTCCTTTGTTATATCAACAATTATATCTATTTTGTGCTTTGTGAATTTCATGTGGTTTTCTTAAGGTGGCAGCTAACAGTTTTTCAACTTGAAGGGGTGGCTCAGTGGGAGGACAGTTGGTTAAGGAGAGAAGCCATGGTTGGAGGTGATCCCTGGCAGAGGCAGCAACCCTAGCAAGGTAGAAAGCAGTCGTGCTCTGAGGCAAAGGGGCTAATGGGCTCAGTGACCAACACCTAGGGCTGGCCAGGAAGGGATGGGTAGGGTGGTGCTAGAGGTATGATGGGGAAATGGGCAGGGCAGAGAGGGAATCTACAGGGAGGTAACTTCAGAGGGGACTCTTGCTGTCACCCATCTATCTAGTCACCCTAGATGCTAGCCCCAAGTAGGTGTGGGTGGGAAATACCAACAGGCTACATAAGCTGCCATAATGTCTCAAAAGAACAATGAAATACAGGAAATCTTTTATGCATGAGTCAATCTCTATGAAGGTTGTCTCACTACTGTAGCTACCATATTTTCAAATCAGAAATCAGGTGTGAAGCTCCCATGGAGACGAACAGACTGAACTCTGGGATATCTGGGGACTGAGCTAAGGGCAGAAATAGCCATAGACAGGGCCAGCTGAGTGGGATAAAAGGGCTGTTACCTCTGCATTGTGACCCCTGCCAATGTGCCTCATTATGACCCGGCTCCCTCACCAGTTGGTCAGTGTCCCCAGGTCCTGGCATGAGTGCAGTGTGGGTCGGGGCCGGTGGGGGGGTGCGGCCCAGGTGGCCCTAGGACACCCCCCCCCATGGAAAACAAGCTATGGCATAACACCCTGGGGTCCTGCAATCAATACCAAGAAAGTCCCCAGGGTGCTGAAGACTTTCTACTCCTGCTGCTGGGCCTCATCATTCTTGTCAACATTGGGATCAATCTGGCAACTGTGGTCAGTGATCACTGTGGACCATCCCTAAGGGTGAAGAGGGCTGAGGGTGGGAGCCAGCTTCAGCCTGTACCTCCACCTGCAAGAGCAATCTTGTCTGGGAGGGGTGTGGGGGTTGGGGGTGGAAAGCTTAGTCTTCACTACCACCCCACCCCACCTCCAGATGTGGCATGAGCTCCAGAGTGCCTTAGACAAGATGATCAATTGGATTAAACAAAAAAGTAAGTATGGCAGCTAGAGAGGAAGGAGACACCCCCACACCCCTGCTACCACCACAGCCCTAGAAAGACAGGCCCCAGTGTTCCCAGCTGACAATTGCCCTGCCCTCATGGACGCTTGAATCCCCCAGATGAAATCTTGCAGGTTTGTGAAAGTTTTCCCAAAGTTGCCCCAGCCAAGGCCCAAGATGTCCACATCCACTGCACCCTGGACCCTGTAGAAGTGAAGATGGCCCGCCCCACTTGCTACTCCAATTCCTATCACCATCTCCGCAACCGCAACCGCAACCGCAACCGCAACTTCAACTGCAGCCGCCGCCGCCCACACCACAACCACCACTGCCGCTCCCCTTGCAGCCACCAGCAGAGCCCAAAGAACTACAGACAATTCCCCAACAATTGCTCAGTCTTCCATAGCCCACATCAGAGCCACAAGACGTCAGAGCTGAGGCCAATACCCTCTTTTGATCAGGAGGACCCAGACTCCTCTCTGGAGGAGAGGGATGACCTATCCTTCCCACGTCCCAAGTACCCACAGTGGGGCTGGGGAGGGCTCTACCATAGAAAGGGGCTGCCCTGCAACGTGGGGCTGTGGGGCCGCCAGGGTGGGGTCCTGGCTAGCTTGCCACCACCCTCTCTCTACCTGTCGTCCGAGCTGCGCCACATGCCCAAGCGTGTGGAGGCCAAGTCAGAGCTGAGGCTGCAGTCCCATGGGCTCCGCTGCTCACAGTCCCATACCTGGGGCAATAAGGAGGCTGAGCAGTGGGCCTTGTCCCCACCACATCCCCACCGGCTGCCTCTTAACCCTTCCTGGGTCCCTGGGCACAGCCCTTACCAGTCAAGGGGCCAGCTAATGTATGACTCCTGGGATCGGCGGCGTGGCCTGGAGGGCTCTGAGCTTCCGTCTGCCCTGGTGTCCCGGGGCTCCCGGCCTGAGGCCCAGGAACGCTACTCCCCACAGTACTACCGGCGGAGCCTCCCTGGCCATGCTTACAGCCACCCCAACCGCAGCCCCCACCCCTCCGCAGGATACCTGAGCTACTCCAGGGATCCCCATGAGATACGGCGCCAGGCGGCTGAATGGGCTGAGGCGCTGCCCACTCAGCAACCTCTGACATCCACCTCCCTCACTGTGTTGGGCGAGGTCTCATACCAACGGACCCTGGCCCCCAACTCAGCCCTGCTCCCCCACTCCTCCCAGCCCCCACATGAAGTCCAGACTACTGAGCCCCCCCCGCCCCCACCCACCTTCATGCCACTCAGCCGGAGCCCGGGGGGCAATGCCAATTACCAGGTGTATGACAGCCTGGTGCTGAAGCGGCAGGTGCAGGAGAGCAAAGCTCGGGCCAACTCACTGCCACCACTTTCCAGCTCAGCTTCGAGGCCCTCTCTGCATAGGAGCCGGACTGGGAAACTTAACTGACCAGTGGAAGATGTGGGTGGTGGGGCAGGGCACTGAAAGAGAAATAAAGAGCAACAGAGTCCGGGAAACACTGTGGTGGTCTGTGGCTGAGAAGCACCACTTCTGCCAGCCTGGATCTCTGCCCTTGGCTTCCTGAAATGAGAAGCCAGTGTGCCCTTGCTGTGAGGCTCCCCTTGGTTTAGTGGCCACAGTCCTGTCTGCGGGCCCCTCCTGGTCCTGCACTGGACACTAAGTAGATCTTGCAGCTGCAGACTCTAAACCACTGGTCTCTGGGCACCTGCTCTGTGAGGCTCTCCCTGTCCCCAAAGGGGGCTCAGCAGCTCAGCCCCACACTAGAAGCTAAGGTTAGATTCCAGACCTGGGGGTCCCACATCTGGGTAGATCCAGGCTTGCTTGCAGCCTAGTAAAGGGCAGGAAGAAGGCCAAGGCTCTGGATTTCAACCAGGCCTTCCCCAGGGCTCTGAGGCCATGGTCCTCCTAGTCTCAGAAATGATCAGGGGGATGGGATGCTGTGTGTGTTTGAATGAGTGAGTCAGCAGGCAGTGAGGGAAGAAATGAGGGTGAGATAGGAGGTGTGTTGGCTTCTGGGCCCTGTTTGACTGTCCACGCTCAGGTTACTCAAACCCAGTTTCCAGGGAATGCCACCCTGGGCCTTCCTTTTCCTACCCCTCCCTCATTGTGACCCCTAACCCCTGTCCCATTATGACCCAGTTCTCCCCCTCCCCCACCAGAAGAGTTTGGCTCCTAGTGAGTATGTGGGGGTCAGGGGACCCAGGTAGCCCTGGGACCCCCAGCCATGGGTGAACGAGTCTACCACGGAGCCCCAGTGTGCTCTGGCACCAACCCCAGGAAGTGCCAGGACCTAGGAGACTCAATTCTTCTGATTCTGGGCAGCTTCATCTTGCTCAACGTGGGGATCAATGTGGTGACTCTGGTCAGGGAGGGGTCTGGGCAGCAGGGTTGGGGGAGCCCTAGGGTCTAAGGTGGGAGGGGGTGAGGTAAGAGGGCTGCTGGGATGTGGCCAGGCTAGGGTTGGAGTTCAAGGCTCACCCTACTTCTGGACTCTCTCCTCCCCTGCTTCCTCAGCTCTGGAGGCATCTGAAGAGCTCCTTGCGGATCCTTTTCCATCATTTTTACCCCAAAGGTGAGTGGTCCCCAGCATGGGCTCAAGAGGATGTAGCCCTGCTCTTTTTCTTCTATCACTGTCCCCATTTTCAGCCCCTCAGGAACTCAGGCCTTGTCTTATCCCATCTTTCCCTGCAGACAAGCAACACAGCTATATAGGCAATCATCCCATGGGTATGCGCTACTCTGTGGATCCCAAAAACCTATGCTCAAGAATCTCTTCCCAGTTCCATCATTGCCCAAGCTTCCTGCTGGGGCACCCTAACCAGCTTGACTCCTGCATACTAGAGACGAATGATGAGAAGGCTTCTAGGTGCTGCTGGATGCCACCTCAGTGTGGACATGCCAGAGCTTCCATGGAGACTCCATGGAGACCGCGGAAGGAGGGGATGAAGGGAGCCGGGAAGGCCCTTCAGGCCACAGCCTCAAAGGCCCAAGCCACCTTTTCCTCAAGGCAAGAGACATCTTCCCAGTTCCCTAGGATGAGCAAATTGGATATGCTTCCACTCCGCTTTCCCCCGGGGAACAAGACTAAGGCCCCAGCCTATGCCCCAGCCCAGACACGGACTCACTCCCCAGCCTGCCCCCCTGAGCACACCCCCCCCCAGGCCCAGATCTGTTCCATAGTCCACACCCCTAAGGACACCCCCACCCAGGTCCATGGCCCTGAGCATACCTCTGCCCACACCCCTAAGGACACCCCCACCCAGGTCCATGGCCCTGAGCATACCCCTGCCCACACTCTGGCCCAGGCCACAGCCCAGGCTCTCTTGCATACCTTAGCCTACTCTCTGAGCCACACAGGTGAGCACCTAACAGTTCACACCCCAGCCAGCAACCCTGCTCCTCTAACCCTTACCCATGACCACACCTTGGTCCCTCCCCCAACCTCTGCTCCAGACCCTCCTCTAACTTCTGCCCCTGCTACTACTCCTGCCCCAGCCCCTAAACCAGCCTCTGTTCCAATATCTGCTTCAATCCCTACCCCAGCACTGGTCATGGCCCAGACTACCACTCCAGTTCCTACTCCTATCCCTACCTCCACTCCTACCCACAGCACAACTCCTATTCCCTCTACCGTGACTGCCTTCAGCCAAGACCTCTCCACTAACCATGTGGTCCATGATGCCCACACAGTAAAGCAGAACTTATTCCATGGGTGCCCCACCCAGAACACTGGGTATTCCAAAAAGGACTTAAATACTGTCTCCAGGCCCCAAGACGGGCAGGGCCTGGTAAACTCTGGTAAAGTGGAGCAAACATCGAAGCAACTTAGTGGGGACACTGCCAAGCCTTCCACAGGATCCATACTGGGTTACCTGGAGTTGGGGAATATGGAATGGAAGACCTCAAATGATGCCAAAGACAAATTCTTACAGCCCAAGACCTTCCCTTATTGCAGCTTCCATCCTTGCAGTTCTGAGAGGACAAACACAGACTCCCAGCCTACAGTCTATTCCGAATTCCTAGTCTACTCCAAGGATGCTTCACCTTCTCAACCTTGCTTTCATTTTCCAACCGGTGCCCAGAACTCGATGTGCACCTCTCCTTCACCATGCACTCTTTCTCTCCCTCTTGTTTCTCCCAGATCCTTTGTTTTTCAGCATCCTACCAACCACCAGGTGAAGCCCTCCACCTCAAAACAAACCCCAACCTTATCTCCAACCTCCAAGTCTCCTCAGTCCATACCCTCTCCCCAGTTTCCCATCCCTTCCCAGTTCTCCACCATTTCCCAACCTCAAATTCAACCCCAATCTCCTGAAGTTCATGAGAGTCTAGTCCTCAACCAAGACTCTGGCCTGCAAAGAACCCCAGGCCCTTCAAAAGACTCTAGAGTTTCCAAGAACCCAGGCCTTACCCAATGCCCTCATCTCTGCAAGAATCTAGGGCCTTCCCAAGACTCTAGCCTTCACAAGAATCCAATTACCAAAGAATCTGCCCCTCAAAAGAGCCTAGGTCCTCCTCAAAATGTAGGTATCTTTAGGAGTCCATGTCTCACCCAACCCTCTGGCCTCCATAAGAACACACTGTTTCCCCAAACTTCTGACATTCAGAGGAGCTCAGGCTTTGTGCAAGACTCTGGAGTCTGTAGGAATCCAAAACAAAACCAAGAGACTGTACTCTACAAAAGTCATATCTCCCAAACAATTGGCCTCCATAAGAGCCCAGGCCTTTCTCAAGATTCTGGAAGTTACAAGAGTACAGGCAATGCCCGAGATCCAGGAGTCTGTAGGAGTCTAGGCCTTACCCCAGATTCTGGCCCACAAAAGAGCCCATGCCTTGTCAAAGACTCTGAAGTAAACAAGAGTTCAGGTCAAGAACCTTGTCTCCACAAAAGCCCAGGCCTTGCCCAAATTTCAGGCATCCATAAGGGTTCAGGCCTCACCAAAGACTTAGGAAACTACAGAAATCTGGGCCTGACTCAAGATTCTGACCTCCATATGAATCCAGGCCTTACCAAAGCCAATCAAGTAGAAAAGAGATGTGGCCTTACCCAAGATGCTAGAATTTACAGAAGCCCAGAACATACCCAAGACCCTAACTTCCACAAGCACCCAGGAATTAATCAAGATCCTGGCCCTGATAAGGGCCCAGCCCTTACCCAAGACTCTGCTTTCCCTACGACTCAAGGCCTTACCAAGGAATCAAGCCTCCACAAGGACTCATGCCTTATCCCAAATCCTGACGACCATAAGGACCCAGCCTTTGCTTTAGGTATTAACTCTTTCCAAGTCTTGGGTCCATCTCGGAACCCAAAGTCCTCAGTGTCCTTGATGAAGTCATTTGTATCTGAGGAGTCTTCTCGGAAGGAGAATGCAGAGCAGCATCTCCCACAGACTTCTGACCCACTCAGTCAGTACTCCTGCCCTTCCAAGACCCAGGTGATCTACAATGACCTGCAACACTTCCCAGAGTTACCTATTTTAATAGAGTTACAACCATTCTCCCAGGAAGTAGGCAGCCAAGACTGGGTGTACCATCCTGTGGATACAGTTCCTCCAGCCTGCCAGAACTATCGCCAGATGTCTATGCCTCCCAAAACCAACTGGAAGACTCACTGTCCTGGGCCAGACACCCGGGTTGGGCATGTAGTCTTTGATGCCCACCAGAGATAGTTCGAAATGGGCAGAGACAAGCGTGAAGCTCTCTCTCCCAAGGGTTTTCTCCAAGAGGCACCCAGCCACTCAGTGGAGACCAATGAGTGGGGATATCAGTGTGTAATGAGGCCCTTGGAAAAAGAGGGGACAAAGGTGCCTCAGGAATAAAGAGTCAAGAGAAGTGTTTTGTGATTGTTTGAGGACATCCACCCCAGCCCATTCCCGACGCTGGCCCCTGTCAGGCCCTGATGAGGACTGAAACTGTACTTGCCCCGGCTTCTCCATAGCTGCAGAGCTAAACCCATTATCCCCAAGGCCCTAGAGCATTTGCCAACACAGTGGTCACTGGCTACCAATGGCTTTTAGAATGTAAATTAAAATTTAAAATTATCTTCCTTTGTTTCATTACTTATATTTCAAGTGCTCAACTGCCATAGGGTGGCTAGCAGCTACTGTATTGGACAGCACAGATTTAGGACATTTTCATCATTACAGAAAATCCTATTGGACAGCAATGCTTTAGAGTTAGAGAAACTTTCCTTTCCCTTGTCACCCATCCCCAGCATCTTCAACACTCCCACAGAGCCCAGAGAACTTATTTCTTTTTAGAGTGTCTCAGAGGCCACCCTCTGGGGAGGAGGTAAGATGTAGGGATGTTAGGTGCCTGATTACCCCAGACTGCAAGAAAGAGCCCAGTCTTCAATTTTCCTGATCTGGTCTCTTGGGTCACAACCAGATGTATGGAAATCTGCCTCTCCAGTTCTGGGCTATGTTTTGGGGCTCTGAGTTGCTGAGGAAGAGCTCTCTTTGTCAGTGACTAGGAACTCCTGAGATCTGGGCTTCCCAAATTGGACTCTGGATTCTGAGAGTCCTTTCCTTTACAGGCCTCTACTTTTTCTAGGTGTTCCTGCTTAATTCTCTTGTCCATGGACTTAGGCCTGTCTCACTCCAGAGATAGTCCCCAGGGAAAAGGGAATGTAGGAAGTCCTGGTCCAGCAATTGATAGGTCTGATCTATTAGACTGTCCCTGGTTTCCTATCTTTTGTCCCATTATTCTGGCTCCTTGTGTCATCCTGGACTTAAACTGTGTCCCTGATAGCATTGGTTACCGAAAACAATTTTATTCCCTGTAATTTCCCTTTGCCCTGCCCCCAGCCCAGCTGAGAGTTTCCTCCAGATTTTTCAGTCCTGATAACTCTTCTGTGTACACAACAGGTATGATATCCCAGAGTGTTTTCTCTGCCACCACGCTGGTGTATCTGAGGTGGATATCATTAATATGTCCCTTCCCTGAGTCAGATGTCCATCCCTGAGTCACCACCTGTGTGTTCTTGCCTAACACTACTATCACACAGATTTCAAGGGGAAATCACCCAGCTGTGGAGCCCCTTTCTAACACTCTTCCAGCTCAGCTCTGACCTTGGACCAGTCATGTGTAGCTCTCTAGGATTCAGTCTCATCTCCAAAACGAAGTTATAATTACATGGAAGGACCCTTCTGGATCCAAATGACCAGGGATCCTCTACTCACATGGGATACAGGGACCCCTATTTTTCCCCAGGCCCTAAGGTATGTCCCCCTTTATTGTTTGCTATTCAGATCTATCCTATTAGCCCTCTACTCCAACCCTAAGGAATGTTTGTGTAGGGCTGACCTGGGCTTGGAAAGAAACAGAACAGTTTATCTCCATAGAAACTGCAACTTCAACCAGGCACTTCAGAGGAACAGTAAAGGATGTGGGGGTGTAGCCTCAATGCTCTGGTAGCGCGGAACACAAACTGCAACTCCCAGGATAGCGCGAGATCGGAAAAGAGCGAAAGGAGTGTTGACAGGCGGAGCCGGCTCGGAACCACCCAGCCAGCCTCTAGAAAGGGGCGTGGCTCTGAGTGAAGGGCGTGGCGTTGCGCACAGCAGGAAGGAGTTACCTGTTGGATCGTTCTATCCATTCTTTTCCCAGCTCTAGCAATTATCCCTAAGCAGGAAGCCGCAGACCGTAAGCCTTTTCGGAAAAAGAGGTAAGGGGGAGGCAGACAGGGATGGCGGAGGAGACTGGCTATTACATTACGGAGGCGCGGTGAGTCAGGTGAACCGGTCCATGGGGGCGGGGACCAGAATATGAGAAAGGGCAAGGACAGACTAGGTATTTATTTGGTCGTTTTCAAGCCTAAACATACAGCCCTTTACCTGCAGACCCTTTGGCGTACTTGTCTGGGGCACTCGCTCAGCCTCGGGAAGAGAGAAGGGAGGCGACTTTTCGGCAGCGAAGGAACGGCCGGGCTAGGCTTCCTCTAGTCTGTGTTCTCCCTACCCTGAAACGATAGAGCCGGATGGCTTCCGCGGTCTGGGGGAGTGCCCCCTGGTGGGGCCCGCCGCCCCCGGCCCCAGCCCGCCCGCTCACGGACATCGACTTCTGCTCTGGAGCCCAGCTCCAGGAACTAACCCAGCTTATCCAGGAGCTGGGAGTACAGGAGAGCTGGAGAGACGGGCCCAAGACTGGACCAGACCTCCTACGGGCCAAGGACTTTGTTTTTTCTTTACTTAGTAAGTAACCCTCCCCGCCTTCAGAAACTCGGAGCTCTCAGCCCCGCCCCGGCACTGTGTCACGTTCTCACAATCCCTTCTCTTCCCGCAGGTCTAGTTCACCGCCGAGACCCCCGCTTTCCTCCCCAAGCAGAGCTCTTGCTGCTTCGTGGCGGGATTCGAGAGGGCTCCGTGGATCTGGGGCCTTCACCCCTAGGTCCCTATGCCCGGGGACCTCACTACGATGCCGGTTTCACACTACTGGTGCCCGTGTTTTCTCTAGATGGCACTGGGCACGAGCTGCAACTGGACATGGAATCTTATGCCTGGCTCTGCCTGCCAGAATTGATGCACGGAACCTCGGTCCGAAAGGCATGGCAGGATTGCCTAGGACCCCCAGTCCCAGGAGGACGTGATTCGATCCACCAAACCGAAAGCGAAGAAAGTCCCAAGAACCAGCAAATCTCCGTGGACCAACCGCACGGTTACGTCACTGAACTTGAGCTGCAAGTGTCGTTGGAAAAGTCACCTAGTAACGGTTCTGGGCCCGAGTCGCTTCGGCAAGATTTAACTGATCTTGGCTTTCCCGCACCGCTGAAAAAACTGAATGGTGACGTCACCAAAGCAGCCTCGGATAGTTCAGTCCCAGAGCCCTCGGAGGCTCCGGAGGCGTGGCCCACGTTGTGCCCTGCCAAGGTGGCTGCATGGTTCTTTGCTACGCTGGCTGAGGTCGCCGAGTCCCTGATCCCGGTCCCGGGTGCCCCGCTCTTGGTCCACGCAGCCCGTCACGCGGGGTTCACCACCATCCTCCTGGCTACTCCTGGGCCCCCACGCCGCCTCCTGCTTTTCGACCTGGTCCCCGTGGTGTCCGTGGCTGGCTGGCCCGAGGGGGCTCGGAGCCACTCGTGGGCCGGCCCGCTGGCCTCCGAGTCATCCTCCTTCTACCTGGTGCCTGGCGGCGACATAGAGCGACCGGGCGCTTCCGGCTGGCGGCTGTGCTTCGCCCGCCAGGAGTTGGCGCTCAAGGAGCTCATACCCGCCCCGCTGCTGCAAGCGCACGCGGCTGCCCAGGCGCTGCTGCGCCCGCTGGTGACCGGGACCCGGGCCGCGGCGCCCTACCTTCTGCGGACGTTGCTCTACTGGGCTTGCGAGCGACTGCCCGCGCTCTATCTGGCACGGCCCGAAAATGCAGGCGCCTGCTGCCTGGGGCTGTTGGATGAGCTGGGCCGTGTGCTCGAGGCCGGGACTCTGCCCCACTATTTTCTGAGCGGCCGAAAGCTCTGGGCAGGGGATGGCGCTGCTACGCTGCTCGTGGCGTTGGCCCGGCTTCGTGGGGACCCTGCTCGGGCTCTGTGCGCCACGGTGGAGGAGGCCAAGACTGCGCGCAAGGGGGGCGGCTTAGCTGGAGTGGGAGGCGGGGCCCATTAAAGCCTACTCCTACCAGCATGTAAAGTGCTCACTACCTCACTTGGGAGACAGACTTAGCACCCTGGACCTGAAGATCCCGTTCTAGAAGGGATCCTTGAGAATTCCTTCTTCCCGTCATTCTACTCGCCTCCCGCCCCATCCTGGTACAGGTGGCCCCATTCTGGCTTCTCTGCTCTCCAAATATATGGCCAGCATCCCTCGTGCCCTGGTACATCCTCTGGCAACCATCTCCCCCCAGTTCTTACGGTCTTTTTGGAGTCAGTAGGAACCGGCGGCGGGGGGTGGTGGTGGTGGAACATATTTGCTGACAAAACGTGCAAAGGAGAGCGGCGTGGTGACCAGAGACAAACCAAATTTGGCTTCCGCAAAAGCAAACATTAAAGAGGCCGGATTTCGCCTGAGGCTAGATCTCGACCCCCTCCCCTCCCCCGCCCCAATCTCTTAGTTATTACCCTCACTTTTCCTCATTCAGTTCTGTACTCCCATCCCGGGGAGTAGGGTCCCTTTTTCCACTCTCCGGTAGTCCACCCTTCCATTTATCTTAAGCCCAACCTCTCCCCCCATCCAGGGTGCCATTCAGTGGAGTCACCTCCTGGTCCCTCCTTTGAACCCCGAGACATGCGGCCTTGCCTCAGCTCCCCCTGCTTCTAAAGACCGTCCCCACTCCCTGCCTCCAAGGAACCCCGGGGTTCCACCCGCCCAACTGCACCCCCCTTTCCCGGCGTCTCCGCCCCCTGCCCCGCCCCCAGGCTGGCTCTCAGGGAAGTGGGAGCTGCGGTTGCCGCCGCCGCCTCAGCTTCCCACTGTCGCTGCTGCTACTGCTGCCGCCGCCACCGCCGCCGCACTTGGTCCAGCCGCCAGGCCCAGTGCTCTGATTTTACCCGGCCGGGGCGCTCTGCGGAGACACCCTCACTCTTTGGGGGGCCCGGGGCCCTTACCAGGCGTGGAGGGAAGCTCCGTTTGCGGGGGACTGGGAGGGAGGAGCCTGGAACCGGGGCCAGCACCACCCGTCGCGGGATCAGCAAGACAGGACAGGTTGAGGGGCGTCGGGGAAGGGGGGTGCTGTAGGTAGTCCCAGGGAGGAGGAAGCCCTGTAGCAGAAAGCTCTGATGCACTCTGACTTGTAGGGGGCCTGTTCACATTTAGGAACTGGTGACAGCATGGGTGCACTCCTCTCTTGGGGGGGCTGGTTGGATCGCAGGGCGTGGGATCTGAACAGCACCAGCTGTCCCCAAGGAAATTAAGGGGCAGCCAGAACCCCCCGCAAAAAAACCCCAATGCTCCTTATTTCCAGGTTGACAGAGGGCCCTCCAGACAACCACCTGGTGTATCCACTAGGAAGGGTGGATTTGGAGGTGACTTCAAAAATAGTGGAGGGTAACAAGGTGAGGAAAAGGGCTCAGCAACTTGAACCCTGTGTCACTAGAAATGGGGGTGACTTGGTGGAAAAAAAAATGTATTGTCCAGAGACAGAGTCTGGGAATCCGTTCTCACTGAACAGGAACAGCCTGGATATTCTGAGACATAGTTTTAGGGTACTTTGGTGAAAAAAAAGTGGGGGATTCTCTTCGCTTGGAGAGTGGGAAAAACACCAAGGTTGGGTTCTTCCCTGACATTGGCAGTGCCTCAGTAGGGGTGGGGTGAGCTAATATCCTGAAAGCTAAGGATCCACAACCTTTAGATTGCAATAGTGGATTTGGGAGGAGTACAGGGGCCCTGAAATAGGGTGGAAAGGTGCCTGGGGATATTGGAACCACATATTGGAAATTTAGAGGGTTTTGACTTTGGGATAGGGGAAGTGGGGACAGGGATACTGGAGAGCAGGGGAGGGGCTAGTTTTCAGTAGGGGGCAAAAGTCCAGGGTGGGGTTTACTGAGAGGTACACAGGCCGCTGGGTCCAGGGGAGCTAGCACGGGGGCTCAAGGGTGAGAGCTGGAGGGGGTGTGCTGAGGCTTATCCTAAGGTGCTGTGGGTGGGGTGGTTAGTCGGGAAAGAGCGTCAAAAGCATGCCGTGGTGAGCGGACTTCTCTGGGGGAGCCCAGCGCGCTCCCAGCGCCTGCTGGTTTGGGGGTGTCTCCTCCCGGGGCGCCATGGCGGCGCTGGCTAGTAGCCTGATCCGGCAGAAGCGGGAGGTCCGCGAGCCCGGGGGCAGCCGGCCCGTGTCGGCGCAGCGGCGCGTGTGTCCCCGCGGCACCAAGTCCCTTTGCCAGAAGCAGCTCCTCATCTTGCTGTCCAAGGTGCGACTGTGCGGGGGGCGGCCCGCGCGGCCGGACCGTGGCCCCGGTGAGTGGCTGGGGCGGGGTCTCTGGGACTGGGGTCTCTGCCTGGGAGGTTGAGGAGAGGGGCTCTGAAGCATGGAGCCCGACTGAGGGAGGCTCCCGGAAAGTGAAAAGGGGTGGACCAAGACAACAAAGTCTGCCAGTCTATGCCTCAGTTTCCCTTCTCTTTTGCCGGTAACCCGATTCTCCTTGCTTTCGAGAGCAAGGGGAAGGCTTGAGGGGCTAAGTCTGGCGCGCCAAGCCTCGTGGCTCCCGCTCCCTTCCCACCCCCACCCCCAGGCTCCCCACCCCCACCCCCCTTCTCCTACGTGCAGGCTCTCGCGATTCAATCCATCCACAGCTGAGGGGCCTGGGGGTTCCGGACGCCTGGGTCACCCCAAGGGTTTCTGCGGCCCCGGCAGCCCCGCCCCCGCCCCGGTTCTCCCGCTCCTCCACGCCTTGGCTGGATTCCTCCTGGCCGAGCTTGGCTGGCTCAGCGCCAATCTCCCCAGCTCTCCCCTGGGTGTCCTTGCAGCTACCTCGCCAAACCGCCCCTCTTGTGCGCCCTCCTCCTGTGACCTGAGCTTCAAGAGAGGAGCTGGGTACACCCCATTACCCTCCACGCGACTCCGAAACCGGGTCCCACGAGCTCAGGGGACCCTCTGCAGCGAGGAACTCAGACACAAAACCAGGCTGGTGAGAGACCCTCGCGGAGACTGGGGGGTCGTACCACCTATAAGGGGGTGCACGGAAGTCGGCGGAGAGCAAGCGACCGGCAAGGAGAGTTGTGAGGGATAGCGTGTGTGGTCCCCGTCCAGGTACCACAGTCAGGAAGTCCCTCTGGCCCCGCTCCCGCCCGCTCCCAGCTCCCCAGGGCTGCCCCCTCGCGCCCTCCTCCCCTGCCGCGGGCCCGAGGCAGTGGTACGGTCCGCAGCCCACCCTTTGAGTGGGACCCGGCCCCCACGTGACTCAGCCTGCCTCCCCGCCTCCCGCCCCTCCCCCCATTTCCTTGGTTTGGTACCGAATGTCCCCCACCCCAGGTGGGTTACCTGGCTGAAGGGGAAAGGCTGAGCCTCAGGGAGGCCTGGGCCCCCGAGCCAGCGGACTGACAGATACAGACAGATGGGTCAGTGTCAGACTGGCCGGCGCTGGGCCAAGGCGAGGCCCGCGCCAAGCGAGCGACAGCAGCAGCAGCAGGTGCTGAGTCAGCGTCAGGCCCTGTCCCACCCCCACTCTTGAGGAGGCCCCCCTACCCTGTGGTCACCTTGCTGCCCCCCACATTCGCAAACACACGGCCCTTTCAGCTGCCCTGCCTGTCTCCCTCTGCTTTTTGATGTACGTCTCCTTTCCTCTTCCCTCCCTCTCCCCCGCCCCCCCTCCGGTTTCTGGTTGAGCTGAAGAGTAGGAATTAAGTCATTTAAATAAATTTCAATAAATTAAACCGAAAGCTGGTGGTTAGAGGAAGCAGAAGAGACCCACACTCAGCATCCTCAGGAATCAAAGAGGGGTGGGAGAGAGATTTCTTGGAGGGTCAGAAAGTTGGGTCTTAGTATCCTATTCCTTCCCTCCACTCTCCTTTCTTTTTCCCTCTGATCCCATCAAGTGTAGGAATGTTTCTGGGAACAGAGATGTCATTTTCAAAGATTAATGTCTCTTTTTCTAGAGCCTCAACTCAAAGGCATCGTCACCAAACTGTTCTGCCGCCAGGGTTTCTACCTCCAGGCAAATCCTGACGGGAGCATCCAGGGCACCCCAGAGGACACCAGCTCTTTCAGTGAGAGGGGAAGCCTGTCCCTGGGTGGGAAGGGGGGATAGCGGGCCTAGGAGACTAGGACAGCCCTATTCCTGCTTCAGGTTTTGTTTTCAGTCTGCCTCTTTGACTCCCAAAGGAGGAAGTGAAGCTGGGATGGGGGGGAGTTCTGATGGGGGCTCAAGGCCTGAGGTACTGATGTCCCCTCTCTCCATCCCCAGCCCACTTTAATCTGATCCCTGTGGGGCTCCGTGTGGTCACCATCCAGAGTGCCAAGCTGGGTCACTACATGGCCATGAATGCTGAGGGGCTCCTCTACAGCTCGGTGAGACAATGAGGCTGAGTGACTTGGGGTTTGGAGATTCCCCAGCTACAACTTTTTCAACTACAGATATTTTACAGTTCAGGACGCCCTCTCACTCCAGCTCTTGCTGATGTCCTGTCATTACCATCCACTCCAGAGTGCCTCTCTAGGGTCCCTCTAACCCATCTCTCACAATAGCCCTCCACATACCCCAGGCTTTTAGTGTCCAACTCTTTCAGCCATTTAGGGCTCCTGTTTCCTATCCTACCTCCTCCAGACTTCATTATTACTCACTTCCCCAGAGTCATCAGGATAGGGAGTGGTGAGAGGTTGGGAATGTAGTGGAGAAAAAGGTATCTTTTCATTCCAGAGCCCCCCAACGTCTAGTTCCTAACCCTCAGGGGCCTACCAGACTCTTCCGTGTCCTCCCTCTCTCCCAGTTACCACATGGACTCAGAAGTTGGCCCTCCCAGCCTGAAATGTATGGATTATATTCTGACTTGTTCTTCCCAGGGCTCCCTTCTGTCCAGTGATGTTTCTATTTGTCTCTTTGTCTATGTGTGCCTTCCTGGGCCTTTGTCTCCTCAGCAACATTTCACAGCTGAGTGTCGCTTCAAGGAGTGCGTCTTTGAGAATTACTATGTCCTGTACGCCTCTGCTCTCTATCGTCAGCGCCGTTCTGGCCGGGCCTGGTACCTAGGCTTGGACAAAGAGGGCCGAGTCATGAAGGGAAATCGAGTCAAGAAAACCAAGGCAGCTGCCCACTTTGTGCCCAAACTCCTGGAGGGTGAGTATGGACTGAAGAAAATGGGGGCCACACGGGAGGGTACTGACTTTGACATGGATATTTAGTGACACACATCTCAGGGGCTACAAGTGTGAAGAGGACACCTGTTATGACAGGTCAAGGCAGGAAGACTTTGGCCTTTGGGGATTTGAGGAGTTCTCCTCCTAAGGGTTGGGGTTCCCAGAGGATGAGTGTAGGGAAAGGGAGCCCTCTCAGAGCTCTGATTCTGTCTAGGTCTCTCTGTGCTTAACTCTCCTTCCTGCTCCTCTCTCTCCCTTTCACAGTGGCCATGTACCGGGAGCCTTCTCTCCACAGTGTCCCTGACACCTCCCCTTCCAGTCCCCCTGCCCCCTGAAATGTAGACCTTGGACTGGAGGCTCCTGCACTTGCACTGGTCTAGCCACCACCACAGCCTGTCTCCCAGTCCTGCTCCTGGACCTGCTCTCATCCCAGCTGCTGTTCTCATGTCCTGAGCAGCCAGGTCCCACCAGGTGCTCTACCTGGAGGGAGCCTAGGAACTGCTGAAACCCTTAGATGCTTGGACCTGGGAGGAGGTCATACAGGTGGATGTTTGAAAATGGTCCTGGCTGATCACTTCTTTCCTTCCACACTTACACCCCCCACCCCCCCAAAGCCTTTTCCTGAGATGGTGCTGGGGGTTTCCAAACTGAGAGAACAGGACACAAATATTCCCCACCCCAGGCTCAGCCAGTTCCTGGAGCCCTTTTCATTGCCTCTGAGCCATAGATTTATAGGTCTACTGGAGCTCAGGATTAGTTTCCTTTCACTACTCCACCTTCTGCCTTGTTCTGGACAGGTTCTGGAACACCAGGCACCCCAGCCAGGGCCATTTCTCTTCTAACGCTCTGTGCTGGAATGCAGGCATGCTGTCAGGCTCTGTTCTGGATCCATCAGGCTTTCTTGACCCAGATAACCCTTGGTTTCCAAGTAGAGAAAGGCTGGATTTGAGTCCTGTCCAGCTCTTGGCCTTGGCCTGAACTGGGTCCAGTCTCAGATCACCACAGGTTTAACTCTTTTAACCCAGAGCATGGTGTTCTAGACACAAATGGAGCCATATTTCCTTCTGAATCTCAAAGAATATAGACCACGACTCTCCACCCTTCCCTCCAGGATGGAACTGGGGCCTATATAGCCATATTATTGCTCTAGAGTAAGTTCTAGACCCATCCTCCCTCCCACCTTCTCTAGTGATACCTATTAAGGATGAGTTCTGGAAAGGACCCAGCTATGATTCATAAAGAACTAAGTCCTGGGAGAATTAAGAACTACTTCTTGTTTTACCTAGATAATTTTCTAAAAACCTTATTCTTCCTATAGAATACTAACCTTATTTTTCCATGCAGTTGTTAGCTCTTACAACTCAGCTGGGGCCCAGGAAAATAAAGTCTGAAGGGAAGAGGAGTTTTAGAAGGAATCCTTGGCTCACTGTGGAGAAGCCAGGATGGGGAAGCAGCCAAAACTATGACATAATTGGACCTGTGCCTGGGTTGGGGGTACATGAACACTTAGCTACCTCGGCAAGAATTCCTTCCAGATCCCCTTTAAAGCTGAGGTCTTTAGGGTAATGGATCTAGAATAAAAAGGACAAATATGGCATAGACCTTACAGTGTACAGATGATGTGTTGTAGAATTATGCACCTGAAACCTGTGTAATTTTGTTAACTAGTGTCACCCCAATAATAAAAATTTTAAAAATAATAAAAAACATGACATAGGCTTGACCCCCCCCCCCCTAGTGAGGATACCCCAATTCAGCAGTAAGTCCCACCACTCTCCCCTAGGTCAGGCCAAGGAGAGTGAGGGCCTCTTGGGTTCCAGACCTCATGTACCTCCAGAGCTTCTAATTGAATAGAACTTGTTTTACTTTACAGCTTATAACTTCAGCTGTGTTTTAGGTACCCAAAAAGGGCCTGACTAGATTCTTCTGAAAAACGCGGAGAGCTAGGGACAGGCCTGGAAAAGATCAGGAACCCAACTAGTGAACTAGGAGGTAAACTGAGCAGCCTCAGACCTGGGCATGGAAGACTGAGGAGGCCCTAAAGGAAGGGCTAGGGCTCGGAGACAGTTCACTTTCCCTCAGGCACTTTCTACTTCTAGCTTGTTGCAAGAGGGGTTGATGCTTCCCTCACCCACAGAGACCCCGCCCAGGCCCCACTCATCTCCTGGCTCTGCTCCCAGGGGACCCGGTTCCACTCCATGCATTCCCAATTAAAGAAGATTTATACAACCTATGTGTTGTCTGTTATCTGTGGGTGGCGGGCATTGGCAGTTGTTCGGGGCGGGACCAAGTCCCAGGGGCGGGACGGGCCGGGTGGGCCGGCGGCTGCCCCCCAACAACAGGTGCACATTCTTGGGCGCCTCGTCACTTCCCCTGCGCTGGCCGTCCTGGCGGCTCACCGAGCGAACTCACTGAAAGCGGCCGGGCTATGACCCCAGGAGCGCTGCTGCTGCTGTTGCTGGGGGCGCTGGGGGCGTCGCTCGCCCCGGGTAAGTCTGGGCCTCAAAGGGCCAGTGACAGGGCCAGAGGTCGTGGCCGAGCACCATGGCTTCACTTAGTGCCTCTCCTCCAGGCGCCCGCGGCTCGGAGGCAGAAGGCCGGCTTCGCGAGAAACTTTTCTCGGGCTATGATAGCTCGGTGCGGCCGGCGAAGGAGGTCGGAGACCGCGTCAGGGTCAGCGTTGGTCTCCGACTGGCGCAACTCATCAGCCTGGTGAGGGCGCACGCGGGCGGGGGCGTGGCTTTAGGTACAGCGGGACTCGGGGACCGCTGGGGCGGGACCAGGCTGAGAGCTGCACCACCGGCAGGTTCGGCCAGGGGCAGAACCGGGAACGGTGATGAACCTGCCTGGGGACGAACCTTGAAGTGGAACTGGGCCTGATGGACTGACTTGAGGCGGGGTCACGGGCTGGAGCGGAGCTTGGGGCGGGACAGCGTCAGTCAACAACGGCGCTGGGTGAATTTCTAGCAGTGGGTGGGGCCCGCCCGGGGCGGGACTCGTAGAGGCATTGACTGACATTACCGACTGCGGGGAGCTCCGAGGTAGAGGCGGGGCTTGGAACCAGGAGGGTGGGACTCAGAAAAAGGGTGGAGTTTCCAGGGAGAGCTTGACCCGTCGAATCCCCCATTTCTCTCCACTTACATAACCTCTACCTTTTAAACTTTTCCCTTCTAGAACGAGAAGGATGAGGAGATGAGCACAAAGGTGTACTTAGACCTGGTACGGAGGCCCCACGGGGTGGGAAAGGGTGTCCCGCTGCCGTTACAAATTTCCTCTAATGTTCGGCCCAGTCAAAACTACTTTTTGCATCACAAACTCAAAACACATTTATAACTGAAACAGGAGCTTCAGGAAACAATACCCATCTTTACTACGGGAGTTGTACTTCATTTATTTTTCATTCTAATTTTTTTAAAACACTGGTTTGGAGCCCCTAATTTGATTCCTGACCCAGGAAAGGGTCCCGAATTGCAGTTTGAAAGCCACTGTTTTAGACGATAGCTAATGCAACATCTTCGTTGTTACAGACTAAAAAATTGGGGCCCGTTGCGAGGAAAGGGTAGATTAGCTGATGGAGTCCGAGCAAGTGCAGGTGGAGCGGGAATCAGAACGCCCGGCCTCCAGAATCCCAGCCCGGTCCGTGTTGCTCCCCACCCCTGCACGCACTGCCCACTTCCTTCGGGCATCCCAGTTGCCTCCCGGCCTCCAGCCCCTAACAGCCGCCCTCAGCCTCTGCTTCCCTAGGAGTGGACTGACTACAGGCTGAGCTGGGACCCCGCAGAGCACGAGGACATCGATTTACTCCGCATCACGGCTAAATCCGTGTGGCTTCCAGATGTGGTGCTGCTAAACAAGTAGGATCTTCCCAGGACTGGGGGTGGGCGAGGCCTCTGGAAGGGCGGGCCATTCGGAGGGCGGGGCCTGATCCCAGGTGAGAAGATACCTTCCCTGCAGCAACGACGGAAATTTTGATGTCGCTCTGGACATTGACGTCGTCGTAGCCTCCGACGGCTCCGTACGCTGGCAGCCCCCTGGCATCTATCGCAGTAGCTGCAGCATCCAGGTCTCTGGGCTCCACCTGGGACACTCAAGGCGCTCTTAGAAATCCTCCCCCTCCTCAGATACCCTGACTCCCGTCCCTTCTCCATTAATCCCCCTGATCCTCACATTTCTCTTGCCCTCCTGATTTTCCATTGTTTCATCTTCTCTGCTCACTTTCATTGACTTCCTTTTTTCCTCAGTAACTCCCCTCCATTGGTCCTGGCCTCCCCTAATAACCTTCCAGTTCGTTGGTGACCCCCACTTCCCTGTGACCTCTCCTGGTGGCCCCCATTTCCCTGGTGCTCCATATCCTATGATCCCTATCTGCCCTGTGACCTCCCTAACTCCCCCAGCCCCGATCAGTTCTCTGCCAGCTCTAATGACTCCTCCTTCCATTCAGGTCACCTACTTTCCCTTTGACTGGCAGAACTGCACCATGGTGTTCAGTTCCTACAGCTATGACAGCTCAGAGGTCAGCCTGGACACTGGCTTGGATCCAGATGGACAGGAACAGCAGGAAGTCCATATTCATGAAGGGACCTTCATTGGTGAGTGGGCCTGGCTCCCACATCTATGGGTTTTATGGCTTCCAGTTTCTAACAGGCTGATAAATAACAGCAATGCCAATACAACCCTGTGGTGTCAGCAAGATACGTATGACTATCTGCATTTTGCAAATATGGAAATTAAGACTTATTTAAGTTTATTAGTGATGGGCTGTCCAGCCTAGTGTCCACAGCTAGCCCCTTATCACATCAGCCTCCTCTGCTCTAGAATGGGGCAGAGCAAGCCATATCCGGCACCAACAAGGACCAGGTCCCACATCTGTGTCTCCTTCTCCTGTTCTTCCCCTCCACCAAGAAAATGGCCAATGGGAAATTATCCACAAGCCTTCTCGGCTAATCCGGCCTCCGGGGGATCCTAGGGGAGTGGGGGAAGGACAGCATGAAGAAGTCACCTTCTACCTCATCATTCGCCGGAAGCCTCTCTTCTACCTGGTCAACGTCATTGCCCCCTGCATCCTCATCACTCTCCTGGCCATCTTCGTCTTCTACCTGCCGCCAGATGCAGGTAAGGGGTAAAGGGGGCCCAGCCCTCCTTTTTACTAAGAGCTCAGCTTCCACCTCTCCACCCTTAATCCAGGCAAGGTTTTTCTGCCAAGTCAAGCCATCATGGATTGTACTTCAGCAATCTCACTCAGGTTTTCTCTTCAACCAGAGCCTTTTCATCTGGATCCAGATTCTACCTCCAGCCTTAGGCTCTGCCTGTCTTCTGCTGCCCATTTCTTTCCACCCAGTAATTTCTGAACTCTTCAGAATCCTAGTATCTCATCCTTGCAACCTCCACTCCTCTGACCAACAAGATCCCAGGTTTAGACAATTCTCCTTTTCCCTGTCCTCATTCCTTGCATCCTCTTTGCCTCACTTTTTAGACACCTACTTGTCTCTTAAAGTCCCATTTTCCTTGGAAATAATAGCCAACATTTCTCTAGGAGGCAGCACAATGTAGTTGGAGTAATCTTGTGCAAATTCCTTAATCTCTATGTGTCTCATTTGTAATCTAGAAATGAGGACGATTATTGCTCCTACAGAATAGGATTATTTTGAGGATCAACTGAGTTAATTGAACTATGCCTGGGACCCAGTAAATTCTATGTAGGTGGTGGTATTGTCTTTGCTATTTTTGAGCAGTGGCTGTGCAGTAATACAATTAACACATTACAAATATTAACTCGATTCTAACCTTTACAACAACTCTGTGAGGTAAGTACTTCTTCGTCTTCCTATTTTACAGAGCAGGATAAAGAGGCTGAGCGAGTTTAAGTCATTTGTCTGACATTACACAGTTAGGAGAGGCAGTGTTGCTATTTCAACCTTGGTTAGTGCCAATCTGATTCAGACTGATACCCTTAACTCCTGGTATTCAAAATATGCTTTCCTTCTCTTTGAAATCAAGCCCTCTTTCTACCTAGGGAAGGAGTGTAATGCAGCTCGAGAACATACTTCCAAATGTGACTTTTACTTCCTTCTGGAGCAAGGCAAATCTTGGAACCAAATATTATAGGACTAAAGTAGAGCAGACCATAAAAGTTATTTATTTCAATACCTTCCATGAAGTTTGCAGTGCCTGTTGTATGCCACAGGAATAACCAACCACCTGGCATATATATTCTTATATACTTTGTTAACTTTTAATGATAGGATCTGATTTACATTTTAACAAGATAAATCTGGCTGTTCTGTTAAGAGGGAGGGGGAGGGGCAAAGGATGAAGCAAAGAGGCCTTTATAATAACTCAGACCTGAGGTAAGGGTGGTTTATAGCAGAGTGGTAAGGGTAGATGTGATAAGTCATCAGTTTCAGGATATATTTTGAAGGTAGAGCCGTTAGGTTTTCTATGAATCAGATATGGGATGAGAGAAAGAGGAGAGCTGAAAATGACTCAAAGGGTTTTGGCCTGTGCCACAGGAAAGATGAAATTATTTATGAAATGGGGAAGACTATGGAAGGGGTTGGTGATGAGGGAATTTGTTTTTAGATATGTTAAGTTTCAGATGTCTATTGGACATCCAAGTGGAGAGATTAAGTTGGCAGGTGAATGTAAGTCTGGAGTTTAAGGGAATAAGTCCAGCCTGGAGGTATAAATATAGGAATCATTTGCATGCAGTTGGCCCTTCTAAAAGTCTGTCCTTCCAAAAGTGGGCTGGGAGCATGGTCACCAAATATGCCATGGGGATTGCCTTCTGGCAAAGCCTAATCCTTCTGCCTTACCCTCTGCCCCCCAAGGAGAGAAGATGGGGCTCTCGATCTTTGCCCTGCTGACTCTTACTGTGTTCCTACTGCTGCTGGCAGACAAAGTGCCCGAGACCTCCCTGTCTGTCCCCATCATTATCAAGTACCTCATGTTTACCATGATCCTCGTCACCTTCTCAGTCATCCTTAGCGTCGTTGTTCTCAACCTACACCATCGCTCACCTCACACCCACCAAATGCCCCTGTGGGTCCGTCAGGTAAGAAAATCTCTTCCTCTTGCTCTTAGTATTTGGCTTTTTGCCCAGTTATGACTTTTCCCTCCTACCACTTCAACCTTCCCTTTCACAGACCTGAGGGAGAACTACAACTGTTCATGGAGTGTTGAAGTGCCAAACCCTGCTGGGTGCTGAAACGTTGCACAATTAAATTTACCCTCCCATCATTACCATTTCATAGGTCCCACACTCTCTTCATCAATACTACCCATCCAGGGTCCCAGGGAAACACTCTCAGGGTTTGGTTCTTCATCCTCATAACCTTCCTCTCCAGTCAGGAAGCCTCCCAACCCCACTTAAGAGCTCTGAAGGCTGTGTGGTTGCATTTCCCTACCTGTGTAGCTCTGTAGGACATATACACGCATGCTCAGGAATGGGCATGTGGTGTGCGGGTAGTTGGCTGCTTCTGAAAGCATGAGACGACCCGTCCAACATGCCTCTTCTTCTACTCTGCAGATTTTCATCCACAAACTCCCTCTGTACCTGGGTCTGAAGAGACCCAAATCTGAGAGAGACCAGAAGCCCGAGCCACCTCCTGTAGCCCTCAGGGAGTCTCTGGGAAGTGGCTGGGGTCGGGGAACAGATGAATATTTCATCCGGAAGCCTTCGAGTGATTTTCTCTTCCCCAAACCCAACAGGTAGAACCTACTCAGGAGAGGTAGAACTACAGTTCCCAGAAGACTGTGCAGAGGAAGGCGGTCTAAGCTCCCGAAAGATGCTGTGGTTGAGCATCATGGGAGTTGTAGTACCCCTTCTGCTGCTCGCTTTGCTGAAAGGTGGACGCTAAGCCATAGGGATGGGAGGAATTAAGGAAGGCTGGCGAGGTCACCGCCGGTGGCGGGGAGCCTGAAAGCTTCTGAAAGAAGGCGGGGTGTTGGGGCAGGGTGTTGGAGTGCTGGCAATGTCTTTGCACCCGGGACGTGATCGAACGGTCCCGCCTCTTCCAGGTTCCAGCCTGAACTGTCTGCCCTGGATCTACGGCGATTTATCGATGGTCCAAACCGCGCTGTGAGCCTGCCCCCCGAGCTACGGGAGGTCGTTTCCTCGATCAGTTACATCGCTCGACAGCTGCAGGAACAGGAGGACCACGACTCGGTAAGAACTGAGAGGGTGGAGCAGGGTAGAGCCGTGGTGGCCTTGGCTCCACCCGCAAACTCAGGCTCCGCCTCTATTCGCTCTTTATTTTTGATTGGAAGCGTCCCTCATTTGGTCCCGCCCCCTGCTTTCCGACTGGTTCTTTACTGTCACCAACCGTGGGTAGCTCAGCTCTCTGGTTTCGCAGTCGGCCTTTTTCTCAGAGCTGTGGTAGGAGGACCAGGGCAGGGTATGGGGGTTTGGGGGTGGCCTTCCCCGGGGTCTGGAGCTCAGGGACAGTTTCCTCTGCCTACCCCCAGTTGAAGGAGGACTGGCAATTTGTGGCTATGGTAGTGGACCGCCTCTTCCTGTGGACCTTCATCATCTTCACGAGTGTTGGGACCCTCGTCATCTTCCTGGACGCGACATACCACTTGCCCCCGCCCGACCCCTTTCCTTAGGACCTAGAGCCAAGACCCAAGTCCTCGGCCAGCTGACGTGAGAGTTCGGCAGTGCTCTAGAGCCCTATCCCTTCCTGCCTCTTAACTCCTTCACTAGGGATCCAGTCATCCCATTTCCCGGGAGAGAGCCCAAGTGGGGCTGGGTGTACGGAAGCCTTGGGCCCACCAGAAATGCACTATTAGCTTTTTTACTCTTCGGCTTCTTAAAGAAGCTCTTTTGAATATCAACATCCAGGTTCCCAGGAAAAAGGAACAAAAGAACAAGAACTAGACTGTAAGCCTTATGAGGGCAGGCACTGCGTCTTGTACTGTAATATCTCCAGCACCTAGCACATGTCCTGCTCAACATTTGTTGAATAAATAGGGACTTTTTTTCTGGAAGGAAATACACCAATTAATAGCACTTATGATTGCATGTTGGGACTAGTGGTTATTTTTCCTTTGTTTTTACCGTTCTATAACTTAATATGTTTTGAAATAAGTATTATCTTTAGGATAAGAGAAAAAGGTTATTTCCAAAAGGATGTATTTGTAATGAGGAGAGAGCATACTTTAAAAACCTCCAAGTTCCAGCTTTGGTACCCAAATTTTGGACGGCTACTAAACTGTTCTAAGTTTCCAAATCTATACAGTGGAGCTAATAATAGTATCTGCTCCCTACTCTAAGGATCATATGAGAAGATGGGAACAAAAGCACTATGCAGTATGTATCAGAGGTTGTGAACTTATGTTTTGTGTGGCCCATGGCATTGGCCTGCAAAATTCTACATTTGAATTAGTTAGCTAATTTTAAAATTTGGATATTTCAGAGAAATTTGGATTTCTGGCTTCTCTTAAAAATTAAAAAAAAGGAACTACAGTAACACCAGGCCTCATTCCCGTTGGCAACAACCTGCTAGAGCTCATTAGTGGCTGCCCACCCTGGTCAGTTCCTCAAAGCTCCCACCCACCTGACTAGCTTCACTCATTTTACTTACCTATCCCTCTGTAACACTAGACAAAATACAAGGGAGAGCACTGGGGACAAGGAGTTGAAGCCAATGGGAGGCTAGGAATGGAAAAAGAAAGGTGGTTGTGTCTCACAGCCATCACATATTTTGTGCCTGTTTCAATTTGGAGAAAGGGTTGCACCTGGTTTATGGCGACACCTTTCTGGGACATGAAGATCTTGTGCCCAGCAGGCTGTGCGAACTGAACTGAGTTTAATGTTTCTGCCTGGAGGTCAGACCGAATTCAGCTTGAGCCTCGTAGCTGCTGCAGTTACAATGAAGTACCTCATACCTACTCAATTGCTGGAGGTTGTTGTCCTAAGAGGGAGAATAGGGCTACAACTCCCAAGGATCCCTGTGGAACAAGGTCGGCATGTCCCTGTCCAGCCAGACCCACCAGCCACGCAAATAATTGCACCTGGCATCCCACTGCGGAGCACAGTTTGTTTGTCTTGTTGGTTTATTGGCCTAGAGAGTTGGACACACACACAAATGCGGAGATAAATATTGGTCAGTTTCTCTAAATCTGGGTCCTCACTACATATAGAACTAGAGTCTGTAGAATTCTAAATCTTGCGTGCTGTGGCACAGAACCAGTAGCCTTCCCACTCCACCATCACCCTTCTTCCCAGGGAACATGAGGAAAGAGGGCACAAACTGACAAGACGGTAATTTTCAAAAGATGAAATTGTAACACCCCAAATTTCCAACATCTGAAGTTCACAATATTCAAGTTCCCCCTATCTTTTAATCTCCATTTCGCCATAATCTCATTTGTAGCCCAGAACCACCAACTTCTGGAAACTATTTTCCTAAGTCATATTTTCAAAAAATAAATGTCTACAATCTCAGTCCTCCCAAAATGGTCTTAGAATTTTGACCTGCAGAAATTCAAATTCCCTGGTCCATCCTCAACCCCTTCCATCTCCTGTGCCTTTTTGCCTCTGGAGTTCAGGTTAAGGATATAAGGGGACTGTCATCCCATCTGCCCCCTGCCTCCAAGACCTTCCTCAGTCTCTCTTGTGGTTCCGCTGTGTGTGTATATATATAATTTGTGTGTAGATATAGATATATATATATATGTATTCTTTATTAGGTACTTTTTTCGCAGTTTTTTGTAAAGTGCCAGAAACAAGATTTGTGGGAACTTTTTAGTGATTTTTTTCTTTTTTTGCATTTTTCCCTGTTTAAATTTTTTTTTCTCCCATAAAAATTGGAACTTGGTACATTCAGTAGGAAAACTCTTCACTCGGACTGTGGCCAAGACCAAGAAAAGTGCAAAGAGACAGAGGAGTAGTGAAGGAGCAACACTCCTCCATGGTTAACATTCAGGGGGCCTGTCAAGAACCTCCCCTCTGTGTAGTCTGAGAGGATAAGAGGCAGGGGGATGCTCCTGTCCCTCCTCCCAAATTCATCTTCCTCTAAAAGCCATGATCTTGCCCTTTCAACATCTTTTGAGAGGGCAGCCATCTTGGCCCCAGAAAACAGTAGCTGGGAAAAAGGCTGCCATTTTGATGACAGCAACTTTCCCCCTTTTTAAAACTGCACTTCTCTAATTCCCATTTATCAAATTTGCTCCCCCAAGCTGGCTCTCCCCTTGTGAGCTGGGTTTTTCTGGAGGGGGAGGTGGGGGGATGGGAAACGTTCATCCAATCACAGAGTGGGGAGGCCCAGTTTATCAGAGAATTAGGAGCAAATGTTTCTCCAACAACCCACTGGAAGGAAACATAGGGACCCTGACCAGGGTTAACTAGTGCAAATTAGGGATTAGGGACTATTTAAGGTCCCTGCACCCCATCCCTAGGCTGGGATCTTTGGGTGTGGGGAGCTGAATCAAAGATGGGGTATAAGGTGCTATTGTAGAGGGAAAGTTGGTGGGGATACCCCAAAGCCCACCAAGGGAATAGTATGGTTTCCCCAAAACCATCTGGAGTGATTGGTGAGGGAGTGATACTGGGGAAGATGGGGGTAAAGGTAAGGATGGGAGGTCATGTGCAAATCTTGGGCTTACTCACCCATCCAACCCCCATTATTTGTCTGGCTATTTGGTCTAGTCTGGGAGAAACCATCAGGAATAAAACAGGGAGAAAGTAGATATCCTTCCCCACCCCATATGGAACTCCTCCCTCCTCACCCCCAAATCTGGTTTAGCCCAGAAGAGGCCATATGAAGAGGCAGAAAGAGGTGTCATCTACTCACCTCTTTGCCTTGGAAGAATCTGGGGCTCACTGGATTTGGGGGTCGAGAGAGAGCCAAGATTGGTGCTGCCCTGGGCTGGGAAAGAGACAGATGGGTAGCCCTCCTCCCCAACACCTCCTTGACCTGGATTGGGAGAGGCCATCTCCAGAGTCTAGAAGTATGAGGAGGAATATGGAAGATCCAAAGGCATAGAAGCCAAGGAAGGCATGGCATCTTAACGTGAAGGAAAAAGGGACACATAAATCCACCATGGGGAGAATAGAATCCAAAGCCAAGCTCCCAGGTGGGTGGGTGTCAGGTATCACAATGGTCTGGTCCAGGCCCTGGGCCATGGAGAATGGAATGTGCTGGGAAGCATCTGGGCAAGGGCTTAGAGACAGCTTCAGAATGAAGGGGGGTCATTAGGTGAGAGATGGTTTCCCCCTAGGTATACGAATCAGGGGGGTGGGTTAGACATTCAGAGCTGGTGGGGGCCATGAGTAGAGATTCATTTAAGTATATTGCTCAGTTGCCCCAAGGGCTGGAGAAGGGAATGGGAGCTGGCCCTGCCCCTCATGGAGGCCATTCCCTGGAGGAGAACCGAGAGGGGGACCACCAAAGATCCCTTCCCAGGAGATAGGAAAACTACAATCTCACACAAAGCAGCCTGACTCCTGAGCTCCAGGAGCCCCTAAGTCCCTGCACACAAGAGTGTGGAGAGGCTCCCAAGGGGCAGGGAGGCCAGGGAGCTGGTAGTGGCGGGGGTGTTCAGGGAGGGTGACATCTGGTGAAAGGGGAGATCTGGACCCAGAGCTCACCCCACATCTCCCTTCTGGGTTCCCTCAACCCCTGCCCATTCCCCTTCTCCCTTAGGGGGGACTGATGGAGGAAGAGTTGGAGGGGGTGGAGTTGGGGGAGTAGGGGGTACTGCTTGAGGGTTGACTGCGTAGCCAAAGACCCCTGGTAGGAAAGGAAGGGCCCCCCCACCCTTCTCATCAGGTAGGACCATGTTAAGAGCAACTGGGAGAGCAGCCAAGTTGCTGAAGTTGTAAGGGTAGGCAGCAAGGAGCTGGGGGCCATAGACGAGTGGGTAGGGCTCAGGGTAGAAGGTGACTTTGGCAGCTCCTATCCCTTCCATTCGGTCCCCTTCCCCAGCCCCCACTGACCCCTCACTCCCAGGTTTTCCCCTACCACCACCAGGTTCCCGGCCGCTTCCAATCAGAGCCAGTGGAAATTCCTGCACAGGTGGGTATGCATAGGTGCCCCCTCCTGCCACCACTGGGGGCTCCTCACCCCCCGAGATGACAGGGTCCTGGACTGAGGCCATCTCAGAAGCTTCCTCAGCAGCAGCACTCCCGCCACCTGCCTCCCCGCTGGATGAGGAGACTTGCATCTCTTGGGGGGCCTCTTCCTTGACATCCCCGGGTCTGGTGCCAGTGCTGCCCTTGGAGTAGGCAATGACAGGTGTGGGCGTGCCCCCAGGCCTCTCAGCAGCATGCCTCTGCCCGTGGCGGCTCAGGGCGGCTGCTGTCTTGCACACCTTGGCGCAGTGAGGGCAGGCAAAGCGGGTGGAAGACCTCCGTCCATTCCGGGAGCTGTGGGAGCCCCCACTGTGGGCCTCCTGGTGCTTTCGCAGCTTCCTCAGGGTAGCAAATGTTTGGGCGCAGTCCCCGCAGCGGTGCCTCCGCTCGCCACAGGCACGGCCGCCGGGGCCCTCAGCCGCTGGGGTCTCCTCCCAGCTCCTCTGCTCGAGCTTCTGTCTCCAGCGTGGTGGCCTGCGGCCTCTGGGCCCCCCGCTGCCCCCACTGCCACCTGTGCCTGCAGCTCCAGCCTTGCGCTTGGGCTTGTACGAGTAGTAGGGCCTCCAGAGCTGGTCCTCCCCAGCAGCCTTCGATTCCTCCTCCTCCTCCTCCTCCTCCTCCTCATCGTCCTCATCTTCCTCACTCTCCTCCACTTCCTCTCCGCTCAGTTCCCCAGGACGCAGGTCAGTTTCTGAGATGCGGCGCTTCACAATGGCCTCCTCACCGATCCGCACAGTGATCTGACACAGTGGAGGTGGCACCTGTAGCTGAGGACCCCGGCCAGGCCCTGCAGGAGGACCCCCATCCCCACCAATCCCACCAGCTGGCTTGGCCATGTAGGTCAGAGTCCTTCCGGCCCGCAGGTTGCGGCCTTTGGCCTCCTCTGTGGCCATGGCAGGCCCTGCAGCCGTGGCTGGGCTGCCTGCTGTGGCTGGGCTGGTTGGCATGGGTGCAGGCACTGGGGGAGGAGGGGGGTACTCACGTTTTTTGGGGGGCCTCGGGGGAGCAGTGTAAGTGATGACCGAGGCAGCTTGGGCCCCACCTGTGTTGGCCAGCCCACTCCCTGCTCCACCACTACTACTGCCCCCGTGAACAATGACAGAGGGAGCTGGGTGGGCAAAAGTGATGACGGAGGGTGGGGGGCCAGTCTCTGGGGCAGGTGGGGGTCCAGGTGGTGAGCTGGCTGGCATTGCTGTAGGGGCCGGTGTGTTGAGGCTTGGAGAAAGAGGAGCCTCGGGGGCTCCCTGGCTGTAGGTCTTGTAGGGTCGCTTGGCTGCCCGCATGGGGAGCAGGCGGTATAGCTTGAGGGTATTGAGCTTGGGCTTATAGCCTCCATTGGGTGTCTTCTCACTGGCTAGGAGGCCTGGGCTAATACCATGGAAGGCTCGCTGGTGGGTCTTCAGGTTATAGTAAGTGACAAAGGTCTCCCAGCAGAAGATGCACTGGTACCTGGGCCCGGACAGAGGAAACGGGGCAGGGACAAAGCCAGCTGAGTCAGGGCCTCAACTTCCCACACCCTCTACTACCCTCCACTCAGACCTAGAACTCCCTCAGCCACTTGCTCACCCTCCTTTCATGCTGCTTATTCCCACCCTGCCAGCCTCAGGAGGGACAGCAGTCCTAGCTCAATGCCCCCACCCCAGCTGTGAGACACTGGGCCTCAGCTGTTTCATCTGTAAACGGAATAATCATACACCTTGCCTAACTCACAAAGCCGCCTTTTTAAGCTCTAACGACAGAATGGGGAAATGTCTTATGGACAGGGACACGTTGACTCCACTGCCCCCACCCCCAGACACTCACCTGCGCTCCCCTGTGTGCCACACCTCGTGCTTGGTGCGGTACTCAGCCAGGGCGAACACCTTCTCACAGTAGCGGCAGGGATACTTCCTCCGCCAGGAGTGCACATTGCTGTGCCGCTTCAAGCTGGACAGGGTCACATAGGAACGCTCACAGGCCGCGCACACATACAGCACATGGCCGCCCACCACCTTCACCACGTGCTCTGGGCCACCTCTGAAGCCCACTGTGGCGGGCAGGGCTGAAGCATCCACTCCTGTGGGGCCACTAGGGCCAGAGCCCCTAGTGCTGGCCCCCCTACGGCACTGTGCTTCATGGGTCTGTAGCCTCTTGGGATGGATGAAGCTTTTTCCACATCGGGGACAGGGGAAGGACTGTCGGGGCAGGGGGGGCTGCGAGTCAGGGGCCTGGGCCTCAGCCCTGTCACTCTCCCACTCCCTGGCTGGCCTAGGCCCAGGCCTGAAGCTGTCCTCTTCAGGCTGCAAAGTGGCCATGGGGGCTGGGGCAGGAGGTACCCAGGTATCACCTCCCTCCCCCAGGCCCTGTAGGCGAGAGATGCCCAGGCGCCGCCCCAGAGCTCCGATCTCTGCCACAGCTGCTCCATCCCCTCCGCCATCAGGCAGTGCAAGCCGGGCACTATAGATGAAGTTGAGGACATCAGAGAAGGCAGCTGCTGGGACCCCTGGCAGTTCTAGGACCCGGGGTGGGGAGGAAGCAGGGGGTGAGGCTGGAGGAGGAGAAGAGGAGGAAGAGGAGGACGAGGAGGAAGAGGAGGAGGCAGCTGTGGTGGTGGCAGGGTTAGGGGCTGAGCCCCCAATAACTGGTGGGAGGGGCAGTGGCGCTGAAGCAAGCAGGGCCTCTCTGAAGAAGGGACTAGAAGCAGCCAGGACGCTGCGGTGAGCAGGAAACTTGGTATCTCCAGCTATGAGGGTGACGTCACAGAAGAGGCCACGGAGCCGCTGCTCGTTGAGCTGGCGCAGGACAGCAGGGGCATGGGATGGGTCCGTCACCTCTGCTGGGGGGGGCATGGCGCCAGCCTAAACCGAGAAGAAAAGGCCAGAGGAAGATCTCAGAGGCTGGGCAGAGAGCAGGGACCTCTAAAATCAGGGAGGTGAGCTGGAAGAGGTCAGATGTTGTTGGTCAGAGACTAGTGGAAGGCAAACTTCTGATCACAGAAGTCAGAGGTTAATCTTAACCACCCACATCTGGCCAGCATCCAACGCCAGTATGTTAAACATTTGGGCTGGAAGATGCCAGGGATACCTCAGGTTTTGATGAGGGTCAAAGGTTAAAGCCTCCAAAGTTACAGACTAGGGAAATAAGCAACGGACACCTCTTTCCCACTGGGAGAAGGAAGCCCCAACTACTGATGACTGTTTCACAAGACTCCGCAGCCTGGACAAAATGGCTGTCCTTGCTGGCCTGCTGCTTCAGGTCCAAATTTTCCTAGCTGCAGACCTCTCACCATCTCACCTGAGAGCACAGCCAACATGGAGCAGAATGGGGGTGGCTCAGCAAGTCCCTTCTGCCAGGCCTCTTCCCTCTGTGAAGAAACAAACCATGTCCTCAGTAAGGGACCTGGAACATAAGGGACCCCAGGAGCTAGGGGGTGGTTCAGCGCTCAGGGTCAAAGAGGACATGGGCTGCTTTGCAGACCCTGACCGTCCCAGGAGCCTCTGTCAGATTATTCGCTTAGCCATATCCAGTTGGACCTAGGAGATAGCACAGGTTACTGCAGCCTTGTTCTGCTGGCCCACAGAAGTACAGGAAAAGATAATTTGCATATTCCCAATTTACCTCCAAACATACAGCAGCTCAGTTTAGGCCTGTAAGTCTAGGGAAGCCTATTGGATCGCTCTCAAGTCCCTTTGGCCCAATTTTGAAGCTCAAAGGAAATCAAACATTTGCATATTGTCTTTTTAAAAATGGGCTCATTACGTATCAAAATAGTTTTGCCTGAGATTTCTTATTGGACCAAGCTGCTAGATATTCAAATAAGGAGAGGACCTCCTCTCACAGGTGCCAGACCCATAAATCTTTGAGGGGATTTCTGGCTCAGGTGCCAGGAGACCACCAAAGACCACAAGTCATACACAAGTGCCCAGCTTGTTCCAGTCTCTGGAGGGCACTGGGAAGACCACCAGACTGGGGTGAGGAAACTTAGGCTCCACTTCTTAATCTGAGAGCTGGGGGCTTTAGGACTTTGGCTTAAAAATGTGGGGTAGAACACAACCCGTATCTCATCTCTTTCTGGGAAGCTCATCCAAAAAGAACAGCAGGCAACCCAAATGTGAGCTGTGGCAGTCACTGTGCAGAAGGCATGTCACAGCCACTCTCTCCCCCGTGGGCACAGCCAGGGCTTTGGAGTTGCATTTTTTAGTTGAAGATCTGAGTTCAAGAGCCATACAGTGACTTAGCCAAAGTCACATAGAGCTGATAATAACAGGCGGGGCCTGTTCATAGAGCCAGGCCTGCTGACCTGAAAACAGAGCTCTTGGCCCCTCTTGTCAGCCCTTCATTCATGGGAGCACTCTCTTCTGAATGCCTTGGGTCACACATGTTCTCTGAGGTGTCCTGCATCAGGAGTTCCTCATACGATTCCCACCCCCCTGCAAAAAAAACCCTTCTTTTCCCATTTCATAATCATATTATCTGGATTAAAAGGCCTTCCCTCCATAGTCCATTTCAATTTCCCAAATGACTGCTCTGACTCCTCTCCTGGAGAAGCAGGAAGGTGATAAACAGGGGTGATATGCACAAGTTCAACAGCCCCAATGGCCAGGCACATACCTGGGTCAGTGCTACCCCGTTGTCGGCTGCTGGACTGCAGATGGGTCTGGTTGTGACGTGAGGAAAGGGAGCACTCCCTCCCATGACAGCCATCAGCCCACTGGGACCCCCAAGAGTCAGTGCTTTACTTGCATTACCTCATTTATTCCTTCCTTTTCACTACCCTCAAAAGTAGCAGTTAGCTTCCCCATTTTAAAGTGACCAACTGAGGCTAAGAGGTGCTAGGTAGCTTATCCAATACTATATGACCAGTTAGTAGCAGGGCTGGGGTCTGATCCCAGGAAGTTTGGTTCCAAAGCCTGTGTTCTTGACTATTTCACATCGGGGTGAAGGGTTTGTTTACAGCTATGATATTGTGATATAATAGGAATATATATATTTGGTCTTCATTTCCCTAACAGACACAGAGCTCCTAAAACTCCTGAAATTCCGTAAGTGATAAGAGCATTAGGAGCATCTTTTGTTCTAATAGTTGGTCTTTGACCTGCTTCCTGACACCAAGCTCCTAAATCCCTTGGAATTTCTAGGTGACAGGAGCATTTTCTTGTTCTAGTGAGGTGACTGCTTATGGACTCCCGGGTAGGGGCTGGTCATCAGAAAGACCAAGCCATGATTAGAAGCTTGGAACTGCCCTAGCCCGTTTGGCTCAGTTGTTAGAGTACCAGACTGAAGGGTCCTGGGTTCGATTCCGGCCAAGGGCACGTACCTCAGTGGCTTGATCCCCAGCCCTAGTCGGGACACATGTAGGAGGCAACCCATTGATATGTCTCTCTCACATCAATGTTTTTTTTTTTTCTCTCTCTCCCTTTCATTCTCTCTGAAAAGCAATGGAAAAAGTATCCTCTGGTGAAGATTAAAAAAAAAAAAGAAGAAACTTGGAACTTTCAGTCCCATCCACCCCCAACCTCTGGGAGGGGAGAGGGACTAGAGACCGAGTTAATGATCACTCATGCCTACGTGATGAAGCCTCCATAAAAATTCCTAAACTATGGGTCTAACAGAGCTTCCAGGTTGGCAAACGTCCACATGCTGGGAGGATGGTGCACCCTAACTCTGGAAACAGAATTCTGCCCCTGCTCTCAGGACCCTTCCAGACCTTGTCCTACATATCTCTTCAATGGCTATTCATCTGTATTATTATATTCTTTATTATATAATCAGTAAACATAAGTATTTCCCTCAGTTCTGGGAGCCATTCTAGCAATTTATCAAATCTGAAGAAGGGGTCACTGTAAACCCCAATTTATGGCTGGCCAGTCAGAAGTGCAGGAGGCTTGGATTTGCAACTGGCATCTGAAGTGGGGATGGTCTTGTGAGACTGAGCCCTTAACCTGTGGGATGTGACATTATCTCCAGGTAGTTAGTGTCAGAATTGAATTGAATTGTAGGACACCCAGCTAGTGTCAGAGAATTGGTCAGTGCAGGAAAAACCCACACACCTGATATCAGAAGTATTGTGGGCACAGTGTACAGAAAAACAGTTGTGTTTTTCTTTCAACAGCCCATATGTTAAAATTAGAGAAAGAGCCCTTCCTCCAGGAAGTAGCCCTGCACATGTGAGCGAAGCAAAGGTTCAATTCCAGTCCCCACACATTCCCTTGGCCAGGCCTGCCCACCTGCACCACCATATAGGCATGGTGCCTGCTGAGGCATGGCTGTGTGCTGGCTGCCAAGATACTTGGACAAGGCCTACTAAGGCTTCTTAGAATCAGAAAAATCCAAAGCTGGCCTGGCCCTTAGAGATCACCTAGAATCATCATAATCATGGTATGTACTTATAGCTGACATTTATGAAATACTTATTATGTACCAAGTAGAGAGCAGAGCATTTTATCTGCAACATCTCAACACTCAAAAGGACCATAGTGAGGCAGGGGCTATCATGAACTCCATTGTACAGATGAGAAAACTGAGGTTTTAAATACTTTTTAAAAATCCTCATCTGAGGATATTTTTTCCATTGCTTTTCAGAGAGTGGGAGAGATAGAAAACATCGGTGTGAAAAAGACACATCAATTGCTTGCCTCCTGCATGTGCCCTGACCAGGGCCGGTGATCGAGACTGCAACCAAGGTGTGTGCCCTTGGCCAGAATCAAACTGAGGCCCTTTAGTCTGCAAGCTGATGCTCTAACTGCTGAGCCAAACTGGCTAGGGCTGTAAATACTCTATAAACTCTTCACTTTCAGGTATAGAGAACATAGTAGCAGGTGATTTGCCCCTGGTCTCATTGCTAACCAAGTAGGGTTTGAATCCAGCTCTCCTGAGTTCAACAGCCCCACCACTGGCCACTGCCCTACAAGGGCTTATGGGAGGTGGAGGAGACACTAACTAGGTGGCCCTGGGTGCTACTTAACTTCTCTGTATCTTAGTTTCCTTGTCTATGAGGTGGAGAAAATGAAAAGTTCCCACTTCGTAGGGTTATCATAAAGAGTAAGTGAGCGGGTAACTGGTAGTCCCTAGAAGAGTGCCTGGCACACAGTAAGGCTAAGTGCTAGCTCTTATTATCACCTGGGAACTTAGTTCCAGAAAGTGGTGGAGGGAAGTGGTGAGGAAAAAGAGGCAGAAATCAGGCTTCATGGTGGGTTTGGTGGCTCTGTGGTTTTTAGTTTTTTATTTGTTTTTACTGTTTCTCTACTCCTGACTGGTGCGTGATCTTAGAGGTGTAACTGAGGTGGGGATGCAAGCATTGCCACCAGACACACTCCACCTCTTGCAGTTTCCTCTGCCTAGAATGTCCTTTTCTCAGATAGCTTCATGCCTTACCGCCCCACCTCATTTAAGCCTAGATTCAAAAATCACTGCCCCCCAGGCCTTCCCTGGCCACCCCCTGCCTCTCCAAACTTCCTATCTCTCTCCCCTACTGTATTTTTCTCTTTGGCACTTAGTAAAACATATTGTTCATTTACCTCTAGAATGTAACCTCCAAGGGAGGAAGATATTTCTAAAAATGGTTTATTGATTTTTAGAGAGAGAGGAAGGGAAACATCGATGAGATAGGGCAACATCAATCAATCGGCTGCCTCCTGCACGTCCCCCACCAGGGACTGAGTCCGCAACCTGGACATGTGCTCTGACCGGGAACAGAACTGGCAACCCTTTAGTGCACAGGATGATGCCCAACCAACTGAGCCACACTGGCCAGGGCAGGAAGGAGAGATTTTTGTCTACTTTGTTCACTGCTAACCCCAGTGCTTAGAACAGTGCCTAATATGTAATAGGAGGTTTGGTTTTTTTAATTTGGTGAATGCATGAACCTGTCTTCTTCAAAGTCTGCCTGTAGTCTGTCGGGAAGGAAGCCATCCTCAGTGCTGGGTTGAGCTGGCCAGGAGCTGGGATGATGGGTGCAATTTGACCACTTCTGGGGTACTCACACCTTGCCTGATATGCTTCCAGGGCTTTACATGCATTGCCTTACTTAATGATTTCCCCCAAACCACCACCCAAAGTTGGTATTGATATTATCCCAATTTTACAAATAAGAAAACTGAGGCTCACAGAGGGGTCAATATACCTTGCTCAAGGTCACACAGCTGGTGAGCAGCAGTCAAAATTCAAATCCAGGCCTGTGTGAATCCAGATGCTGAGTCTTTCCCTCTGTCATACTGCTGGATCCTGCCCTGAAGAGGCCTATGGCCAGCCAGCGGGTTGCAGGAGTCACCACACAAAGTCTCACGTGCTAAGTGCTAACTGTGTCATGTCTGACTCTGGCCTTTCCTTCGCTCCCCACATCCAGCAGTCACCAAGTCTGGTCAAATCTGCAGTCCAGCTTGAAAATGGCTTTGGAAGTCTTCCCTTCAACCCACCTCTGGCCCCCAAACTAGCTCAGGGCCTTGTTAACACTTGCATGGTCCAAGGACATGGCTTCCCACCTATTCCCCTGCCTCCAGGCTTACCATCCAGCCTTCCTCTCACTGAAGGTCAATGTCCCTAACGCAGCTCAGGAAGTATTACTCCTAGTCTCAGACTCTTCACTGGCCCCCACTCACTCCAGAATAAAGTTCAAATTCCTCAGCCAGGCATTCAAGGGTCTAGTTCCAATCTTCCTTTCTAATCCTGACTTGTGTTAGTCTCCCTTCAAGCACCCAGTGTGCTATCCAACCTCAACACATCCCATACCTCCATGCCTTTGCCTATGCTGGTTCTCCTGTCAGAAATACAACCTTTCCTCAACCCCTTTTCCAAAACCCTTTGAAGTATTAAGATTGAACTCAAATGCCATCTTCCTCTTGGCCTTCCCTGACCCACAGGACAAGGACAATCTCTCCTTCACTTGGCTCATCAACGTATTTTTTTACCTCTATGGCCAGCACCCAGCAGCAGATATTAGCTCACTCCACAAGCTAGGACTCCCTGAGTTACTAAGCACATGGGTCTTCTGAAATGCAGGTGCTAAGTTATACAGAAATTGGGGAGAAATGTGTGCATAGAGAGGCCACAGAAAGCTTCAGAAGGGCAGCAGAGGAAAGCGTAAAAGAGCACAGGATCTGGAATCTGACTGCCTGCGTTCAAATCCAGTTTTACCTCTTACTAGCTAAGTGGCTTCAGACAAATTACTTCTCCGGGCCTCAGATGTCTCATCTGAAAAAGAAAGGCGCCTAGAGTACCTACTTTCATGGGGCACTGCGAAGGCTAAATGAGTGATCAGATGTAAATGCTGAGAATAGTGCCTGGTACATAGTAAGTGCTAAATTCGTGTTTACTGCTATTGTTATTAGCCAAGCCCCAACAGGGGCTCAGCACTGGCAGAGGGTTCACAGTTGTTGGCATAGGCATAGTCCCAAACTGTAGCTACTTCCCAGGTACATTTCCCATGTGCTACTTGCTTACAACCCTGCTGGAAGATAGGCAGGGCAGCCAATTAGTCCCACTTCACAGATCAGGAACTGAGGCTCACTCAGGGAAATGCCAGTGAGGAAGCGGTAGGGCCAGAACCCCTCAGTTATAGCAAGACCTCCTTCCCCTCCACCCAGCTGTGTTGCACCTGTTGTGCAGGCCTCTCACAGCACCAGCAACTCCTCCGTGGAGGCCCCAGCCATCATGCTTCCCTGCCCTTCCACCCTCCATGCACATCCACTCTCCCAATGGGAGCACACACACCATTCACCCCATACACACACACACATCTACCAAAGGGCCCAGGCCCCAAAGGTGAGGAAAACCTGTTCTGAGGAATCTGCCTAGTGAGCGAATTCAGACCCTTCCACAGTCACAGGAGCTGCCCAGTGTGCGTCACTGACACAGAAGAGATGGAAAAGCAGAGATACCAGCAAGGGGGGCAGAGAGAGGGTGAAGCAGGAGGTAGGAGACTGAAAACTTTGTGTTTCTTTTTTCCATTTCAGCGACAAGAGTCACACCCGACCTTTACGTAAACATGACCAAGGAGCCACTCTGTCCAAGCTCAGTTTCCTTGCAGCCGCCAGGCCTCTCCTCCCAGTGACCCTGACACGCTGGGCAGGCCAGTGAGAAGAAAGCTCACAGACCCTGTACAAGACTAGCTGGGCCACCCAGACGACACCCAAGCCTCCCGCCTGCTGCCCTTGCTCTGCCCCATATTTATCTCCCTGCCTTCTTCCTAACATAGACCCACAGCAGCCCCACAAGGCCACTTAAACACACAAAAGGCAGGCACGCACACACAGCTTGCGGCTGATCTCTCGAGGCTGAGGCCCACATGCCCTTGTCACGCCACCTCCCTCCCCACAAGTGTTTTCTGAACAGCTCGCCTCCCAGCCCAACAGTAGGGACAGGCTCCCCACAAACAATGTCACAAAAGAATCCCTTAGAGAATGTTGCACACAACATAACCTTCCCCTCACTAGGCTGCCCACGATCCCATAAACACAACCTGCACATTCCACCCAGAGCCCCTCACACCAGTGCCAGCTGCTCCACAAGTACTTGAGACACACCCTAGGGTTTCTCAAGTCTCACATGATAGGTGGTGCCTGAGTTCTAGATGTGCCCCCCCATGCAACTCACTCATCACAAAGGCCCAGGAACCTATCCAGTGGGGCCATCCTCAGCAAGACCGGACCACACCTCAGCAGCACAGAAATGGGACCCAGAAAAGACACCTTCCAATTTAAAGGTAAACAACCACCCCTCCAAATAGGCACATACACCCTGCACTCTGGTGCTGTCCAGAGCACTTACACCAGCTAGCTATGCAGAAAACAGTTCATAAATAGTTCATATGTGGAGTAGGTAGAAGAAAACACATGCTGGTATAAAACCTGCCTAAAACCCCACATCTAACAAACTCTGCATGTATTATACCTTGGTTGGAATGTGGACCTGTCACCCAAAGCCACAGGGCCACATGTTGTAATTCTGCCCCACAACACTGGACACCCCACCATCTGGCTTTCTGTCCCTATGGCCCAGGGCCCTACCCAGACCCCTGGTTGCCAGACCAACAAACAGTGGAGCGAAGGAAGGAGAGGTTTACCTTGCCTCACAACACAGCAGGAAACACACAATCTCCAGGACTCACAGCCACAAACCTGCCCCGACGGCGCAGCGGCTCTAGGGGCCCCTGCTGGTCCTGCGCACCCCGCACACCCTAACTCTGGGGCGCTCACCGGCCCACCCCTCCCCCTCTCTGCCTGGCTCCTACGCCATCGCCCTCCCAGCAGCAAGCAGCGCCGGCCCGGGCTCACACCCGCCCAATCCTACCCCCAACCTGCCCCAGAAGGGGAGGGGGACACTCGGCTGCAGAATTAACCTTTCAGATAGGGAGCTAGGGCGGCCCCTTCCCCGGCCCCCAGCGATCGCGCCTCCCCCGGCCGCCTCTGGGTCGGAAGCCGTACCGGGGCCCCTTAGTTTCCCCCCAGCGCCGTGCGCGCCTGGGGGCGGGGCCAGGCCCAGCCCCCGACCCCTGAGCCCCCAGGTCAACCCCAAAGGGTAGCGGTCGGGCGCGGGGCGCGACCCTGGCCCCCGCGGCACCGGGCAGCGGGGAGGGGGCCCGGCTGTTGGCTCCGGTCCGCCCTGGCCCTGCCCGGTTCGCCCGGGGCCCACCTGACTGCGATGGCGCCGCGTCCGCCAGGCCCGGCTCATCACCGTGGCCGCCCCCGGCCGCTCCTGTTTCGCCCGCCTCCAGCTCCGGCTCCGGCTCCGGCCCCGGCCCCCCCAGCGCCCGGCCCCGGCCCGGCCCCGCAGCCGCCGCCGCCGCTGACATCATCGGCTCCCCCCCCACCCCGGTCCTACCCCCACCCCCACCCCCGGAAACAGTCCCCCCCAGCGCCGCTGCCGCCGAGAGAAGGCCGGCGTAGTGCAGCCCACACCGACGCAAGGCTCCGGGCTCGGGTTGGGGCAAGCGCGCCCTACGGCCTTTGCCCGGACCGATCCCGGGAGGGGAACGGCTGTGCGCTGGGCCGCCGGACGGCTGGGCATCCAGCGGGGCGCGGGCCTGGCTGCAGCACTCCCGCAGGATCACACGACCACCCACTCCCTAGGAAGGGACAGCCCCCCCGCCCCCCTTAAATGCCCTTCACTCAGCGTTGCACACCGCCCGGAGCAAGCACACCCACTCAGGGCTCAGACCCACAACATGGCAGGCTGGCAATCAGGCCCCGGTGTGACCCGCAGAGCCAGGCTCAACACACAGGGCCAGGACACACACACACACACACACACACACACACACACACACATCATCATCCCCAGAAATGCAGGGGACCCCCGAGGGCCAGGAATACCCAGCCTTTCAGAATAGGCACACATAAATGACTACCAGCGCAGATGAACACGCAGCTAGGTATTTTGTCCACCAGAGGAAATATCCAATTCTATGTACTTGTCGGTAAATGCAGAGGCCTTGGTGTGGGCCTCCTGGGACAGCACCAACGAAACAGGTGGAAGCACACACAGAAGAAACATATTCCTGAAACTCCAGAGGGACAGTCCCAAAGACTCCTCCCTGGTGTTCAAAAATTCAAAACTCAGGAGACAGAGAAACCAGCCCTCGGAGCTCCGTTCCGAAAAACCTTTCTGAAACCTTTCAATAAACAAATTAAAGCCAAAGAAGTCTCATCACAGAGCTAGTCGTAAAGAGAAAAAAAGAATCAGAAAAACTTTGGAGTCACAGGCATAGATATAAAGCAAGCAGAGTTGTACACAAGGAGAAAATAGGCCCACCCCATCTTAGGGAGGTTCCAAGGAAGAACCTCCCACCCCCAGCTCAGGAAGATTCCAGCGAAGAACCCCACCCCCACTCCAACCAGGTCACAATGGCTGGTGCTCTGAAGGGGCCCAGGGGCCCTGAGCCAGGAGGGTAGGAGCAAGTCCAAGAAAAGATGGTGAGTGTGAGGGCTAAGGAGGCATGGCCTCTTTCCCTATAACTCCTGGCTGCTCCCTTTCCCCTCCTCCCCTAAAACTTCCCAGCTGTCCTAGAGAAGGAACAAATAAAATTCACAGTGGTGTACCCAGATGTCCCTGGAACCTGTGACATCACATAAACACATAGCATCTGAGGCCACCTCCCCTTCCTCAAAACAAGAGAGCATTTTTGGATCTTCTTTTTCTCCTTCTGGGAACAACTTACCCAGAGAAACTGGGTAACGGCCCACCCTGTACTACCTCATCCATCTTTCAGGCAAACCGCCTGCCCCTCCCCTGGGTCCTAGACTGCAGCTTGGCCTTTTCCCTGCCCCAAGTCGCCTGGACTATGGCTGTCCTAATGCCCGAGCTTTTTTCTCCCTAACAAGCTGGCAGTCACCCCTACTTCAACCTGCCTGACTTCACCCAGCCATTGGGGCCTTCCACTCTGCCCAGCCTCCCTTGGCACCTGTACTGCCACCAAGGGTCTGCTTGTGGCCCTGCCGGGTGGGGGGCCTGCCTGCTGGTTTCGTGGGCCCCTTTTCCCAGGTGTCTTACCAGACTTCCCACTTACCCTTGCTGCAGCTGCTCATCTGTCGATGCCTCTTCCAGCTGCCCTTTGCCTTGCCCCTGCCTCCACAACCTCCTCACTTGTCTTCAGTAGGACTAATCATTATTGTGGGACCTGGACTAGGGATACTAATGGAAGGGGATGAAGGGTCTCTACACTGCCCTGAGTTATGTGCTCGCTTTCCTGGGCAGCCTGGCACTATCGCTGGGGCTTCCCATCCTGCCTACCAACAGTGGCCTTCCTTTTTGGCTTGATGGGTCTGGTGGGCTCCATACCAGGACTCTTTCTGCTGTCCCTTGCTGCCCATTGATCCTACGAGTTGGAGGTGTGTGGGGGCAGTGGTGATCCTCGCCCTGGTCTCCTTTATGTGTGTGAGCTAGGTGGTCACCAAGGCCCACCCTGCCCTGGTATGTGCCATCCTGCACTCTGAGGTGGTGGTGGTCCTGATGCTGCAGCATTATGTGCTCTATTGAGACCGTGGCATCTTCTCTTTTATTTTTTTATTTATTCATTTATTTATTGAATTTATTATTTTTTTTTAGAGGGAGAGGAAGGAGCAGAGAAAGGAAAACATTGATGTGAGAAACAATTGGTTGCCTCCCACACCCACCCCAAAAGGGACTGAACCCACAAACCGGGTATGTGCCCTGACAGGGAACTGAACCCACCATCTTCTGAGAGCTGGAGGTTGGCGTGGGGTGGAGGGACAAGGGTAAATAGAGAGTGGCATAAAACCATGGAGTAACTGGAAAAGAACTGATGTGGGAGAGGGACAGCCTTTGGAGTCAAGGGTAACTTGGGGACTTGGTGGAAAAGGACTGCCTGGAAGACCTGGATCAAGCCTGAGGCCCAAGAGATGTGGAATCTAGGCTGGGGCTAGAGGATCAGAGCATAACTAAGGGATACGGTCTGAGGAGCAGATCAAAGCAGCTGAGGCAGGCAGGCCATGAGCCCTGGGAAGATTTTCCCCCCAGCAACAGGGAGAAAAGCATTGGGGCTGGAGTGTTCGGAGCTTTCAGGCAAACAGAGCGAGCAGCTGCGCTGGGGGAAGGGAGTCTGCCCTTTTTCCTTGAGTGAGGTTTCCCTTCCTGGTGGTTGTGCAGCCCGCCTCCCGGGCCAACTTGGGGTGGTGACGTGATGTTGACATCAAACAAGGATCACTCTGAATGTGGCTGTGCAGTTTGTGTCATCTCTGCTTTGGAAGTATCGTGGAAGTCCTACCCCGCCTCCCCCCACCCCGATCTTTTTTCCGAAATATTCTAGAAGGGGGAGGATTCCCTAATGTTCAAATGCCTTGACCCCGAATCCCCCAGGGCTTGTGTCCCGCCCCGTGGCTAATCTGCTTTTCCTGGATTGTCATGGTCCCGTGATCTCTCTCCCAGACAGCGGCCAGCCTCTTTCCGGAGTAGGCCTCTGAGCTGAGGTCTCTGTGAGCGGCGCTAGCCGGGGAATCCCGCACTACAGTTCCGTACAGGACTCCATTAGCGGCCAGAAGATGCCCACGGGTCCCAGGAGGCCTCTCGACAAATAACTACTTCCGGACAAGCAATCGGCCCCGCCATCTTGATTTATCATGCATATTCAGCGAGATTACTGCATATTCATGACCAAGGACGGCCCCAGCACTATCCCCTCCCGGAACACTGACCGGCCCCGCCTTCTTCATTACCGATTCACAGAACAGACCATTTCCAGCTGGCGGGGGGGGATATTAATGCCAAACTTTTATTGAAGGTGAAAATACACTCCAAATTAGAATATAAGCGGTCTATATTTACCCTCAGTCCTTCAAATCTTAAACCTCAGTGCGGGACTGGGCAGTTTGGGGAGGTGGAGAGGTAAAAGTTCCCTCCCCCTGTCTTTTTAAAAGGTCGCTCAACCCAGGAGTCGGGAAGGGAGAAGCAACGACTGGAGCGCGCGCCCGGCAAGGCCAGCTCTGACCCTGTAGCGCAAGGGAGGGCGGGAAAGGAAGGGGCGGGGATGCAGGGGCGAATCTATAAAAGGCGTCATTCGGTCAGTTCTCTTCTCAGAAGCGCCGAGAGCGCGGCCGGGACGGTTGGAGAAGAAGGTGGCTCCCGGAAGGGGGAGAGACAAACTGCCGTAACCTGTGCCGTTCAGGAGCCCGGTTAATTATTTATTCGTTATCTTTTGTCTTCTCCCCCCTCCCAAACCTTTTCCTTCCCCCTCCTCTTTATTTTTCCTTTTTGAGAGACGAAAAATCTTCGGAAAAGGGGAGGAAAACTCCTTTCGCTCCTTTTTATTTCCCCGCCTCCTTCCCTCCCCCAACCTTTCCCTCCTCCGGCTTTTTCCTCCCAACTTAGGAAGGTCCTTCCCGGTGGCCACCCCGACGGGGTCTGAGCACTTAGGCGGAGGCGGCTCAGGCTTTTTGTAGTAAGGTTTGCGCCTGCGCAGCGCGCCCGACTCCGCGATGCACGGGGGTGGCCCCCCCTCCGGGGACAGCGCATGCCCGCTGCGCACCATCAAGAGAGTGCAGTTCGGAGTTCTCAGTCCGGATGAACTGGTAAGCTGCTCTGCCCTCGCACTCTTCCTCCGGTCAGCGCAGCGGGCGGGGTTTGACGTTGGCTGCGGAAACTTGGCTCTTTTCTCAGCTTTAGGTGACAGGCAGGGGGGATGGGTTAGCAGCGCCAAGGCAGTGCGGGGTCCAGCCTCGCCGCTGCCCAGAGTTAAATTTTGCTAAAGTGTTGAGCTTGGCCGCAGGTGAGGCTGGAGGGGAAGAAGAAAGGGGAGAAGAGTGGTGGCACCACACCGCAGAGGTATCGACGTTAAACGAAATCAGACGAATTCTAGGGGCCCCTTTGCAAGTGTAGATAAGCCGAGCTCCAGATTTTCCCCCCTCCCCTGTCTATAAATATTAACTGAGCCCCTGCAATGTGATAGCCACAATAGATGCTGGAGATGCAGAGCTGAAGGAGGACAAGGACCTTGCCTTTTAGAGAACTTTCTCTAGGAAGGGTCGGGGGAAACCCACAAAACACATACAAGTAAATGAAAGAACAGGTTATTTAGTTAATGGCAAGTGCCTTAAATGGAAGCTGTAATGCGATGGAGAGTCACTGAGGTGAGGCTACTTTAGATGGGGTGGTGTCAGGGTCCCGGAAGGCCTGTCTGAGGAGATGGCATTACCTGAATGAGAAGCAGCTAGTCATCTAGGCCTGAAGAATGAATATACTTGGTGTGTCCCAGGGGCTGAAAGAAGGCCAGTGTGGCTGGGATTCAGTGGGTGAGAAGGAGAGTATTATTGAAATGGACTAGGGAAGCATGGGGTGGGGCAGGTCAAGTGGGTTATTGTAAATCGTGGTAGATATCTGGATTTAATTTTATTTTCAAAAGGAAGCCATTGGAAAATTATAGAAGCAGGAAAGTGACATCAATTTTACATTAAAAAACAACAACAACTGCTTTGGTTGTCCCATGAAGAGCCCGTGGGGCAGGGCGCTAACCATGGAAGCAGGAGGGTCCAGGGCGGAAGGTAGTTCTAGGGGAGAGCTGTTGGTGACTTTGTGACGTGAACTGGAGGGAGCCAGTTGGCTGGAGAGAATGGAGTTGAATGGCTGTTTGTGGATGGAAACAATTTTGCTGGAAAAGATTCAGCTCTGTGAAATTTGTGTCTGGAGTTAGAACCTCCTGAACTCACACCATACCACAGAATAAATTCCAGATGGAGTTAAGGTTTAAATCTAAGAAAACAACTGAAGCATTCAAAAAATATGTAAAGCTTTTGGGGGCTGATACCAGGGATAGAAACCCTTAATAGCAATGAATTAATTATAGGTACATTTTATTGCGTGCCTACATAAAATAAGAGCCACTTCTGTTTATCAGAGACACCATGGATAGCTAAAAACAAATATTTGCAATGTGACAGACAAGATTAGACTTATTAATATACATAGGACACTTAATCAGTAAGGAAAGCACACATCTATCTACTAGACAAATGGATAAAAGATATGAATAGGCAGTTCACAGTAGTACAAATGGCCAATAAAAATACTCAGTTTCCTAATAAAAACATGCAAATTAAAATAAAGTTGTGCCTGGCCAGTATGGCTCAGCCGTTGAGCGTCAACCTATGATCCAGAAGATTGTGGTTCGATTTCCAGTCGGGACACATGCCCCGGTTTTGGGCTCCATCCCCAGTAGGGGGCATGCAAGAGGCAGCTGATAAATGACTCATCATTGATGTTTCTCTCTCTCTTCCTCTCTCTGAAATCAATAAAGATACATATTTTTAAAAACTTAAAATTGTTTCCCTGCTTGCAAAAATATTGGGATATAGGAATGCTTATATGTTGTTGGTAGGAGGATAAATTGATACAACCTTTTTGGAGGAGAGATAATTTTATGAGTAGTTTAATGCGCACACATTCCTGGGTGCAGCACTATTTCTAAAACATGCCCCTCCCCCAGTCTTGCCTTTAGCTAGTGAGCAGTGGCTCCACTATTCATCTAGTTGCTCAGGCCAAAAACCATCTTTGATTCTCTTTCTTACAACCTCTACTCAGTTTATCTGCCAATCTTAGTTCTGCCTTTAAAAATATGCCTGGCCTGGCCGGGCATGGCTCAGTGGTTGAGCGTTGACCTAGGATCCAGGAGATCAAGGTTCAATTCCCGGTCAGGGTACATGCCCAGGCTGCAGGCTCCATCCCCAATGACTCATCATTGATGTTTCTGTCTGTCTCTCTCTCCCTCTCCTTTCCTCTCTCTGAAATCAATAAAGATATATTTAAAATAAAATAAAAATAAGCCTGGAGCCCTAGCCAGTTTTGCGCATGGTTAGAGCGTTGGCCTGGGGACTCCTGCCAAAGGCACGTACCTGGGTTGCAGGTTTGATCCCTAGCCCCAGTCGGTTGGGGCCAGTTCGGGAGGCAACCAACCATGTGTCTCTCTCATTGATGTTTCCCTCCCTCCCTCCCTCCCTGTCTCTTCCCCCTTCCACTCTATCTGAAAAACAATGGAAAAAATATTCTCCAGTGAGGATTAAAAAAAAAAAAAGCCTGGAATCCAGCCATTTGTGACTATATCTCAACCACCATGGTACACCCCACCATCATCTTTCTCATAGAGTACTGCAGTAGCCCTAGCTAGCCCCAGTTGTCCTTCCTGCAGTTTGCAGAACCCCTAAAGAGATATTTTCATCATGTATCTTTCCTTCACAGAAACCTCTTCAAAGGATCCAAACCACTTTTACTGTGACCTATGAGTTCCTGTATTGCCTGGCCCCTGCTTACTTCTCCATCTCATTACCAATCTCCTCTTTGCTCTTCTTTAACCACACTGATCTATTTGTTTTTCAACACTACAAGCTCATTCCTCCCTCAAGGACTTTATTATTCACTGTTCCTGGTGCTCAAAACAGCATTGCTTATACTTCCTCAGGCCTGTTTCTTTACATTATCAGTAGGTTCTCTGCTTAGATGTCGTATCAAGGGAGCTCTTCCCTCACCACCCTATTTAAATGACATCCTCCTGCATTCTATAACCCCTAGTCTTGATTTTATTTTACTTCATAGCCTATCACTACCTGAGAGGATTCGTTTTTATGGTTTTTTGCTCCCTTGATAGAATGTAAAATTGATGAGACTTTGTATTCACTCTCAGCATCTCAAATAGTGCCTGGCACATAATAGGCATGTAATTAAAAATTTGCTAAATAACTGAGTGAATGAAATAATTGGACAAGTACACAAAGATAACATACAGAAGTATTTTATTGCAACATTGTTTGAAAATGGCATTGAAATTATGAATTGCCTAAATATTAATTTACTAATAGGAATCCAATTGAATAACGCAGGTTCTATTTTTTTTTTCTTTAAATATATATCTTTATTGATTTCAGAGAGAGGAAGGGAGAGAGAGAGAGAAACATCGATGATGAGAATCATTGATCGGCTGCCTCCTGCACGCCCTCGACTGGGGATCAAGCCCGAAACCCAGGCATATGCCCTGACCAGGAATCAAACTACGGTCTCCTGGATCCTAGGTCGATGCTCAACCGCTGAGCCCTGCCCCGCCGGTTGAGGGTCTGTTTTTAAAATAGAACAAGACCTTCCCAATAGGTTAAATCGCAAACTGCTGAGGCACTGCAGCAAACTCACAGGGGCCCAGTGAGAGATTTTAAATTGTCCAGAAGCACACTCTGGGAACTACTAGTTCCAGGTAGTTCCTTTTCAACATTAGGTGGCACCAAATCCCTTTGAATGACATCATATATTTGTGAAGCGTGGTTTTTAGCAGTTGCTAAATTCTGGGCAAAATCAGTGTAGAGCAAGAAGTAGGGTGGTGCTGTTCAATCTGATTCCAAGATTTGAGAAGTTGTGCAGTGCCCAGCAGGTATCATAAGTAAGTAATTGTGGTTATTTGGGAAATAAAATGCTTTAATATATTAAAAATGTTTTTCTCAACTTATGTGTATTAGTTTTTCAAGTGGCTCTTAAGTTGGTAGGACATAAATACTTAAGTTGTTTGGATCTAGGTACTTAGTAAGTGGGCCTTTTTTTTTTTAATTTTTTTTTTTTTTTTTTTTTGCCTAGGGAGTGCTGTGAAAATTACTGAGACACTAAGGGCACTGTGAACTGATAAAGTTTAGGAATCTGGATAAATGAAAACATTACTGAACAGTGTGCAGAATGAGGCCCCATTTATGCAAAAATGAGAACATATCCCCCCTCCTCCCCCACTTTTCAGGTAGAGTGGAAGGGAGAGGGAGGGGAAACATCAATGTAAGAGAGACATCGATTGGTTGCCTCCTGCACTTGCCCCAAGGAGGACTAGGGCTAGGGATCAGACCTGCAACCGAGGTACATGCCCTTGGCCAGAATCGAACCTGTGACCCCTTAGTCCCCAGGCTGATGCTCTACCCACTGAGCCAAACTGGCTAGAGCCTGTGGTAACTTATTTCTTAGCCAGATTGAGGCTTGCTTCGGCATTTTGTGTTTCATTAAAAGGTGAGCAAACTCCCACGTGTTTCTCGCAATGCAGCTGATGAGGTTCCAACTTTGTGAATTCAGTCACCCACCAGGCCTGTCTCCCTGAGATTTCATCAGGTCGTATTGATGAGTATCATGGGTGCTCAGAATCTCTTCAGCCTTGCATCTGTAGAAAATTGTGGTTTCTACCCAGCAGTGGCCAATCAGATCCATTAAGAGGGGACAGACAGTTTTCTCTCTTTTAACCAAGTTATTTGAGGGTGCTTCCCTTGTCTTGGAGGGTTCTAAGCAGTTTAGTTCAGTTTAACATTTATTGGGAGCCATGGGATCCAGGATGACAGAGAAATGCTGCCTGCTCGAAAGATGCTTAAAATCTGTGGGGAAGACAGACCCCAAAAGATAACTTCACTGCATATGAGATGTACAGGGATAGAAGGGTTGTAGAAGCACAAGAGGGGTGGCTGTGGAAGGGCTTTGGAGAAGTAATGCCTGAGCCAAGTCTTTAAATAGTAGTTTGTTTTGTGGGGAAGGTCATTTCAAACGTGTAATAGCATGTACAAAGATCTAGGGGAGTTCAGCACATAGCTAGGTGATAGGGGGACCACAGGGGACTCTGGTACTGATGTGGAAAAAGAAAGGAAAGTGAAAACATCATAAAACCCTTTTTGTAAGCTGCCTTGCTGAATTTGGACATCATTCTGAGAACAAGAGGGTAGGAAGATTAGATTTCCATTGTAGAGGGAGCACCCCAATTGTGTGTAAGGATTGGAGAGAGATAGGTTGGTGACCTATGGAATGCTCTGATGTAGACCACAAAAGAAAGGCCTGACCTCGGGCAGTGGTAGTAGGGATGGAGAAGAGGGGCAAGATTCAAGAAATATTTAGGAGATAGAAACGACCAGTACTTGGTGAATGACTAGACAGTTATATCCTTGGTTTAAGCAAGCTAATTAAGTCCTTAATGATTACATAGTTTATAAGTGATAGAGCCAGAATTCCAAACCAGGAGTCTCTGACCTCAGCCCATGCTCTTTCTGCTGTTTTGTGCCTGAGGATAAGAAGAGGTAAGTATTGGTTTGGGTCTTGAGTGCCACCATCTTAGATGGAGACTAAAGGAAAAGGAGAGATTTTTGTGGAAAAGGGAGTTTGATTTTAGACATGTTGAATTTGATTCATCAATAGTATCTGCAGGGGGTTCACTAGATAATTTCAAAGTCCCGAAGAAGGGTGGTTGGTGCCTGGAGGTAGAAATTTGGGCATCATCAGTATGTAGTGAAAATCATGGGCTAGCATACAGGGTGCTATGAGAAGTGTGGATAACTTGAAACCTTCGGGAGTAGCAGTGTTTAAGGTGCAGACCAAAGCAGATGAGCCTGGGAAGGTCTGAGACTAAGAAGCAGCAGCCAGAGAGGTAGGAAGAGAGATTGAGTGTCAATGAGTGGTCCACTGTAGTGTCTGACAGGCCAAAAAGCCAGGACAGAGACGGGTCTGGTCTGTTTGGTCTGGCAGAGTAGAGCTCGTCGGGAGTGGTTGTAGGGATGTGTGGCCGTGGAAGGAGATGGAATATTTAGGAAGATAGCTGTGTATAAGCACTCATAATCATTGCAGTTTGCTGATTTGAACTCACCCTTTCTTCCCCAGCGTGATGACGCAGTGGAAAGAATGCACAGGCAAATCCTGGCTCTAACACTTTCTAGTTGCGTGACCTTAGGCCTCTCAGTTTTGTAATCTGTAAAAGGGAGACAGTGGTGCATATTTTGTAAATTAGTAATGAAGATAAGAATGAGTCAGCTACCACTGGACTTGGCACCAAGAAGATGTGTCCTAGAGGTTAAATAATCATTTATGCTGCAGCATGGTAGAGTGGGATGAGTGTATGTTTGGGACCAGAGAGGGTTGGGTTTGACTTCTTAAGCTGGCTCCTTGAGCAAATCACTTCACCAGCCTCAGGTTTCCCTGAGGTCTAAGTTCTTTCCTTTGGAAGTTTAGTGGACCAAAAACTTACCTACTATAAGTCTTTGGTTGTCGGTGTGTGAAAACAAAAGATTTCCTGAACCAACTTCTAGCCCAGGACAGAAAACCCTTCAACTTGTGTCTGCTTCTGAGCTCTTCCATCTTTCTTTCACTGAATTGATCCCAATGAGTCCTGGCTCCACCATTCTCAGATTAATGGCCCTTGCCTCTGCCTTCATCTCATGAGGTGCTTGGGTTTACTTCTGCTCCAAATAATTTTCACCAACCCTTCGCTCTAGCTCCTGGCTCTCCTGTCTTATCATAAAATCTCCATCTGAACATGGAAGGGTTCAAGCTGGCCAGACCCTTGAGAAAGAGGAGGTTATGAGGATGGGGTAAAGAATACCTAACTTTGTAGAGTTGGCAGCGCGTATCTTGCAGCAGGACACCTGTGCTGTTTGGTGGGAACTGAGGCTCCTGCCAGGGGCTCAGATTTTGGGCTTGTTTGCAGCTTTGGGGAAGAAACGAGGCATTGATAAATTTTTTTTTTTTAATTTTACTGTTAAATCCTATGTATGTTAATGGCTTAGAATTCAACCTGAAGGGATGTCTGGTGTTCAAGTCCTAGAGGTAGGCAATTTATATGGAGTTTGGGATTAACTATATGCTGGTCTGACCACTTCCCCCAACTCAGACAGTGACTGGGATGGGCTTTTGACTCTCGACATTCAACTTTGGTATTTCCAGAATATGCACATGCTGATCCCAATTCCCTCGCCCCAAGCTAAACCAGGTTAATCTTTTGTAAATAGTTTGTGATTCTTTGAGGCCTTAGTATGTAAAGGCTGAAACTAGGAATCCTATTTAGTTGTTATTGGCCTTTTCTTTCTTTCTTTTCAGAAGCGAATGTCTGTGACTGAGGGTGGTATCAAGTACCCTGAGACAACTGAGGGAGGCCGCCCCAAGCTTGGGGGGCTTATGGATCCGAGGCAGGGAGTGATTGAGCGAACTGGCCGCTGCCAAACATGTGCAGGTGAGTGTTGGGGGGTTGTGGAATCACGAAGGAAAGGAGAGAGGTGTCAGTCCTTAAAGAAAACCAGGCCTAAGGGGGGACATCTGGAGACCTAGTCTCTGAGGTGAGAGCTGCGAGGAAAGTGTTAGGTGTGTGTTCCCACAGGAAACATGACAGAGTGTCCTGGCCACTTTGGCCACATTGAGCTGGCCAAACCTGTGTTTCACGTGGGCTTCCTGGTGAAGACAATGAAAGTTTTGCGCTGTGTCTGCTTCTTCTGCTCCAAATTGCTTGTGGACTCTGTGAGTGGGGAATGGGCCTGGCCTGGGGGACGGGTTACATGGTGCGGAGGCAGAGGAGCGGGCCCAACTGACACTGCTCTGCTCTTTCCCCAGAACAACCCAAAGATCAAGGACATTTTGGCTAAGTCTAAGGGGCAGCCCAAGAAGCGGCTCACACACGTCTATGATCTCTGCAAGGGCAAAAACATCTGCGAGGGTGGGGAGGAGATGGACAACAAGTTTGGTGTGGAGCAGACTGAAGGCGATGAGGATTTGACCAAAGAAAAGGTAGGCGGGGGTGGCAGGGACTGTAGGGAGGGTGGGGCCTGGTGTGGAGGAAGTGGCCTGATCTCTGGGTTCTAAAGGTCCCTCGTTCTCTTTGGAAGGGCCATGGTGGCTGTGGGCGGTACCAGCCCAGGATCCGGCGCTCAGGCCTGGAGCTGTATGCAGAGTGGAAGCATGTCAATGAGGATTCTCAAGAGAAGAAGATCCTGCTGAGTCCTGAGCGAGTACATGAGATCTTCAAACGCATCTCAGATGAGGAGTGTTTTGTACTTGGCATGGAGCCACGCTATGCCCGGCCCGAGTGGATGATTGTCACAGTGCTGCCTGTGCCTCCGCTCTCTGTGCGGCCTGCTGTTGTGATGCAGGGTTCTGCCCGTAACCAGGTCAGTGGCTTCTGGACTCTTCCTTGCAGCTGAATGAATGGCTGGGTGTCTAAGGGGAGGGAGCCCTGAGGCAGGGTGGCAGGGTGGCAGGGTGTGTGGTTAGGTGTACAGGAGCCAGCGGTAAAGTACCACTGTGCATGGATGATGGACAGATCACCGGGGTCTGAAAATACCCTGCTACTTGCTAGTTGTTTGACCTTGAACAAGACCCCTAAGTTGGTTAAAGCTCATGAAGGTGCTTCTGTATCTGTGAAATGAGAGACCAGACCTGCCTCCCAGGGTGTGAGGATGCCAGAGGTGCTGTGTGCTGGCACATGCATGCTAAGTGCTCAGTGGCAGCTGGATTGTGACCATACTGACTTTCTACTTCAGGATGACCTGACTCACAAACTGGCCGACATCGTGAAAATCAATAACCAGCTTCGGCGCAATGAGCAGAATGGTGCAGCCGCCCATGTCATTGCAGAGGATGTGAAGCTCCTCCAGTTCCATGTGGCCACCATGGTGGACAATGAGCTGCCTGGTTTGCCTCGCGTGAGTCGGCATACTCTCTGTACCCTGTGCATGAGAGAAAAAGGGATTGGGGCCAGGGTAGGGGGCCATCGTGAGGCCTCTGAGCTCTGGAGGAGGGGCCAGTGCTGACTGCTGGGGTGCCCCCACCCTGTGTTTGCTCACAGGCCATGCAGAAATCTGGACGTCCCCTCAAGTCTTTGAAGCAGCGGTTAAAGGGCAAGGAAGGCCGAGTGCGAGGGAACCTGATGGGCAAGCGAGTGGACTTCTCCGCCCGCACTGTCATCACCCCTGACCCCAACCTCTCCATTGACCAAGTTGGCGTGCCTCGCTCCATTGCAGCCAACATGACCTTTGCAGAGATTGTCACTCCCTTCAACATTGACAGGTGTGCTCAGTTCAGAAGTCCTGTCTGGAGTTGCAGGGGAGACCTGAGGGGAATGGACTCAGAATGAGCAGAAGGGAGGGTTGAAGTTTATAAGTTGGGCTTCCACTTGGGGCTTTGGGGTGAGGAATACCAGTACGGGCTTTCTGAGAAGTGCCTTATTTCACCTCTTTCCTTCCTAGACTTCAGGAACTGGTGCGCAGGGGGAACAGCCAATACCCAGGGGCCAAGTACATCATCCGAGACAATGGTGATCGCATTGACCTGCGTTTCCACCCCAAGCCCAGTGACCTTCACCTACAGACTGGTTATAAGGCACGTACCAGGCCAGGGCCTCTCACTCACCTGAGCAAGAAGCTGTCTAGAATGGGGCTGGCTGGAGTGGGCCGGCTGAGGCTATCCTGTTCATTAGGGTCCAAGTTCATTGACTCTTCAGAAGACTGCTGCCCTAGGCTAGCTTGTGGTTGTTAGCCACTGGCATTCTGGGTGGGGGTCACATAAAGCAAAGGGCAGCATGAGGGACATATACAGCAGGGAAGAGGGACCCAGGGAAGAACAGAGTAGAGGCTTCTTGTTTAGAATCTCTTGATTTTCTCCCCAGACTGAGTTCCCTGAGGCTGGTGGGTACTATTCTTAGTTATCTCTGATAACCTGGTATCTACCCCAGGGCCTGGCCCAAAGTGGGTAGTTGATGTGTTCCAAGTGAATTAATACCAAAGTATCATCTGTTTCCATCTACAAAGCATTTTAAGTCCCCCATCATTTCATTTTTAGCATACCCCCTTCACTGAGACTTTTCCACACTTCACCTCCCCAGGTGGAACGGCACATGTGCGATGGGGACATTGTTATCTTCAACCGGCAGCCAACTTTGCATAAAATGTCCATGATGGGACATCGGGTCCGCATCCTCCCCTGGTCTACTTTTCGCTTGAACCTTAGGTCAGTCCCCTGGCTAAGGGCATCAGACGGGCTGGGCTGCTCCGTGAGCTTTCACTGTAGGCATCTTCCCAAGTCTGACTTCTCTCTTTTACTGCAGTGTGACAACTCCATACAATGCTGACTTTGATGGGGATGAGATGAATTTGCACCTACCACAGTCTCTCGAGACACGGGCGGAGATCCAGGAGCTTGCCATGGTGCCACGCATGATTGTCACTCCCCAGAGCAATCGCCCTGTCATGGGCATTGTGCAGGACACGCTCACTGCAGTGCGCAAATTCACTAAGAGAGATGTCTTCCTGGAGCGGGTGTGTGGTCCTAGAGAGGAAACCTGGCTTGGGCAGGCAGAGGGGCCCCAGTGCGGTGAGGCCGAGGTTGGGGAGGAAGAGCTGTGACTTTTGCCCTGACCTGTTCTGTACTGACCTGTGAGGTAGAAGGAAGGGAGGTTAGGAAACCTCAGAGGCCAAAAGGGCGTGTGACTTTAGCCCCCCATTTAATTCTATAAAATGTTATGTAATTTCAGATATTGTCTGGGAAGTAAAGGTGAAGGGAAAAGTGACCTTGTTAAAATTCTGTTTATCTATTTCTTTTTACTTTTACTTATTTCCTAATTATTATAAGTAATTTGTACTTACTAGTTAAAAAAAGTTTCATTATGATGATGAATTTTGTTTTTTTTAATTCTCACCCAAAGATATTTTTTTCCATTGATTTTAGAGAGAGTGGAAGGGAGGTGGCAGAGAGAGAGAGAAACAGCGATGTGAGACACATCGACTGGTCTCCTCTCAAATGCGTCCCCACTGGGGCCAGGGTTCAAACCCACAATCCTTCGGTGCATGGGCTGACACTCTAACCACTGAGAAAGACCGACCAGGGTGATAATGAATTTTTTAAATTTAAGTTTTGAAAAACATTTTTCTTGACATCTATTTGCCTCCAAAATCTGGCTTTCCTTCTTGGGCAGGGTGGCCTCCCCTGACATTTCCAGGAGTTGAGGCTGGCAGTTCTAAGTTCCTGTCTTTCTTGCTCTTTTATCTCGCAGGGTGAAGTGATGAACCTCCTGATGTTCCTGTCTACGTGGGATGGAAAGGTCCCACAGCCGGCCATTCTGAAGCCCCGGCCCCTGTGGACAGGCAAACAGATCTTCTCCCTTATCATACCCGGCCACATCAACTGTATCCGCACCCACAGCACCCATCCTGACGATGAGGATAGTGGCCCTTACAAGCACATCTCTCCTGGGGACACTAAGGTAGGGCCTGGCTTCTGGATGTATGGGGTCAGGATTTGGATGTGGGAGCCTCAGCAGGGGCCTTGAGTGGGTGCTTTGTCTGCAGGTGGTGGTGGAGAACGGGGAACTGATCATGGGCATCCTGTGTAAGAAATCTTTGGGCACATCAGCCGGCTCCCTTGTCCACATCTCTTACCTAGAGATGGGTCATGACATCACTCGCCTCTTCTATTCTAACATTCAGACTGTCATCAACAACTGGCTCCTCATTGAGGGTAAGTATAGGAGCTCTACCAAGCCCTCTCTGTGAATCCCCTCTCTCCCACCGTTTATTGTTCTTCCATCCCTTTTGCTTTTCTCCTTAGATTTGGTGTCTCTCCGTCTCTTGGCTGTGATTCAGTCCCATGTTTCTTGGGAGTCCAAAGGTGTTGCTTATGCTCTCCTTGTCTCTAGGTCATACCATTGGCATTGGGGACTCCATTGCTGATTCTAAGACTTACCAGGACATTCAGAACACTATTAAGAAGGCCAAGCAGGATGTAATAGAGGTGAGAGGGAAGGCTGGGCAGACTGAGTAAGAGTCTTTCATGGACTTTGAATCTAATTAACAAGAGCAAAGAGGGTATCAGGGTTAGAGAGGAGGGGAATAAAACGGGTTGGTGTTTCACTGAGAACCCTGCCTCCTCCTCTGCGCCCAGGTCATCGAGAAGGCTCATAACAATGAGTTGGAGCCCACTCCAGGAAACACCCTGCGACAAACATTTGAGAACCAGGTGAATCGCATTCTCAATGATGCCCGAGACAAGACTGGTTCCTCTGCCCAGAAGTCCCTGTCTGAATATAACAACTTTAAGTCTATGGTTGTGTCTGGAGCTAAAGGTTCTAAGATCAACATCTCTCAGGTAGGGATCCTTGTTTTTCCACACTGGGGCCACACTGAAGGTTGGGAGGGGAGGGGAAGTATGTGTTGCTGGGGGAACAGTTGGGGAAAAAGACTGGAAACTCATTCTTAAGGCACAAGGAGTTAGATGTACACCACCTTATCTGTTTCCCAGGTCATTGCTGTCGTCGGGCAGCAGAATGTGGAGGGTAAACGGATCCCATTTGGGTTCAAGCACCGGACTCTGCCTCACTTCATCAAGGATGACTATGGGCCTGAGAGCCGTGGCTTTGTGGAGAACTCCTACCTGGCTGGCCTCACACCCACCGAGTTCTTTTTCCATGCCATGGGGGGTCGTGAAGGGCTCATCGACACAGCTGTCAAGACTGCCGAGACTGGTGAGGCCTTGAGATCCAGGGTCCTTCCTTGGGCTGGTACCAGGGAGTACCATACCACAGGCAGAAAAGTGCCTGGGGGTGAGGAGGAGGGGTTCTCACAGAGATAGAATTTTGGCCTTTGTAGAAAAAATAGAGACTAAAGCTCAAGAGTTAGGCAAATGCCCTTGTTTGATTGCTATATAGCATTTCAGGATGACGGATAGAGCCTCGGGGTCTCTGCTCCTGACCTATTGCATGGGGGCTGGTTCCTAGGGGACACTGCTGGGCACTGGTTCCATTTGGTAGTGGATTTGGCTTTTAGTGAGAGACCTCAGAATGAGGGGCTACTAGCTGGCTCTTCTGAGAATCAGGTTAGTTAAGGCTCCAAAGTGACCAGCAAGGCTTGTCCTGAGATAGGAAGGACTCTGGGCTTTGTCATCCTCTTCTTGCCTTGGGTCCCATAGTTGATTACCTCCCCCCCAGGATACATCCAGCGGCGGCTGATCAAATCCATGGAGTCAGTGATGGTGAAGTATGACGCCACTGTGCGGAACTCCATCAACCAGGTGGTGCAGCTGCGCTATGGCGAGGACGGCCTGGCAGGCGAGAGCGTGGAGTTCCAGAACCTGGCTACCCTTAAGCCTTCCAATAAGGCTTTTGAGAAGAAGTGAGGAGGTGGCAGGCGGGTGGTTCTCACTTCAGTGGCTCAGGCCAGAGTTACAGGATTCCTCTTCCCACACACTGAGAGATCACCCGGAGTATGTCTTGCAATGTACCTTACCATTTACAGCCCTTTCCCCACCCCTCTGACAGCAACTGTGCTGTGGGGCAGGGTGGATGGAGGGCAGAGTTGAGGTCTGTCAACACTGTTCCTGGTAATGGTACAAAGCAAGCTTAGAGCCCTAGCCAATTTGGCTCAGTGGTTAGAGTGTCAGCCCACAGACTGAAGGGTCCCAGTTTGATTCCAGCCAAGGGCATGTACCTCGGTTGCAGACTCCATCCCCGGCCCTGGTCAGGGTGAGTGCAGGAGGCAACCAGTTGATGTCTCTCTTGCATCCATGTTTCTCTCTCCCTTCCACACTCTGAAAAGCAATGGAAAAAATATCCTTGGGTGAGGATTAAAAAAGCAATTTTAGAGGGGCTGAGACAGGCTCAGATCCCACTGGTGATCCTTGGGCCTAGATCTTATATTTCCCTATTCAGGATTCCTGTCACCAAAACCCTGTTCCTGCAGAATGCATACCTTTGGTAGCCTCACAGTGCTCCTTTGCAGGAATCAGGCCCCAGACCCCACCTGGTCCTAGACTCCATACCCTGTTATCTGCAGATTCCGCTTTGATTATACCAATGAGAGGGCCCTGCGGCGCACTCTGCAGGAGGATCTGGTGAAGGATGTGCTGAGCAATGCACACATTCAGAATGAGCTGGAGCGAGAATTTGAAAGGATGCGTGAGGATCGGGAGGTGCTCAGGGTCATCTTCCCAACTGGAGACAGCAAGGTACGGATGGGCAAGAAGGACTGGGCTGGAGAAGTGCTCCCCCATGTGGCTGTCCCTAACTTGTGATCCTTCTTTCCTTCCTGCCTGCCTCAGGTTGTCCTCCCCTGTAACCTGCTGCGCATGATCTGGAATGCTCAGAAAATCTTCCATATCAACCCTCGCCTTCCCTCCGACCTGCACCCCATCAAGGTGGTAGAGGGTGAGTACCTACTTTGAGCCTTCTGGCAAGAATAGGGGTCAGGAGTATGCTGGGCTTTGGTCTACAAACTCTTCACCCCTCATTTGGCCCCCAGGAGTCAAAGAATTGAGCAAGAAGCTGGTGATTGTGAATGGGGATGACCCATTGAGCCGGCAGGCTCAGGAGAACGCCACGCTGCTCTTCAACATTCACCTTCGATCCACACTGTGCTCCCGCCGCATGGCTGAGGAATTTCGGCTCAGTGGAGAGGCCTTTGACTGGCTGCTTGGAGAGATTGAGTCCAAGTTCAACCAGGCCATTGTGAGTATTGTCATCACCTCAGACTTGTTTTTCTCCTTTGACCTCTGACTTCTCTGGACACTGAGAACAGCTCACTTCTGCCCACAAACACCTAACAATAGGTCTCATTCATTGAGGGTCTGCTGTGTATCAAGTCCTGTGTTTGAGGCTTTATACCTTTATTCCTTAGCAGACTAAGGATATTTTTTCCATTGATTGTTTTTCAGAGAGAGTGAAGGGGGGGCGGGAGAGGGAGAGAGATGTGGGAGAGACACATCAATTGGTTGCCTCCCCCACGCTCTCCAACCTGGGAATTGAACCCACCACCTTTTGGTGCACAGGATGGCACTCCATCCAACTGAGCCACACCAGCCAGGGCGATGGTCACTTGAATTTTGACAAGGGTGCCAAGTCAGTTAAATGGGGAAAGAATAGTCTTCAAGAAATAGTGCTGAAACAACTGGATAATCACATTCATCAGAATGAAGTCGAGTACAAAAATTATCTCAAAATATAATGAAGACCTAAATATAAGATCTAAACTATAAAACTCTCAGAAGAAAACACGGGTAAATCTTCATGACATTAGATCAGGCAATGGATTCTCAGGTATGGTACCAACAGCGTGAGCAGCAAGAGTAACAAAAATATATAAATTGGAATTAATCAACATTAAAAACTCTGTGATTCAGAGGACAGCATCAAGAAAGTAAAAAAAGACAACACAGCCCCGCCAGAGTGGCTCCGTGATTGAGCATCTACCTATGATCCAGGACATCGCAGTTTGATTCCTAGTCAGGGCACATGCCCAGGTTGTGGGCTTGATTCCCAGCAGGGGGTGTGCAGGAGGCAGCCAATCAATGACTCATCATTGATGTTTCTATCTCTCTCTCTCCATTCCTTTCTATGAAATTAATAAAGATTAAAAAAAACCAAAAAACAGAATGGGAGGAAATACGTCTGTGCAAATCCTCTATCTAATTTAAGGGCCATGCAGAGGACTATTACAAGTCAACAGCAAAAAGAAAAAATGTTAAAAAGGATTTGAGTAGACGTTTTCCCAAAAAGAGATATATAAATGATCAGTAAACACATGAAAAGATGTTCTATATCATTACCCATCAGAAAAATGCAAATCAAAGCCACAGCCTGGCCAATTTGGCTCAGTGGTTAGAATGGCGGCTCTGGGACTGAAAGGTCTCAGGTTCGATTTCAGCCAAGGGCTTGTACCTTGGTTGCAGGCTCAATCCCTGGCCGCCTGGTGGGGAGTGTGCAGGAGGCAACCAGTCAGTGTGTCTCTCTCACATTGATGTTTCCTTCTCTCCCTCCCTCCTATCCACTCTCTGAAAAAACAATGGAAAAAATATCCTCCAGTGAAGATAAAAAAGAAGATAGTCTCAGCCCTGATTGCATCTCATTTTCATTCACCAAAAGGGAGGGGCTTTTTCTGATGCATTTCTTACTCTGTAGGCCCATCCTGGAGAAATGGTGGGTGCTCTGGCTGCACAGTCCCTTGGAGAACCTGCAACCCAGATGACCTTGAACACCTTCCACTACGCTGGTGTGTCTGCCAAGAATGTGACACTGGGTGTGCCCCGTCTTAAGGAGCTCATCAACATTTCCAAGAAACCAAAGACTCCCTCACTTACTGTCTTCCTGCTGGGCCAGTCTGCTCGAGATGCTGAGAGAGCCAAGGTAAGACTTGGAATGGGCTTCCCGGCAAGAGGAAAAGGAGGGGAAGTTTGGGATTACCTGTACAGGAGGGTTTGATGAGGCCTTTGGAGCTACCCAAATGCCTGTTTCATGAATCCCTCTTTCTTCCCAGGACATTCTGTGCCGTCTGGAACATACAACCTTGAGGAAGGTGACTGCCAACACAGCCATCTACTATGACCCCAACCCCCAGAGCACGGTGGTGGCAGAGGATCAGGAATGGGTGAATGTCTACTACGAAATGCCTGACTTTGATGTGGCCCGAATCTCCCCCTGGCTTTTGCGTGTGGAGCTGGACCGGAAGCATATGACTGACCGGAAACTGACCATGGAGCAGATTGCTGAAAAGATCAATGCTGGTAAGGCTGGGAGGGCCACCCCAGCTCAGGTTTTGCCTGGGATCCCTCTTGGTCATGATGCTGTATTCTAGTCTCCAACAAGCCACCTCCCCTCACTACTTCCATGCGCTGGTTCTGCTCCTCCAAGGCATCTGTAGTTCGCCTCTGCATCCTCTTTTCCTTCTCAGTGTTTCACTCCCTCTTTCCAGAAGGGTTCTATGAGAAGGAGGGGGGAGCCAAAGAGCACCTTGTAAGGAGAGAGCTGCAGATGAACAGTGACCGGGAAGCAAGTCCTATAGATGTGCTCTTTGTCATGGCTCCTCCCTACCAGGTTTTGGCGATGACTTGAATTGCATCTTTAATGATGATAATGCAGAGAAGCTGGTGCTGCGTATCCGCATCATGAACAGTGATGAAAACAAGATGCAAGAGGTAAATGGAACCTAAGAAAAACTTGATATGTCAGACATAAGAAACTGTTAAATCTTGTTCATGACCAAAGAAGTTAAAATGAAAGCAGCATTGAGGTGCCAGTCACACCACCTAATGTAGAAGTGGGTAATGGTGGTTAGCAGTGATTTTCAAGACTTTTAGCAGGAGAAGTCTTTGAAACCTGAAGTATCAGTCATATAGCTAAAGCAGATAGTGTTGAAGTGGGTTCATCTCCATAGCCCTGTCATTGGCTCTCTCCTCCCCTGAGGCTCCGGCATGAGGGTGGGGGTACAGTCGGGGGCAAGTTGGACAGTGGGAATTGCTATGTCCTGGGTAATGTGCTATGATAGCAGGTGTAACAAGACCCAAGGAAATATTTGACTAATGGCTTCACTCTTGGGCATAACTCCTAAAAAATTGTTCAGGAGGTGTGGGTGCCTGGTGCTTCAGTAATGAAAGTTCAGAACATACTGTTGAACTGTTGAAGAATAGATAATCTCGCTGGAACTGAAGAGGAGAGAGGCTGGGGCCTGACTTGCCTGTTAGGGCCTGAGGAGGCTGTGGTTTGAGGTGAGCCTGGGAAGAGGTCAGAGGGTTCCAGGAGTGCTCACCTCTCTCTTGTAGGAAGAAGAGGTGGTGGACAAGATGGATGATGACGTTTTTCTGCGCTGCATCGAGTCCAACATGCTGACAGATATGACTCTGCAGGGCATCGAGCAGATCAGCAAGGTCTGCCATTCCCTTCCCAGCAGCCCTCCACCTCCCACTTCCCTCCCTCCCACCCCTGCCCCACCCAACCTGAACTCACTCTGTCCCTCTCCAGGTGTACATGCACCTGCCACAGACAGACAATAAGAAGAAGATCATTATCACAGAGGATGGGGAATTCAAGGCCCTGCAAGAGTGGATTCTGGAGACGGACGGTGTGAGCTTGATGCGGGTGCTGAGTGAAAAGGACGTGGACCCTGTGCGCACCACATCCAATGACATTGTGGAGATCTTCACGGTGAGCCCCTTAGGGCCCCACTGCCCAGGAGTCTGTCCTGCATCTCTAGCTCAAGGCCCTATCCCTGGATCTCTTAGCAATGGTTGCATTCTCTGTTCTCTACTCACGGGATTTCCTCAGTCAGTTTTTTTTTTTATGCCGGCATCCACTTTTGGTTCTGGGCTTCACTGACTGCCCTTTGGATCTGTGTGATGGTAGAAGCTGGGAGCAGAGCTACTCTGCCTTGACCCTTCACCCCCACCCCCATTCTAGGTATTGGGTATTGAAGCTGTGCGGAAGGCCCTGGAGCGGGAGCTGTACCACGTCATCTCCTTTGATGGTTCCTACGTTAATTACCGGCATTTGGCTCTCTTGTGTGATACCATGACCTGTCGTGGCCACTTGATGGCCATCACGCGACACGGAGTCAACCGCCAAGATACTGGACCTCTCATGAAATGCTCCTTTGAAGAAACGGTAATGGCAGAACTTTTGAACAGGGTGGAAAGAGGGAGTGCTGGGGAACAAGGGCATCCACCAGGGTGAATGTGTGGTGTGCATTGGTGCTGGTCTTCCATCTATCGGGTGCGTGTGCTATAATGATGGTGCCACAGCCCTGGAGCGCTGTGTGGAGGGTCTGACAGGGCCTGCTCCCTCTTCGGTTGTTCAGGTGGATGTGCTTATGGAAGCAGCTGCTCATGGAGAGAGCGACCCCATGAAGGGTGTGTCTGAGAACATCATGCTGGGCCAGCTAGCTCCAGCTGGCACTGGCTGTTTTGACCTCCTGCTTGATGCAGAGAAGTGCAAGTACGGCATGGAGATCCCCACCAATATCCCCGGCTTGGGGGCTGCTGGACGTGAGTATGAGAGTCTTAGCTGCATAGAACCTGGCTGGGTCTTTGAAGGGGAGGCAGACCATAGATGGGAGGGTGGCCAGTCCCTAGGTGCTGTTACTCATAAGTTACTCTGTTCCTTTTTGCAGCCACTGGCATGTTCTTCGGCTCAGCACCCAGTCCCATGGGAGGAATTTCTCCAGCCATGACACCCTGGAACCAGGGTGCAACCCCAGCCTATGGTGCCTGGTCTCCCAGTGTTGGTGAGTGACCCAGCCCAGGAAAAGAGCCCTCTTGGTGGTTGAGAAGGCTCGTGAAGAGTCACCATGTTGGAACACTGGAGGCCAGGGCTCTGGGGAAGGTGTTGGACTCCAGCTCTGGCTTTAACTTAATGTTTCTCTCACTTTGCAGGGAGTGGAATGACTCCGGGGGCAGCCGGCTTCTCCCCCAGCGCTGCTTCGGATGCCAGCGGCTTCAGCCCTGGTTATTCCCCTGCCTGGTCTCCCACACCAGGCTCCCCAGGCTCCCCAGGCCCCTCAAGCCCATACATCCCATCACCAGGTGAGCTGCCCCTGTCTACCTGGGCCAAGTTCGTTTCTTCTCTAATCTTTCCTTTTGGGCTGGAGTCTATCACTTAATTCCTTTTGGCTTCTTTCCTACAGGTGGTGCCATGTCTCCCAGCTACTCACCCACGTCGCCTGCCTACGAGCCCCGTTCCCCTGGGGGCTACACGCCTCAGAGTCCCTCTTACTCCCCCACCTCACCCTCGTACTCGCCTACTTCTCCATCCTATTCTCCAACCAGTCCCAACTATAGTCCCACATCACCCAGCTACTCCCCGACCTCTCCCAGCTACTCCCCGACGTCTCCCAGTTACTCTCCCACCTCTCCCAGTTACTCTCCCACCTCTCCCAGCTATTCTCCAACTTCCCCAAGCTACTCGCCCACATCACCTAGCTACTCACCAACCTCTCCCAGCTACTCACCAACCTCTCCCAGCTACTCACCAACCTCTCCCAGTTACTCGCCAACATCACCCAGCTATTCTCCTACCTCTCCCAGCTACTCGCCGACTTCTCCCAGTTACTCTCCAACATCACCAAGCTACTCACCAACTTCCCCCAGTTATTCACCCACCAGCCCTAACTATTCCCCAACCAGTCCCAATTACACCCCGACATCACCCAGCTATAGCCCAACATCGCCTAGCTACTCGCCTACTAGTCCCAACTACACACCAACGAGTCCTAACTACAGCCCAACCTCTCCAAGCTACTCCCCAACTTCACCCAGCTACTCCCCAACCTCACCAAGCTACTCCCCTTCAAGTCCACGGTACACACCACAGTCTCCAACCTATACCCCGAGCTCTCCCAGCTATAGTCCCAGCTCTCCCAGCTACAGCCCTACCTCACCGAAGTATACCCCAACCAGCCCTTCCTACAGTCCCAGCTCACCAGAGTACACCCCAACCTCTCCCAAGTACTCGCCTACTAGCCCGAAATATTCGCCCACCTCTCCCAAGTATTCTCCTACCAGCCCCACCTATTCGCCCACCACCCCAAAATACTCACCAACATCTCCTACGTATTCACCAACCTCTCCAGTCTACACCCCAACCTCCCCCAAGTACTCACCTACTAGCCCCACTTACTCCCCCACCTCCCCCAAATACTCGCCCACCAGCCCCACCTATTCACCCACCTCCCCCAAAGGCTCTACCTACTCACCCACATCCCCTGGCTACTCGCCCACCAGCCCCACCTATAGTCTCACCAGCCCAGCCATCAGCCCAGATGACAGTGACGAAGAGAACTGAGGATAAGCAGGAGGCAGCAGCAGCTGGCTAGGGTGAGCAGCAGCCTGGTGGTGCTCTGCAGTCCTCTCACATCCCTTGTGGGGTGCAGGCCCCCTCCCTGGCTCCTTTGTACATAGCTCCTTGTGTCAAAGTTCCCCATTGAAGTTTTGGTCCTATTACCAGTGGGGCTTTTGTCTTGTTCTCCACTTGTGCTGTCTCAGAACCTACTCACCTGACTGTGGTGGTGTTTTTCCTACTCCACCCACCCAGGCCTGTCCCCAAATTGAGGATCCCTCCTTGCCTGTGGCTTGATTGGGGGTAAAGTATTTTAACTTCTTAGGGGTAGTTCCTGCTCTGGGTCATTACAGCTGATCCTCAAGAACAAAGCTAAAGCTGCCTTTCTCTGTTTTATTTTTTGAAATTTAAATAAAGTTTACTAAAAAGCGTGTACCATTGAGTGCTTAATTGCTAGGCAAGTACCCAGGCCCCTGCTTCCTGCCTGGGCTGCTGTGCCATTTAGCATGTTTCAGCTGTTCCCTTGCAAAGGGCGAGTGTTGGGGGAGGCAGGAAAATGAGAGCAGATGGTACATTCGCCCATTGAACAAGCACATACTATGTGCCAGGCATTGCTCCGTGTCTGGTCAAACAGATAGAACCCTTGTCTCGCATTAAAGCAACATCGAACAGCCCGGGCCGGTTTGGCGCAGTGGCTAGAGCGTCGGCCTGCAGACTGAAGGGCCACGGGTTGGATTCCGGCTAAGGGCACCTACCGCTGTTGCACGCTGGATCCCGGGCCCCATCGGGTGTGTGTGGGAGGCAACCAGTGCTGTGTGTCTCTCACATCAATGTTTCCCTCCCACTCTCTCTGAAAAGCAATAGAAAAATATCCTTGGGTGAGGATTTAAAATAAAAAATAAAGCAATATTGAACATAATGGCTTTTTAACCTATTTTAGTGATTATAATGTATAATTTGGAAAAGTATAGGAAGATGTGGTACAGGAGCAGAGAAGTTACCACCTTTAACTCTACCACCAGGAGGCAGGTTTTCTTTTGGTATTTTTTCTACATGTTTCTCAGGTCACTTCTAACTACTTTCTGTTTTGTCCTCAAACCAACAACGAGATTATGAATAATATGTTTTAAAGCTGAAGGTCAAAGATTTGGGGGCTAAACTGCTGTTTTCAGTTGGCTATTGCATAATTTCTTTTATTAGCATCTTAACATAGATAACAGCTTTCTGTATGCTCTGCAGCTTATTTCTGGTTTACTTTAGGTATTTTAAATTTATATATTTTCAATCCTCACCCCAGGATGTTTTTTGTTGGTTTTTTTTTTCTTCTGGTTTTCCTTTATTGAGTGACTTTCAAGATGTAATTATAATTAAAGGTGACGTGTTAGAATTTTTTCTCCTGGTTTTGAGGATAATGTTTATTGATTTTAGAGAGGATGGGAGATAGAAACATAGACTGGTTGCCTTTCATAAGTGCCCCTACTGGGAACGAACCCACAACCTAGGTATGTGTCCTGACTGGAAATCAAACCTGCAACCTTTTGGTGAATCGGCAAACAACTGAGCCACACAGGCTAGGGCTAATTTATTTTTATTAACTTAAAAATACTTCAAAGAATAAAAAATGATATGGCCAAGGTCTATTCATTTATCACCAAGATTATAAATAATAGATAATATTTTGCTATATTCAGATTTTTATATTGTTTTGAAAGAAACGACTTTTTTAAAAAAATCCTCACCCTAGGAGTGAGGGTATTTTTTTCCATTGATTTTTAGAGATAGTGGAAGGGAAGGGGGAGGAGGGAGATAGAAACACTGATGTGACAGATAAATTGATTGGTTGCCTCTTATACCCACCGCAACCAGGGGATGGGGATTGGACTTGCAACCTGGGTATGGGCCCTTGACTGTGAATCAAACCCAAGACCCTCTGGTATGCAGGGCAATGCCCTAACCACCGAGCAATGCTGGCCAGGGCAAGAAATGACTATAAAAATGATATATGGCCTGGCTGGCGTGGCTCAGCAGTTGAGCATCAACCAATGATCCGGGAGATCGCAGTTTGATTCCCGGTCAGGGCACTGCCCGGGTTGCGGGAGTAGGGGCCGTGTGGGCGGCAACCGACCAATGACTCATCACTTATGTTTCTGTCTCCCCCTCCCTTCGTCTCTCTGAAATCAATAAAAACATATTAAAAAAATAATAAAAGGGATATATTGTATGTTTGTTATAGATCTCCAAGCACTATAGAAAGAAAACAATCTCCCCAAGTCCCATCACTAAGAAACTAGTGTTGGTGGTTGGTGAACAGGATTCCAGACCTTTCATCATACAGAAAGTTAGAAATTGTTTAATAAGAATGGGATTATTTATATACTGTCGAGTTTGGGCTGCAATAGCAACACCATAGACTGGCTTATAAACAAGTTTATTTCTCGCAGCTCTGGAGGCTGGGAAGTCCAAGATAAAGGTACTAGCAGATTTGGGGCCTGGTGAGAGTTTGCTTTCTGGTTCAATAGATGGCCATCTTCTCACTGTGTCCTCACATAGCAGAAGGGGCAAGGGAGCCCTCTGGGGTCTCTTTTATAAGGACGCTAATCTATTCATGAGGGCTCTACCCTTATGACCTAAGCACCTCCTAAAAGCCCCACGTCCAAATACCATTACATTGGGGATTTTCAACATAATTTTTGGAAAACAAGCATTCAGTCGATAGCACATACTATTTAATAGGTTCAGTGATTTTTAGAAGAAAAAAGTGAAACATGAATTTGCTGAATGTCATATCACTGATATATCTCCATAAGAAATATTTCTAGGAGGTCCCTCTAAGACTTAAAAAACTAAATAAAAAAACATGAAAACTGTTGAGAAATTGAGAATGTTACACTTTTTATTTATTTTTAATTTATTTTTAAATATATCTATATTGATTTCAGAGAGAGGAAAGAAGAGGGAGAGAGAGAGACAGAAACCAATGATGAGAGAGTCATTGATCAAGCCCACAACCCGGGCATGTGCCCTGACCGGGAACCGAACCCCGATCGCCTGGATCCTAGGTCGATGCTCAGCCGCTGAGCCACGCCCGGCTGGGTTAGACTATTTTTAAAAACAAGGTTTAGATAGTATGGATTGATTACCTGCAGTATTCTTGTGTTCCCCCTTCTTGTGTTTTCTTTTTAAAGCGTATGTGCTTTAAAAGAGAATAACATGGAATTCCTGTGTACTCCCATTCAGTTTAAGAAATTGAATCTTGCCCAGCCTTCGTAGCTCAGCTGTTGAGCATCGACCTATGATCCAGGAGATCTGGGTTCGATTCCTCGATTCCTCGATTCCTGGTCAGGGCACATGCCCGGGTTTCGGGCTCGATCCCCAGTGTGGGGTGTTCAGGAGGCAGCTGATCAATGACTCTCTCATCATTGATGTTTCTATCTCTCTCCTTCTCCTTTCCTGTCTCTGAAATCAATAAAGATATATTTTAAAAAGAAAAAATTGAATCTTGGTGCCCCTTATATGCTCCTGCCATAGCATGGCCTTCTCTCTTCCCCAAATAAAACCACTACTTTGAATTTTTTGCATTAATTGCTCTTTCGTTTTTCTTTATAGACTACTATGTATACACCTTATAAATATTACTTCTGAACCTCATATAAATGGGATTACACTATATAATCTTGGTGACATGCTTCTTTTAGTCAATGTTTTAGAGATTCATCCATGTTGAGCTATATAGCTATCCATTTAAATTTTACTATAGAAAAGACTTACATTGTTTAAATATACACTTTATTCACACTACTGTTGATATTTATTACCATGTTGCCACCATGAAAATCCCTGCACTTGTCCAATGTACACACATCCAGGGTGTAGCCTGGAAATTGGATTATTGGATATGCTGGGTAACAGCAAATTGTGTCCCAAAATGATTCTGCTAGTTTACAGTCCCTCCAGCAGTGGCTGAGAATTCCCTTACTCTGCAATCTTCAATATGTGCTATTGCCCAAATTTAAATTTTTGCCTATCTGTTTGGTGTGAAATAGTATTTTATTATGCTTTTAGCTTGCGATTCCTGGGTTACCAAGGAGGCTGAGCATTTTATGATGAAGGGCCAACTCTTTTCTGTGAGATGCATGTTCATCTTTTTCCATTTTTTCCCCTTTGGGCATATGTCTTTCCTGATTGATTTGTAGGAGATATTTATACATTTTGGATACTAATCCTTTGTCAATTATCTATATTGCAAATAGCCTTCCAATTTAATGGCTTGGCTTTTTACTCTATGTGGTGTCTTGAGTTCTTAATTTATTGTAATTGAATTTACCAGTTTTTAAAACAGTTTTTGTGGGGTTTTTATGTAGTTTAAGGAATCCTTCCTTATCCTATCAATATTCTCCTATATCATCCTCCAAAAGTTTTATAGTTTGGCCTTTTACATCTATTTGTTTTTTGTTGATTGATTTTTAGAGAGAGAGGAAAGGAGAGAGAGAAAAAATCAATTTATTGTTCCACTTATACATTCATTGGTTGATTTTTGTACGTGCCCTGACCAGAAAGCAAACCCAGAAACTTGGCGCATCGAGATGATGCTCCAGCCACCTGAACTACCGGCCCCTAAAAATAACCCACCAGGATTTTTATTAAAGTTCCACAGCCCAGTGTGGGGAACCTCCCTACGCTGAGATTTGCCATCCTAAAACATGGCATCTCTCTCCGTTTATTTACATTTTTTCCTTTTATGTCCTTTAATAAAATTGTATGGTTTTTCTTCACAGAGTTTACACTTCTTTTGTAGATTTGTCCCTAGATTGCTTATACTTTTTATTGATGTGATACATTATTTTTATACATGCATGCATCTTGCCGTCATTTATTCTTGATGTACAGCAATGAAATCATTTTTTGCATAATGATTTTTATCCAGCAAACTCCATAATTGCCCTTAATAATCTATTAATTTATGTGTAGTTTTTCTGTTTTCTACATAGACAATCATATCATATATGCATATCACCAACCAAGCTTTTTCTTTTTTAATTATTAAAATTTTAATAATAATTTAATAAATAAAAATTTAAATTATTTAATTAATATTTTTCCCTGTGTTGCTGTACTCTGAAGAACTTGAGTAAGTTGGTGACTAGGAGATAACTCATCTTTGCTCCTGGTCTTAAAGCAATGCTTTCATTCTTTCACCATGAAGTACGAGGTGTGCTGTAGTGGTGTTTTCGTCCCCACCACCAGATGGGTCTCTGCACATTTGAAACCCACCATGTGCTATAGTATTTTGGTTTTTTAAGTCCTAACCTGAGGATATGTTTTCACCCGAGGATAGATTTTTATTGACTTTTAGAGAGAGAGGAGGGGGGAGGGGGACATCGATTGGTGGCCTCCCATACACTAACCAGGGATAGAACCCACACCGAGGATGTGCCCTGACCAGGAATCAAGCCACTACCTTGTGGTGCACCTGACGATGCTCCAGCCACCTGAGCCACCCAGCCAGGGTGCTACAGTTTTTAAATAATTTTTTTTTTTTAACCCTCACCCAAGGATACATTTTTTTCCCATTGTTTTTTAGAGGGAATGGAAGGGGGTGGGGAGAAACTTCAACGTGAGGGAGACACATCTATTGGCTGCCTCCTGCACGCGCCCGACCGTGCCGGGGACCGAGCCTGCAACCGAGGTCCGTGCCCTTGACTGGAATCAAAGCCAAGACCCTTCAGTCCTCGGGCCAACACTCTAACCACTGAGCCGAAACGGCTAGGGCTAAATATACTTTTATCAAGTTAGGGAAGAACCCTTCTATATCTAGGTAACTAAAAGATCTTATTATGAATTAATATTAAATTTTATGAAACATTTTTTTCTCCAGGGGTTTGCTAGCCTCAAAGGTGTCTTTTCAGAGTATGAGATTATCTGTTCTCCAAATATTTGGAGAATAGTAATAGATATTAATATTCCTTGTTCAACGCTTGTGTACATTGGGTGACTCAAATTTTCATCAGTCTGCATGTTATGCAACTAACATAAAAGCATCAAGAATATTGATTTTGGCCTTACAAACAAATTTTTGGCAAGTAGGCAAATTTGAAAATATGGTATGAGCAAACAATGGGATCAACTCTCTGTGTGTAGGTGTTTATCTTTCATTCTTTCTCTGTTGAGATTTCTTTTAACTAATTGTAAGAGTATATTCTTTACCTCATTGAGCACAGTTACAATAGCTGTTTTAAGTCTTTATATAATAACATCAACCTTTATCTCAATAGGCCTCTGCTGACTTTCATTTCCCTTTAATCTGTCATATTTTCCTGGTTCTTTGTATGTTAAGTGATTCTGGATTCTATTTGGACATTGTGAATGTTAGGTTATGGTGACACTGGATTCCGTAATATTACTCTAAAGACTGTGTGCTTTTGTTTTAGTAGGCAATTGACTTAGGCTCCAACTGCAAATATTGTCTCATTTGTGGTGGATGGCAGGGGAAGTTTTTGAGGCCAGTTATTTCAGCTTTGTTCTCCCCCAAAGAGAGTTCTTAGCTGTGCCCCACCCCTCCATTCTCTCTGGTGAACTGACTGGTCTATGGTTGAACTTATTGCTCTTAATTAAGATGAACTACCAGCCTCCTCTTACTCGCTTACCACCAAACTCTCGGTTGTTTTAGAGAGTGCCCTTAGACTTGAACTTCTTTGCACTGTTTCAAATAAAGTCAGTTCCTTTGAGAGAGTGTCAGATCTCTCTGTTTTTATGAACTGCCCTGTCCCCCAGAGCAAAATCTCTTAGCCACTACCCTGGGTGCTGGTTTTGGGTGGTAGCCTCTGATCTTCGCAGATGGCCTCTCCCCAGAACGGAGCCTCTGTCCTCTGAATGAGCTGAGGCGAGGACCATTGGGGCGCCAATGTCCTTGGCCTGCCATACCTGGGGTAAAGCCTCGTTCCATGGTAACCTTCCCTGGGAGCTGAGGGGAGAGGAAGTCTTGCCTTCTCCGCCACGCCTGCCCAGAACGGGGCTCCCATCCGAGTGGGCTGGGGCTGGCGGGAAAGGTGCGATGCAGAGAGGAAGAGCAGGTCGTGGGCACGTGCCGCAGATCCTCGCTGTTCTTACTAAGTTTTAGCAGGTTTTCTTGAATAAATGTTTTCTTATTTCTGGAATCCTCATAAGACAATTACCAGACTTTAAAAAAATATTTAAAATAGTTTTTACCAGCTGTACCTGCTTCACTGGGAAGTGGTCCCTGGAACTGTTCGTGCTGCTATTCTGGAGGTGGGACTTCAGCTTTCTTCTGCTTTTCTTCTCTTTTTAAAAGTCGGTAACAACTTTACTGGGACATCGTTTACATGCCATACAATTCACCCATTTCAAATGTACGATTCAGCCATTTTAATTATGTTCACAGATATATGCAACCATCACCACAATCCACTTTAGAACATTTTATCACTTGAGAAAAAGAAACCCCCTACTCTTTAGCTATGGCCCCCACTCCTCCCTCCATCTCTAAGCAACCATTTATCCACTTTCTGTATAGAATTGCTTATTCTGAACATTTCATATAAATGGAATCATAGTATGTGGTCTTTGTGATTGGTTTCTTTTTACCCTTTTTCTTGAAAGAAAGTGTTGCTGGTTGTTTCTTTTTTTTAATGTTTTTGTAGATTGCTCATGTTTTTTTGTGTTCTTTTTAATCCTCACCTGCGGATATGTTTTACTGATTTTAGAGAGAGGGGAAAGGAAGAGAGAGAAAGAAAGAAAGGAAGAGAGAGAGAGAGAGAGAGAGAGAGATGCAAGGAGACACATGGGTTGGTTGCCTGGTTGGGGGATCAAGCCTGCAACCGAGGTACGTGCCCTTGACTGGAATCGAACCCTAGACCCTTCAGTGGAGGGCTCACACTCTAACCACTGAGCCAAGCTGGCTGGGGTAGATTGCTTATGTTTTTCACATGTAAACTTGTTATCTCTGACTTTATTTTATTTTGTAATCCTTATCCAAGGATATGTTTATTGACTTTTTAATCTTTTTTTGAGAGAGAAAGATTGACGTGAGAGAGAAACATTGATGGGTTGCCTCCCACATGCATCCCAGCGAGGGATGGAACTTGCAACCTGGGTATGTGAGCTGTCTGGGAATCAAGCTCGAAACCTTTGTGGTATAAAGGTCGGTGCTCCAACAGACTGCACCCACCTGCCCACGCTTGCTGATTATTGAATTCTAGGTTGACAGTTATTTCCTCTCAGAACATTAAAGATTATTCTTTTGTCTCCTCGCTTCACTTTTTCCTGTTGAAAATTTAGTCATCAGCTTTTCCTTTGTAGGAAATCTGTCTTTTCTCTTTGGCTGTTTTAAGATCTCCTTGGTGCTTCACAATTTCACTGTCACATGTCTAAATGTGGCTTCCTTTCTATCTCTCATAGTCTCCTTGTAATATCGTGGGTTTTCTAGATATAAATATTGATATCATTCAATATTTGGAAAACAGTACCGTTTTTTTCATTTTCTTTATTTTCTCCTTCTGGAATTCTGATTAGATTATGTTAGGCCTTCTTACTCCAGTTGTCCATGTTACTGAATCTCTCTCTTTTTTGTTTTCTGTCACTTTATCTCTCTTGAATGCATTCTGGACAATTTCTTCAGATCTATCCTTTTCTTTAGTTAAGCCTATTCTGTTTATTTCATCCATTGAGTTCATTTTAATTTTTATATATTTTTTCCTTTCTAGAAGTTCTATATGGTTCTTTTTTCAAATCAGCTCATCTGCTTGGTCATTCTTTATAGATTCTTATCTCTTGCTCAAATTTCCAAGCATCTTTTTTATTCCTGTAAACCTGTCAATCAGGTTAAGCTAGGTTATGCTGTGGTAACAAACAACCTGAACACCTCATTAGCTTAAAACAACAAAGATTTTTTTTTTCCCACTGCAGGTTGTCTGGGCCTGTGTTCTATGTCATTGTCCTCACTCTGGGGCTTAGGCTGATGGGGGAGCCCCTTCTGGAACTTTGTTAGTTGTAGCAGTAGAGGTGATGCTCACACTGGTTTTAAAAGCTTCTGTCAAAATGTGACACCTCTTTCTTTCAATCACATTTCATTGCAAGTCAAGAGTGACTTTCAGGGGGTAGCAAAGTGTAATTGTCTTGCAGGGAGAGAAAGAGGTATCAGTGAATAGTAAAAATACCACTCATAGTAAAAAGTGTTAACTGGTCTTTCATTTCTGGCAATTAGAATACGTGAAGTCTTTGCAAGGCTAGACCAAAGGTGAGGCAAGCAAGACATAGGCACAAAATTTAAGGGGAACAAAAACCTCCTAATTAAAAAGATACACATCTTTGCCCGGCTGGGCATGGCTCAGCGGTTGAGCACCGACCTAGGATCCAGGAGATCGCGGTTCAATTCCCGGTCAGGGCACATGCCCTGGTTGTGGGCTCGATCCCCAGTCGGGGGCGTGCAGGAGGCAGCCGATCAATGACTCTCATCATTGATGTTTCTCCCCCTCTCCCTTCCTCTCTCTGAAATCAATAAAGATATATTAAGAAAAAAAAGATACACATCTTAAAGCAATCTTTCCAAAAGCAAAATTAACGTAAACATCCATAATAAATGAAATAGCAACTTTTTAAAGGTAAAAAAGATCACTATTAGTCTTTGTTTTTCCTTTCCTCTGGCCCCAGTGTGGTTCGGCATGACACTGGTCTTTGTAGGCGTAATTCTGCAGTCTCCTGTTTCTCCCAGCTCTTTCATGGCACCTCCTTGGCTTGTGTGTTTTATAGCTTTAGATTGTGAGTTGCTCTTTTCCCTTGGAACTTTATCTGTGGGAGAACTTTGAGTCCTTGATTGAGGTGGCATACCTCCAGAAAGAATTTGTGTTTGCTTTTGCTGGGTACCTGGGTGCACTACCAACGTGAGAACCCTTTGCATTCTGTCCTTAAGGTTTTCTTGGGCTCCTAAGGCAGTGGGAGTTTGAGCACAAACCATGAAAAAGCTGTATTGTGGTTTCAGGGTCTCAAGAGAGATTCTTTTTTCTTCTGTTTAAGGTAAAGACAGGCAAGTTCCTTGGCTCCTTCCTTCCCTGAATGGGTTTTGTTTTTTTGTTTTCATATGTCTTTATACTGAGGTTGTAGAAAGTCAACCACATGCAGAAACCTCCCACTCTCATGGCAGGGAGAGCCCTAAACTTTATCTCCTGCCCCCTGCATCCCAGAAAACAGTGTGCAAAACTCAAGGTCTCCTCTGTTCCACAGAAACCCTTGGGAGAAAAGCTGACTTTGGAACTCCCTTATCTCTTGGGAATACTTCTATTTGTGCCAGCTCAGCAGTGGTTTTGTGGGGTTTTTTAAAAAGTTTTTTTACAAAATATTTTGTCCTGGATTTTAGTTTTTTCCCCAATTAAGAGAGCTATTTAGGATATCTAGTCTGCTGTATGGCATCCTAGCTCCTGGTTGTGGCTTTGACTCTTTCTATTTTGTCAGGTTTTATAATATTTACTTTCTGTTCTGCAAATATAATTCCTCCAGTTATATTATATGGTCTTACTTACGTATTTAAATGGCTCATCCGTATGTGGTCATCTTACCACTGCTTCTCCAGTACCATCTTTTTTATTCACTTCTCTAGTACATTTTTCAGAAAGGTTTCATGATTGCTTTTTTAGATTCCCTGAATTCTTTTAGTTTTGAGAATATCCCTGTAGCCTTTAAAATTGAAGCCCATCTTGGCTGGACATTTTTTCTTTCAGGACTTTGTAGACATTGCTTGATTTTTGTATTAGACAGGATTCCTCAGAGAAACAGAACCAGTAGGGTATATAAATAGATAAAGGGAAATTTACTGTGAGGAATTGGATCATAGGATTATGGAGGCTGAGAAATCCCATAATCTGCCCTTTGCAAGCTGGAGATGAAAGAAAGCCGGTGGTATAATTCAACCCAAGTCTGAAAGCCTGAGAACCAGGGGAGGCCAGAGAAGATGAGATGTGCCAGCTCAAGCTGGAAGGCAGGAAAGAAAGGGGATGAATCCCCCGACTTCTGTTCAGGCCCTCCGAGGGCTGGATGAGACAGTGACCTGCTTTACTGAGTTCACTAATTCAAATGTTAATTTAGCCCTGGCTGGGTAGTTCAGCTGGTTAGAGGAACATCCCTTTATGCTAAAGTTGTCGGTTCGATCCCCAGTCAGGGCACATATAAGAAGCAACAAATGAATGCATAAATAAGTGGAACAACAAATGCATGTTTCTCTCTCTCATCAATTTTTAAAAACTGGTTGGCCAGAAATGTAAGAATTTATACCTTTCTCATTTTTATTCATCCTTCACATGTCCAATCAGTGATGTTTTGTCCGACCACCACCCAACGCTCCTAACGCCCATAGACAGGGCTTTTGAATGTCACCCCCAAACCCCATTCCTCAGCTTACGTGCAGAATTATCTACCTACTTACTCGCTCCATGTCTGTCATGCAGGTTCAAACTCCTTGCAGCTGCTGTAGGATTTGAGCCCCCACTGCTGGGCTTCCTGGAGCCCTTTTAAATGAGGTGTTGGTTTTGCCTGTAGGAGTCCCTTTGTAGGGTGACTAACTCACCTCTTAACCTGGGATTGAAAGTCCAGGGTCCCATAAAACATCTCAACCCTAGGCAATCTGGGTGGCTGGAGGACAGGCTTGGGGCAGGGGCTCCTCTACCCAGGCCTTGTTTTTATCATATTCCTCGGCTTTCCCCAAAGTCTGTGAACCCAACTCCTTCCCTGTGTCTGTAGGGAGCAAGCAGAGTCTGCGCTCTGCCAACCATGTGATCTTGATACCTCTATGGCCACCTCACTGCCACCCATCGGGCTCTCAGTTCTGTGAAGGGAACTTGGTCAGGGAGGCAGGACTCCTTGCTCAGCCCCTCTGAAGACTCTTGCTGTCCTAAGACATAGCCCGGGCCAAGCTCTGTGGGGCTGCTGGAAGCAGGCTGGTGCCCCGGTGGGGGTGTCAGAGTGGAAGCTGGAGCCACAGGAGACCCACGCAGTGACCCTGAAGCCAGCTCAGCCTCCTGTTCAGACTTTCTCCTCTCCTTCCAGCTCTCACCCCCTTCCTCTCCTTCGCTCTCGGCTGATGAGCTTGCCTCAGACCAGAGCAGACGCAGCAGCTGTCAGAGGGGACTCACTTCACACGTCCCCAACCGTCCTTTCCCGGCACAGGCCGAGCCCCGGTGTGGGCCCAGGATCCCCATCGTGGCCCTTCCCTGCCACGCTCGGTTGTGCTCCGGTACCTCCCATGAGAAAAACAGGCGGATCAAATAGATGAGACTCCCGGGCGACACAGGAAACCCGGGATGGGGTCCCACTGAGTGCCAACCTCCTGAATTATTGAATTCCTTTACTGTGAAAGATCCGAGGGGTTCCCCCCACCTTGCTGTGTGAATTCTTATCATGAGCATGTGTGTTTTCGAATAAAACAGAAAGGGAAAATTAGAAATATTTAACAAAAATGATTAAATGCTGTCAGGGAGGGGGGGAATTCCCCCCTCTACCCTTCTTTAGTTCTTATGGTGCGACTGATAATAAAATAATAAAATTGACACAAGACTAGATTAAGAGGAAAACACCAATTTGGTACATGCACGTGGGAGAATCACATGCGCTCAGGCCATAAAATGAAGCTCAAAGAAATGATGGAATTAGGCACAGTTTTTAATACTTTTTAGACAAAGAAACAATAAATTTGTGAGAAATGGACAAAACAAAGAAAATTAGTGCTCACTTGAAAGGAATCTAAGCAAGGTCTGGGCTTGGGTAGTACATAGTAAAGGCCTTACCAGGTTTGTTTATACAGGATTTACGGCTCTGGATTTTATGACTCGGGATGAAGTCGTCTCAGCCCTCAGGAGCAGGCCGGCACTATCACAGGGAAATTTATTTTCTGCATTTAGAGACATGAGAGTCAGAGAGCTGGGGCTGCTTCTCAAGTGATTTCAATTTGAACCCTTAATCACAGCGCCAGTGGGAGATATCTTGGGGTAGCCTGCCCTGGGCCCCAACAATGCCCTTCCACCATCCCTGGGGCCCCACTTCAGCCCCCCCCATCCCTTGGCAGCCAAACTTCACCTTCACCCGCTGCAATCTGGTTTCTGCCTCCCCATCTCCACGGAAACTGTTCTAATCTCCTTGTTAAATCAGCACAGCTGACCCCTGAGCGGGTTCTGAAGCCTGAAGCCTCTGGGGCAGGGGTCCCAGACCAGGAGCAGACAAATTCTCCCTCCCAGACCTACAGAATCACACACTCTGGGGATGGGACCCAGCAACTGTTGGGGTTTTTGTTTTGTTTTGTTTTTTCCAGGCAACAGCAAGCATTTTATATGCCTTTATTGATTTCAGAGAGAGGAAGGGAGAGGGAGAGAGAGAGAGAAGCATTAATGATGAGCCACTGATCGCCCCCTCCCGTACAGCGCCTCCTGAAGATCGAGCCCCCGACCCGGGGCTGTGCCCTGACTGGGAATCAAACCCTGATCGCCTGGATCCTGGGTCAGCTGCTGAGCCACACTACCCAGGCTTGTTTTTTTTTAAATACTCAGCCGAGGATATGTTCAGACTTGTTTAGAAAGAGGAAGAGAGAGAAGGTGGGGGGAGAAACATCGATGTGAGAAGCATGGACTGGTTGCCTGCTCCCATACCCGCCCCACTGGGGATGGAACCCGCAACCTACGTATGTGCTGTGACCCGGAATCCAACCCCCGGCCTCTGGTGTGTGTGAGGCACTCGGCCAGGGCGCAGCTGGGGTTTTGACAAGCCCTTTAGGTGACCCTAAAATTTGCCATAGAGCTTCAAGGAGGAGCCACGCGCAGCCGAAAAGCAACAGACGGAAATCAGAGACTCTGTTCGAGCCCTTGATTTTGTACACATTTGCTTTACCTCCTTGAGTCTAGGTTTTTTTCATCTATGGAACGGGGATTATAATATCACTGTAGAAGTTTGTTGTGAGGATTAAATTAAGTAACACTGGTACATACAGCAGAGGCCCCCAAATGGCGGCCATCACCATTAGGGTCTGTTACGATTAGTCCTCTTAGCAAACGGCTGTGCAAACTTGGGCACGGTCCCTAGTTTCTCAGCCTCGCTTTTTTTTCTCTGTAACATGCAGATAATAACCGTTAGTTACCTCCCAGACTTGTTTGGAGAATCAAGGGAGATAAAACATGAAAGCAGTATTATATCTAAGCTAAAACATGAAAGCCCTAGCCTGTTTGGCTCAGTGGTCAGAGCGTCAGCCTGTGGACTGCAGGGTCCTGGGTTCTAATTCTGGCCAAGGGCAAGTACTTCGGTTGCAGGCTCGATCCCCGGCACATGAGAGGGAGGCAACCAATGGATGTGTCTCTCTCACATCGATCTTTCTCCCCCACCCCCGACCTTCCACTCTCTCTGAAAAAGCAATGGAAAGAATATCCTCAGGTGAAGATTAAAAAGAAAGAAAGAAATGAAACTATGAAAGCACGAACTAAAACACCAAAGATGAAAAATGTTCAACTTAAACACCAACACAAGATGTGATGGGGCTCACTTGCGGGCTTCCCATCCAGCTGACCGTGGGCTCCCACCATGGGCAGGAGCTGCATGAGGCTGTGGGGGTTCAGGAGGGAGTAGGCCTTTGAGGTTGCTCATAATTTAACTTTCAACTCAATTAGACCAGTGTAGACTGCTCATATTTCTACAGTGAAACTTATCTATAGAATTGTGTGTGAGTATCTATACATATATATAACTTATTTATATAGTTATTTATATTAAGATATAAAAATTATATTTGTATTTATATTCATACACATGTAACCACAAAATTCTCTTTACATATATATTTAATATATAAAACTTTATAAGTGTGTGCTAAATATGTGTGTGTATATATAGTTGTATAGATCTGAATTAGATCTAGATTGAGGTTAGTTTTGAAAATGCACATTAAAAAGTTGTTGATAGTTCCTTTCCTTGTTGTAAATAGTTAATTATTTGCTTATTTAGAATAGACGAGACATGCATATGGGTATAAGAGTATACGGTAAAAATTCCCTTTCACCACAAACCCCCAGATACCCAGTTCCCTTTCTGCAGAGGGAACTACTGATACCAATTTCTTGTGTTTCATTCCAGAAATATAGGTTTTGCATATACAGGATGTGAGTGTGTGTGTGTGTGTGTGTACCTTTTACATTTTTGTTTTTATCCCTATACTAGCATCTATGCGTTAGGTTTTGTCCACTATCTGCCACAAACAATTCTTCAATGACAAAGTACATTGCTTTATTTATTTAAATTTTTTTTTATTGGCTTCAGAGAGAGGAAGGGAGGGAGGGAGAGAGAGGAACATCAATGATGAGAGTCATTGATCGGCTGCCTCCTGCACGCCCCCTGCAGGGATTGAGCCTGAAACGAGGCATGTGCTCTGCTGGACTCGAACTGCGATCTCCTGGATCATAGGTCGATGCTCAACTGCTGCGCCATGCCAACCCAGCAAGTACCTGGCTTTAAAGTGTGCCATGCCCAATTCTCCACTCCAGCAGAATCGCCTAATTTCTTTTCAGCCCTTTTCCTACTTGAGAACCAGAGAGCTGTGTGGTGTTACCAAAGGCCTGAAGCCAGTGGGGACCAGAATTCAGGTTCCCCATTTCCCAGCCCACCTCTGGACAAGGCCTTAGTGACTGTTGGCAGACACAATGTATTTTTTTGACTGATTTGTGCACTTATATTTGACTTCCCAAAAGGATCTGAGGTGGCTGCCATTGAAGCATCAGGACTTGTGTTTGCTTTCAATACGTTCTCTCCTGTTTGGACGGGTTCAGATGGTCTGACCCATCACAGCCAGGCCAGAACTGAGTCAAGCTGTATCTCAGGGCCATGGTGCCAAGGGCCGGGCCAAAGACGATTGATCACATTAGCTGACAGGCCAAGCACCATGTTGCCAACACAGCCAGGTCTGAGCTTCAGGCTAGACACTGAGGCCAAGTAGGGGGGTCTAATGCACACACCACCTGGGGGTCTGGCACCCTCCTGACACTCAGTACCTGTCTGGACTGACTCTTACTTTGAGGCAGATATAAAATGGATGGAAAGCTGGGGATAAAGGTAAAAACCTTGGACTCTCAGAGACGATCCAAAGGCAAAGAAGCGATGAAAGTCAGGCTAAAAATTGCCCATCTAACCTTGGAATGCTGCTGCTCCTCTCTGCTCACCGAATCCTACCTAGTCGTCTTCAAGGCCACGTCTTCTTTCTCTTCTTCCAGGGGGTCACAGAACATGTGGAGAGAGAGGAGGTCACTTTGGGGACCCAAGTTTGAATTTTGGGCCACTTCCTGACTGAGGCATTTGAACAAAATCACTCATTCTTTCATGCAACAAATATTTATGAAGTGCCTAGTTCATAAGGCATTAGCTAGGTTCCCGGGAACAAAGATAAATCTCAGCCCCTGCACCTGTCGAGTTGACAATAAGAGACTCAGATGAGTAAACACTTAGCATAATGGGAGAGTACTGGGGTCCCGGTGAGCACAGCAGCTGGAACACAGAGGGAGGCCCTAACCGGGGAGGGCAGGCACAGAGAACCTGAACGGTCCAGATCCCATCCCTTAAGGAATTCCTTGGGACCAGCCAAAGAAAAGTAGGCATTCATTAAACAAATACATGAAGTGTCTACTCTGTGCCCAACACCAAGCAAGGCAACTGAGATGCAATAAGACAGACTTAGCCCCACACTCATGGAACTTCAAACTCCAGTGAGGGAGACAGATCATAAATATAAATTGTGGGGTCTAGCCGGTCTGCTAAATGGTTAGAGCATTGACCTGTGGACTATAGGGTCCCAGGTTTGATTCTGGCCAAGGGCATGTACCTCAGTTTTGTGGTTTGATCCCCTGGCGGGAGGCAACCAATCTATGTGTCTCTCTCACATCAATGTTTCTCTCTCTCCCTCTCCACCCCCCTCCCACTCTCTGAAAAGCAATGGGGACACACACACACACACATATATATATATATATTGTGGTACGTGCAATGATGGAAACACAGTGTTGCACTCGAGAAAATATAGAGGAATACGAACTGGGAGGGCGGGGCAAGGAAGAGCCTTGCGGATCTGAGCCAGAATTAGAGGTGTCGTTAGAACTCATTGTGTAATCTATAAATATCTGTGTCTGATAAAGGGCCTAGAAGCAGTGACACTTCCAGTAGCACTGAGATTACCCTGTGCTTTTGGTTTCTAGATACCCTGCTCCCTGACAGGAAACGGCTTCATGAAGAAATGGCTGCTGACTCCGGGGCCGGTGCTGAGGAAGCATAAGGTGTGTCTGGAACATCTTCTCGTGTCTGCAGAGAGAGAGAAGGGGGGGAGGAGAGAGAGAGGAAGCGGAAGAGGGAGGGGGGAGGCAGGCAGGGAGGGAGGGAAAGGCGGGCAGGCAGGCAGGCTCGAAAATTGAAGAGGAAACAGAAACTAGATGAAAAGTCTCCCACTGAGTGAATCTGGAACAGCATTAGAATGGGTAATGGTTTGCCCTGGCCGGTGTGGGCCAGATGGTTGAGCTTCGTCCCGTGCACCAGGAGGTCCCTGCTGGATTCCTGGTCAGGGCGCACGCCCGGCCGTGGGCCGGGTCCCCAGAAGGGGAGGGGAGGCAGCCCATGGGTGTTTCTGTCTCTCCCTCTGTCTTCCTCTCTCTCTCAAATCAATAAAAACATATATATGCATATATATGTATATATACACACATACATTTATATATATATATGCACATATATATAATGGATAGTGATTTAATGGATTATAATACATTTGAAATATACGAGTGCATTGTTAGGTTTGGACCAAAGCTTAGTGTTCCTGAGCCCCCCCCCCATGAGAATGTAAACTTTTAGGTAAACTCATTTCGCTAGCCACATTCTGTTTTGCTTGACAACTTTCACTCCCTGCATGAGAACGCATCTGAAGCAACCACCTGTTCCTTAAATTCAATAGCTTTCCACTCCCACTCAGAAAAACCAGACTCGGGCGCCAAAAAGTTCCCTCCCTGCACCCTGTAGAGACTTCCTCCCCGCCACTGGGGCTGTCGCCACTTGGAGCTCAGCCCATGTGCATTCAGATTCGTTAACCGTCTATATTCAGACGCCCTAATAAAATTGCCTTTCCCTGCTCACCTGACCTCGTGCGTTCCTCCTCGGCAGCCTAACACGCACGGATATACCAAAAATAAAAACAGTAAATAAAGAGGGAGAAGGGGAAATACAATAGAATGTAATTAAGAAATGTAGAGGCCCAGCCAGGCGTGGCTCAGCGGTTGAGCATCGACCTAGGATCCAGGAGATCGGGGTTCGATTCCCGGTCAGGGCACATGCCCGGGTTGTGGGCTAGGCAGCCGATCAATGACTCTCTCATCATTGATGTATCTCTCTCTCTCCCCTTCCTTTCCTCTCTCTGAAATCAATAAAGATATATTTTTTAAAAAAGCAAAGAAATGTAGAGGGAGAAGGGAAGCCATGTTTTGAAACCAACATAGTAATAACTGATTCAGGGAAGAATCATTAATGGATGCTAAAATCTTAAGGCTAAAGATTGTAGGAGAACAGGGTATTTATAGAGTCTCAAAGTGGTTTTCTATAGACTATTTATTCATTACAAAGATAAAAGTGGTAACTTTGGAGTAGAGAAGCCTGGCACACATGACTTTAACCAAGGGATCAGAGTTAATATCACCAGTAATGGGTGAGGTGATGCCCTGTGCCTTCTGGTGTGAGGCACCAAGAAGGACACAACCACAGCGGCTTTTTCATGGCTTTCCTCCCCAAAATGCGCAACCCAAATTTAATCATGAGAAAAAACTAGGGGACATTCTGTGCTTTATAATAAGAAATATATATTTTGTCTTTGTCCCCATTTTTGGCACAGAGCTCCTAAAACTCTTGGAATTTCCCAAGTGAGAAAGAGCAATAGGTGCATCTTCTATTATTAGACAGGTATTTGATTTTTTATCCTCAGTTGCTGAAAAAGTTCCAGAGCCATAAAGGTGAAAGGACTATCTTGTGTTATAACAAGCCCCTTCCAACCACACTTGAACTTATGTTAATGAGGTAACTTTTGGAAAGCCCCTAAGGATGGCAGCTGGTTGCCAGAGAAACCAAGTGATTAGAGGGCTCGAACTTTCAGCCCCACTCCACCCCCACCTCAAAGGAGGGGAGAGGGCCTAGAGATTGAATGCAGTCACCAACAGTTTGAGCCCACTTAATGAAACCTCCATAAAAGCCCCAAATGAGCAGGTTCAGAAAGCTTCTGCGTTGGTGGAGGTGTGGAGGTGCTGAGAGGGTGGCCTGCCTGGAGAAAGTATGGAAACTCCACTCCCTTCCCGAATACCTTGCCTGGCATATCTTGTTCATCTGACTGTTTCTGAGTTGTATCATTTTGTAATAAACTGGTAATCTAGTAAATAAACTTTCTTGAGTTCTGTAAGCCACTCTAACAAATTAATCAAACCGAGGAGGAAGTCGTAAGAACCTCTGATTTATAGCTGGTTGGTAGAAGCACAGGTAACCTGGATTTTCTACTGGTGTCTGAAGCAGGGGAAAGGAACAGTCTTGTAGGACTGAGCCCTTAAACTGTGGAATTTGACACAATCTACAGGTAGATGACATTCAAGTCAAGTTAAATTGTAGGACAGGACACTCAGTTGGTGTCACAGAATTGTCTGATGTATGCAAAACCGACCCAAAAGTGAAGTATTACCGTAGAGTATTGAAGGACAGAGGAGACATAGGGCAGGAAGTGAGTTTTTCTTTTACCCATTCTGTAAAACAGCTGGCCTGTATTCAAAAATATCAATGTCATGAAAGACAAAGAAAGGCCTAGGAACAATTCTTAATAAAGGAGCCTAAAAAGACATAATGCAACATGTGATCCTAAATTAGAACAAACAATTGCTATAAAGGATATTATGGGACAAGTGGGGAAATTTGAGTATCTATATTAGATGATGGTATTTTATAGATATCAACTATCTAGAATTTGATAATTATAATGCAGTTAAATAAAGAGAAAATCCTTGTTCTTATGAGTTCCATGCTATAGTATGTAGGGTAAAAAGGTCATGATGCCTGCCACTTACCTTCACATATGTCAGTAATAATAATATGTATAATATATATGTGAAGAGAAAAATAAGGGAAATGTGGGAAAATGTTTAACCATTGGTGAATACAGGGGAAAGTTCTAAGGGTGTTCATTGTACTATACTCACAACCTTTCTGCAGTTTTAAAATTGTACAAAATAAAATTTCAAAATAAAAGCTAAAAACATGCCCAATGTAAAATACGTTGGAGTGAATTCAATGACCAATTATGGAATTTCTATTTAAACTTCATTTGTGATATTGTTTGGTAAAATAACAAATGAACCAACTTAAAGATAGCACATTTATCTTCCTAAAATAACTAATGAAGGAAACTAGAAGCCAGAGAGGTATGAGGCCAAGAAAAGAGGGTTTCCAAATGAGAGTGGGAAACAGCAGAGGTGCTACACAGAAGTAAAATGAGGGCTGAGGATTATTTGCTGGATTGAAGAAGAGCGGAGGCCTTTGGTGGCGCACCTAATGTTCCGAGATGAGGACAGGAGAGTCATCAGTGGATGGATGGTCATGAAAGCCGGGGGAAGGATGGGAACGATGGGTAGGGGTGGAGAGGAAGGAGCCTGGGACGGGCTTTGAGGAACTCACATATTTTATTAATTGATTGAAGTTAAATAGGGCTAATGAATTTTGACCAAATATATGTGTAGTGACAGCTTGGAAGAGTGGTGCTGAATAGCCAGTCCTCCTCTAGGCTTGGTAACAACTCAGCTTGCGGCTGTCCAGGGTTTAGAGTTGAAAGTTTTGGAGATTAAAGATGGCAGCAGACTGAGTGGAAGCTACACTGACACTCTCCCAGAACTAAACTAGAATTACAACTAAAATATAGCAAAACCATCCTGAATAATCAACTGCAACTGAAGATGAGCTGGAGAGCACCCTCATAGCCAAGGAGGAAAAGTGGAGACCGCATAGAGACTGGTAGGAAGTGCAGAACGAGAGGCCTGGCTGGGCTCCCACAAGCAGCAGATGAAGGTCCCAAGGGATATCTCAGCTGTGGGGGTCCCACTGAGGACTCTGGGGCCTAAACCCCAGGCTGGGCTTCCCAGCCCAGCGCACCAGGACTGAGAAAGGTGCCCACATAACTTCTGGCTGTGAAAAGCAGCTGGGTTTCTGTCTGCCAGGGAGAGACAGCTGGAAACAGAGGCCCCCACTTAAAGAGCCAACACACAAAATTTTGTGTGCAGCCACTCACCTTGGGCTCCAGCAGAGAGAGGGCAGAGTGGACTAGAGCTGTGTGAGGAGAATCTAGGGTTGTGGGCACTGGAGATAGAGCTCAGAGGGCACCCCTCTGGATTCCTGTGCTGAGTCATTTCCCCATATGGCAGAGGACATCTTTCTCAGGCAGACATTTTGCTGCTTTTACTGGGGTGGGGGTGGGGGTGGGCATTGCCCCACCCTGCTGGAAAACCTCTGGCCCTACTCAGAGGAGTTTCTACAGCCTGAGGCTCATTAAGAGCATCAGATTAATCAGCCTGCAGGCAGACACAGACCTCAGGGCGCTTTGAGTCTTTGTCTGATCTGCTTCTAGACCCAGGCCTTGGAAAAGCAGACTTTAGTGTGCATCTTGGTCCTGTCCAACTGCACCCAGCCCCAGGAGAGGAGACCTCAAGCCGAGGGTTGTTGATAGCTCCAAGCAGGGTACTCAGAGCCAGTCACAAACTGTGTCTGACATTGGCCTGCACCAGAGACCCTCCAAAAAGACTGAGAGTCCTAGAAGATCTACCTAATACATAGAAACAAACCCAAACAGGCAGCCAAAATGGGGAGACAAAAAAGCAAGCCCCAAATGAAAGAACAAGAGAAGTCTCCAGAAAAAGAGCTAAATGAAATGGAGATAAGCAGTATATCAGATATAGAGTTTAGAATACTGATTGTAAGGATGCTTAACAGCATGAAAAAATATATGGAAACTATGAAGGAAATTAAGAATGACATAGCAGAAATAAAGAATACATTGGAAGGAATAAACAGCAGATTAGAGGAAGCTGAGGATCAGATCAGTGAATCAGAAGACAGGGTAGAAAAAATCACTCAATCAGAGATCCAAAAAGAAAAAAAACAATTAAAAAACAGGACAGTTTAAGGGAGCTGTGGGACAACATGAAACATAATAATATTCATGACATAGGAGTTCCAGAAGAGGTCAAAAATAAGCGAGGGTTAGAGAACCTGTTTGAAGAAATAATGGCAGAAAACTTCCCTAACCTGATGAAGGAAATAGTCACACAAGTTCAGGAGGCACAGAGAGTCCCAAGCAAGAAGAATACAAAGAGGCCCATGCCCAGATGCCATAATTAAAATGCCAAGAATTCAAGACAAAGAGAGAATCTTAAAGACAGCTAGAGAAAAGCAATCTGTTACTTACAAAGAAGCTCCCATAAGGTTGTCAGCTGACTTCTCATCAGAAACTCTACAGGCCAGAAGGGAATGGCATGAAGTATTCAAGGTAATGCAAAACAAGGATCTGAAACCAAGACTACTCTATCCAGGAAGACTATCTTTCAAAATAGATGGTGAAATAAAGAGCTTCCCAGACAAAAGAAGGCTAAAGGAGTTTATCACCACCAAACCAGCACTGCCGGAAATGTTAAAGGAACTGCTGTAATTAGAAGTAGAAAGAGAGAGAAAGAGAAACATAGGCGTAAAGAATTAAAATGGCAATAGATAAGTATCTATCAATAATAACCTTAAATGTAAATGGATTAAATGCTCCAGTAGGGTAGCTGAATGGATAAGAAACATGACCCAAATTATGCTCTCTACAAGAGACTCACCTCAAAACAAAAGACTCGCACAGGATGAGAGTGAAAGGATGGAAATTTTTTTTCCATGTAAATGGAAATGAAAAAAAAAAAAGCTGGGGTAGCAATACTCATATCGGACAAAATAGACTTCAAAATGAAGACCATAACGAGAGACAAGAAAGGTCATTACATAATACTAAAGGGATCAATCCAGCAAGAGGATATAATCCTGATAAACATATATGCAACCAATATAGGAGCACCTAAATATATAGAAGAACTTCTAGAGGACTTTAAGGGAGAGATCGATAGCAAGAGTCATAGTAGGGGACTTTAACACGCAACTGATTTTACTGGGTAGGTCTTTCAGACAAAAAATCTTCAAGGAAACAGTGACCCTAAATGACACAGTAGATCAGATGGATTTAATTATCATTTACAGAACTTTCCACCCCAAAGCTGCAGAATAAATATTCTTCTCAAGTGCACAACAGTAGATGAGCTGATAAAAAAGCTATGGTACATTTACACCATGGAATACTATGCAGCTGTAAGAAGAAAAAAAAGGATCCCTTATCCTTTGGGGACGGCATGGAGGGAACTGGAGAGTATTACGCTTAGTGAAATAAGCCAGTCACAGAAATACTAGTACCACATGATCTCACTCATGTGTGGAATGTAATAAACAAAATAAACTGATGAACAAAATAGATCCAGAGACATAGAAGCATGGAACAGACTGAGGGATCTCAGAGGGAAGGTGGGGGTGAGTGGGTGGGCAGAGATTAATCAATGAACTTATATGTCTATAAGCATAACCCATGGACACAGACATTGTTATGGGGAAGGCCTGGGAGTGGGGGTAGATGTGGGGTGGAGGGGATCAATGGGGGAAAAAAGGGACATCTGTAATACTTTCAAAGTATTACAAATATTGGGCAGAAAGTCTCTCATCCTGCCCAGCTGGTGTGGCTCAGCAGTTGAGCATTGACCTATGATCCAGGAGATAGTGGTTTGATTCCTGGTCAGGGCTCATGCCGCCGGGTTGCAGGCTCGATCTCCGGCCCTGGGGATTGTGCAGGAGGCAGTGGATCAAGGATTCTTTCTCATCATTGATGTTTCTCTCTCTCTCTCTCTCTCTCCCTCTCCCTTCCTCTCTCTGAAATCAATAAAAATATATTTAAAAAAGAAAAAAAGGAAGTCTCGCATCCTGGGAGCCTCCTCAGTCCCAGGCAAACCTGAATGGTAACTGTGCACTCCAAGACTGCTCCCACCATTAAGTGTTCACTGGTCACTGCTGGCCTGGGAGGTTAGGTTATATTTATTCATTCAACAAATTTTTAAAAATATGTTTTTATTGATTATGTTGTTTTTTTTTATTTCAGAGAGAAGAAGGGAGAGGGAGAGGGAGAGAGAGAGAGAGAAGCGTCAGTGATGAGAGGGAGTCATTCATCTGCTGCCTTCCGCATGCCCCCTGCTGAGGATCGAGGCGGAACCAGGCATGTGCCCTGATGGAAACTGAACGATGACCTCCTGGATCATAGGTTGGTGCTCAACCACTGAGCCGTGTCGGCCAGGCTCATTCAACAAACTTTTTTGCTGGCACTCGAAACATGATGGCCAGCAAAACATATAGAATCTCCACCCTTATAGACCATGTGAAATTCCTTCTTTGCATTTAAGTGATATTAATCAGATTGGGTCTCTAAAAGAAACTCTATGAACCTTCTTTTCCCTCATTGTAATGGTAGAAAATTTGAGAAGAAAAGCATAATAAGGGAGAGGGGAAAAAATCATACTGGCAGATTTCCTTTCAGTATTTTTCCTACACATTTCCCAAGTCACTTCCGATCAGCATCCAAAATAAATGCAAGTTAATTTTAATTTGGCTGCAAACCAAGAACAAAAAACTGAAGTGTATTGGATTAATTTTTCAAGCCAAAATTAAAGGTTCTGAGGATGCTCTGCTGTCTCCAAGGGTCCAATCCCTGTTTTTTTCCATTAGCAGGTGTGATCACAGGCCAGGCCTAGGTGGATAATGACTTTCCCTCTCCTCAGCAAGGCTTCCTGCTTTACACTTTTTTTCTTTTTACAAATTAAGATGCTGCAATCACTTGATAATAAATCAAGTAGAACAGAGGAGATTATGATGAAAAACAACATCCCATCCTGTTCCACTCACCCCACCCCACAACCTAGAGACAAGCCCCGATAATGGTTTCTGTTTTTAGTTCTCCTAAAAGTTATTTCCAAAATCCTAGTTAAAATGCTTACACTTCTATTTCTTTATACGTCAGTTTTGGTGTACATTGACTTTCCGGCATAAAATATGAGGCATTTAACTCACACTTCCTCTTCTCTTCCCAATGATGACTATATAAATATTTTTGTTTTTATATTAATTATTTTTATTAGATAACTAAACCTGTATTGTCCCGTGTAGTTTTGTCAGTGTCTTTGGGGAGAGGGGCCAGCCTACAGCGCCTCTTTTTCTCTGTGTTCCCACATGCAACCTTTCCTCAGCCTCACATTTACAAAGATATTGAGTATTTACAATCTTTTCCACAACCACGACCAAGTCTTCAGGATTTTTCTACAGGTTGATTCTCAAAGTCGAAACCCAGTGAATAGTACTTACATTATGATGGCGATGTGAGTATTGGTCAAGCTCAAGCAAAACCATGGTCAGGATTACATTTTCTTCTCTATAGGCTCAATACCACCATCCAGGGGAACGTTTCCAGCATTAAGGTTATTAATTAATATTGTATCAATTAAATACAATTATGTCATATACTACCTTCACTTTCATTTAAATCAAGTTTCTTCTTCAGTTTTGGAATTTTCCTAGGGATTCCAGCTGCTTTTCTTTCTTCTTGTATGTACTCTTATATCTTCTTGGGGTTTTTTTCAAGTTATCATTCATACCATTTATGTATAACAAGCCCCATTAGAACTCTTTACTCCCTAAACTTGCTCCACAGTTGTCATCCTGACACCTCTGTTGACTGATCTTCTGAGTTAGATCTGTTTCCTGTATATTATTTTGTATTCTTTTTGGTTTGTTCCCATATTTTCTGGAATACATTCTCACTTTTCTATTTATTTTTATTTTTATTTTATTTTCCATCACCATTTATCCCCTCTATATCCTCTTCCACCTCCACCCCCTCCTGCAGTCACCATGCTATTGTCCAGGTCCATGAGTTCTCTCCTTTTTTTTTTGCTCTATCCCCCCACAACCTCCCCAACCCCCCAGAGCTGTCTGCCTGCTCTCACATTTCTAGGGAAGGGTGTGTGTAGGACAACTTTGCATGTCAGAACATGTCTTTATCCTGCCCCTTCCCCTTGGGATAGTTTTACTAGATATAGAATTCTAGGTGGAAATTCTTTTCACTCAAGGCTGTGCAGCCCTGGCTGATGTGGTTCAATTCGTTGGGCACCATCCCATGCACCAAAAGGTTTCGGGCTCGATCCCCATTAGGGTGAGTACAGGGAGACATAGGATCCATGTTCCTCTCTCACATCGATGTTTCTTTCTAAAAATCTTAAGATAAAATAAAAATTTTTTAAAAGCCTGTACAGGCATTTTCCCCCTTATTTCTTTGGAGATGATTTGGTTTTCTCTTTAGAAACTTTCAGCATCTTCCCTTTATTCTTTTTTAAAATATATCTTTATTGATTTGAGAGAGAAAGAGAAACATCAATGATGAGAGAGTCATTGATTGGCTGCCTCCTGCACACCCCCTGCTGGGGATCGAGCCCACAATCCAGGAATGTGCCCTGAGCAGGAATCGAACCTTGATCATAGGTATTTGTTCAACTACTGAGCCACGTCAGCCAGGCCCCTTAATTCTTATTTTTTTTTAAATTTATCTTTATTGTTGAAGGCACTACAGGTGTCCCATTTCCCCCCCCAATTGACCCCCTCCACCTCGCTCCCACCCCTTCCCCAGGCCTTCACTCTGTTATTGTCCGTGTCCATGGGTTATGCATATATGCATATAACTTCTTTGGTCAATTTCCTTCCACCCTCCACCCCCCTTCCCTCTTCCCTCTGAAATATGATCGTCTGTTAATGATCATGTGTCAATGTCTCTGGACCCACTTAGTTTGTCAGATTCTTTCGTTCATTAGCTTCTTCTTAAAGAAGACCCTTCAACATTTCACGTAGTACTGGTCTAGTGGTGATGAACTCCTTTAGCTCTTCCTTGTCTGAGAAGCTCTTTATCTGACCTTCAGTTCTATATGATAGCTTTGCTGGTAGAGCAATCTTGGTTGTAGTTCCATGTTTTTCATCACTTTGAATATTTCTTGCCACTCCCTTCTGGCCTGCAAGGTTTCTGTTGAGAAATCAGCTGACAGTCGTATGGGTGCTCCCTTGTAGGTAGCTAATTGCTTTTCTCTTGCTGCTTTTAAGATACTCTCTTTGTCTTTAACCTTGGGCATTTTAATTATGATGTATCTTGCTGTGGGCCTCTTTGGGTTCCTCTTCTTTGGGACCCTCTGTGCTTCCTGGACTTGATAGTCGATTACTTTCCCCAGGTAGGGGGTCTGAGGAGGGATTCGAGACAAAGGAGTATGCCTGGCCTGGAATCGGGAACCTTGTTTTATTTTCTAATTGTTCCACACATCCAGTCCCCAGATTGATAGAGGCCCATGGTAATGGCTCATTCATAAAGCTCAGTGGAAACTGAAGAATTATTTACTGACTATCAGGGTCATGTCGCAAACATAGGGCTTCCATGTGTATCTCAGAGCTCTGGCTTCAAGGGCCCTGGCCTTGGAGCTGAGGGGAGAGCTGGTAAACTGAGGAAAGAAATAGTTACTTTAAGAAAGCACAGGTATTGCTATTGTGTGGGTCAGATTTTTTCAGCTTGGATCTTTTTAGTCACCTGAAGGAGGGGAGTTAATGGCAGGGACAGACCCCATGATTGAAAAAATGAAGATCTGCACTAGCCCGTTTGGCTCAGTGGTTAGAGTGTCGGCCCGTGGACTGAAGGGTCCCAGGTTTGATCCCGGCCAAGGGCACGTACCTGGGTTGCAGACTGCATCCTGGCCCTGGTTGGGGCTTGTGCGGGAGGCAACCAATCAATGTGTCTCTCTCACATTTATGTTTTTCTCTCTCTCTCCCCCCCCTTCCACTCTCTCTGCAAAGCAATGGAAAAATATCCTCAGGTGAGGATTGAAAACACACACAAAAAAACAAAAACAAGACCTTCCTCAACCCTACATCTGATCACAAGAGCCAGCCCCCCTCAGAGTGCGTCCAGACTCTCAGCTTTCTTCAGTGTTTCACCTGGCTCCGACAAGATTCTCTGGTACCAATCTGCATCTCACTCTCCTTTCCTTCACTTTTCTCTTGCTCAATAACAGAAAATCCCTTTCAACTCCATTGTCCCTTTCTTTACTTTATTTGGATGCACCCAAATAACCCTAACCGTGTGTATGGGAATGGGAACATGGGCCCCTTCCCGTGCTCCAACTCCCCCTCCCACCCTGTGGGAAATACAGTGAAGGCCATCAGTAATCCGACTGTGAGGCCTTGGGAGCCTGGCCAGCTAGTTCCTCAGTCAGGAAAACAGCATTTTGATTTCACACAGTGCCCATCCCCTTCTCCCTGTATGCCTTGTCTTTCTGTTTTCTGTACTCTATGAAACCTTACGGTGGGAAAGTCTGGGGAGGGCGGTGAAAAAATTGCGCTGGCCGGCCACCACCGGTCAGCCAGTCCACAGGCTACATGGGACTTAGTGGTTGAACCTCACCGGTCAGCTGCCACTGGTGTGCATGTAAGTCCTAATAAACCCATGTCTTTCACAGCCAGTCCTCTGGGCTATTTATTTGGAATCCACGAACAATATGCTGAGGTTTTCAGCACTTTGCATAACACCATATTTATTAAGCACAGAATAATGACAAAGAAACCCTTCTATCAAGGGAAAAAGGAAAGTCACAAGTTTGAAGTAAAATTAAATTTAAGACAGTGCCAATTAAGTTATATAGATCCTGACAATGACCAGGATTCCCTCGGGGCTTTTCACCAGTCTCCTGTGTGTCATCTTTTCCCCTATATTAAATGCCAATGCACTAGAATCCATTTGTCCATTCATTCATTTATTCATTCAAGAAATATTTATTGAGCCCAGCCGATGTGGCTCAGCTGTTGAGCATCTACCTATGATCCAGGAGATAGTGGTTTGATTCTGGTCAGGGCACATGCCTGGGTTTGGGGCTTGATCCGCAGCAGGGGGTGTGCAGGAGGCAGCCGATCAATGACTCTCTCTTCATGGATGTTTCTATCTCTCTCTCCCTCTCCCTCCCTCTCTCTGAAATCAATAAAGATATATTAGGAAATATATATATTTATTGAGCTCTTTCAACCATCTTGGAGTCTGTGGAGGCCTGCTGGGAATAGGACGAATAAACTGACAAATATGGTTTGTCTGGAAGGCTGTGGTCCAAGGCCATTTTTGCCGGTTATAAGCGGGTCTCTGGAACCAGAGGGAACACACAGCTCTACTTAAAATTGAAGGAGTTTATTCTTGAGATGAAACTGAATTTTATCTAGGCAAGAGATGGGCTTATGTGTACAAGGCAAAGAACAACACAGTGACTCCTGGTGGCAAACTGAACAAAGCCAGAGTCATCTGGGGAAAGGTAACGCATGTTCATAGAAACAATGGCATGGTTCATGCCAAACTCCAAAGCAACCTTCATGCTAAGGCCATGGACACAGAATCTGAGTAATACTGTATCCCTCAAGGATTTAAACTTATCTAAAAGTAACAAAAGTGGCTTTGTAAAAAAAAAAAAAAAAGAAAGAAAAATATTTACTAAATGCTTGATGTTGCACTAGGCATGGAGTATAAACAGAGGAAAAGACACATGTAGTCCCTGGCCCCTTGGAGCTTTCAGTTCAACAAACTAACAAATGTTTATTAAACATCTATTATGTCCAAGGTACTGCAGTAGGTTGAGAACTGAAACTATACTCACAGAACTTATATCTATATTAACATGACTGTTCCATTGTTTTCATTGGCATAACTATTATTCCAAAGCTTTTACATGTAAGATGAATGTTGAAAATTAACTTTATTGCTTATTCCAGGAACTTCCTGAAAGACCCACCAGCTCTTCAAGAAACAGCATCAACTGACAGTTTGTACTTTATGACTGAATCCTGCACCTCAAAATCTTCGTTTTTCTGTGTTTATTCTAAATGATTACACTATGACCCTTAAGCAACCTTACACAACCCCCACTCCTACCCCAGCATGGAAAGACCTGCCTTTATTTTCCCCAATTACAGTTTACGTTCAATATTACTTTGTATTAGTTTTAGGGGTACAGCATAGTGATGGAAAGACCTATCTTAAGCCAGACTTCAAAGTCTCCGTAAATGTGGCCTTGCTCCTCTCCCTATGAGGTGTTGTCACACTGTTAAGGGGTAAGTAATAAACTTCGTCTTATCAACGAGTTGTTCTAATGCTACTTGGGGAGCCCACATTTGACAAGGTGCTGGGACTATAGTAATAAATAATGCCATCACAGTTTACATTCTAGAGACAGACAATAAGCACATAAACCAAGAAATGCATAATTTTATATTTTACAATGTAGATGGATAGATAAGTCAAATATGTCATTATAAATTGTGATAACTAAGAAAGAAATAAAGGGTACCAGAATAGAAAATGAGGGCAGTTAAGATCCTAATTAAAGACGATCTGAAAAACTCTCAAAAGTGACTTCAGCTGGGGGTCGTCTGATTGTTTTGAGTAAGGGGAATGACAGGTTCTTGAGACCCCGATGAGGGAAAGTGGTTCAGCAGGTTCCAGAACAGAAAGGGAACCGGCAAGAGAGGACTGGTGAGCAGAGGGCGGGACTGAGCAGGGGCACAGGGCAGGAGGCTTCCACATTATTCAGAACCACTGCTTTCCCTTATTGTTTAATTCTCTCTCTTGCAACAAAATCGTTCTCTAATAATTCTCACTGCAAATGTGCAGAAGCGAACAGTACAGGTTAAATGAACTTGTGAGGGCCTCACTGTTTACAAGAGTGTTTCCATGGCAAAAAGGGTCCAACTTTTACTAGGTTCATTTAATAGAGCTTTTGTAGCTCCACCTTGAGCTCAGGTAAGCCCTATTATTAGCTGAAGTGGCCCTTGTGTTTCCAGGTAAGTGCCTTTGGAGAACACACTGACTGGGGACTGGGGGGAGAGGGGGAGCTGACAGTCTTAGAGAGGTTTGCTCAATCTAGCTGCAGGACGCAGAAGCTGAAATCAACTACCAATTGATTTGCTGAAAGAAGTGAAAACACAACCCATGTTAATGAGTCCGCAGGCTCTTTCCCAGTTATTTGCCTTTAGGTGCAGCTGATAAAATCCAAATGTACCTTGGCCCTCACCATGTTGACTGAGGGAGTGAGGCTGACCGCACCGCCTAGTTACCTCGGCCTGGGACCTGGATGGAGTTTCTGCCCATTTCTGCCTTCACTCCCTCTCTGGCCGGGCGTGGGGAGCCCTGGGCTGCACACCCCATCTCGGCCGACTGCACACTCACAAACATCGCGCCTGCTTTTACAAGCCCGCGGGTGTGTGGCTCTTCGCAAGGAATCGGTGTGTGCTGAAATGCGGGAGGCGCACCCTCTGCTTGGCGCCCAGCGCACAAATGGTGTGGGGCCTCCTGTCCTCCTCCCAGCCCAATCTGCCCCCCATCCCCGCCCCTCCTTGAGGTCCGGGAGGGGAGGTGATGGGGGGATCGCTGAGGCAGTCACTTCTTTCCCATAACATTTCTAGGAGGCTAAGCAGCCTGGGTCTAGGCTCTCCTTGCTCAATTCCTAAGATTGGAGCCCAGATTTTCTTCGTTTCCACGGCTCATTTAGGCCTTTAAAGTCTGTCAATCAAGAATCTTAACAGGCCTTAGGCTGGGTAATTAGGAATGTAAACAAGGCTGAGGTAACAAAAAAAAGGTGCCACTGAAAAATCTAAGCTGTTGAAGTTGCCCCTGCCAGATATTCCCTTCTTCTTTTCCAGTCTTCTTAAAAGCTATCAAAAGCAAATAAAAAAATCTTGTGCCTTCTCTACAAAAATTAGTAATTTGGATTATGTGTATGGTCTTTATATGATATGTATTTGTGTATTGTATGTGGTGTGTTTTCTGCCTCCGGATGGCATAGCTAGAGTGTTCCTCACCTGAGGACATTTTCATTGATTTTTAGAGAAAGGGAGAAAGGAGAGAGAGAGAGAGAGAGAGAGAAACATCAGTTGATTGCCCAAAATATGTGCCCTGACCAGGAATCTAACCCGTGTATGGGACAACGCTCCTACCCACAGAGACACACTGGCCTAAAGAGAAATACTTATATAGATTAAGCAGGATCCTGTGGTCTAAACAAAATATTTGATATTAAAAGTGGTTTAAGTTTGACATCTTTTACACTTATTACCATAAAATATGTGTTTGTTTTACCTTTATTTACAAAAAGGGTAAATATGTCATGATCTGTTGGTTAAGATGGACAGCCTTCCCAAAGTTAAATTTTTTTTGTTAATGCTCATCCTAGGACATATATTTTTTCCATTGATTTTTAGGAAGTGAAAGGGAGGGAGACGGAGAGAGAGAACCATCAATGATGAGAGAGTCATTGATCGGCTGCCTCCTGCACGCCCTGACTGGGGATCGAGCCCTCAACCCGGGCATGTGCCCCGACCGAGAATCAAACCCTGATCGCCTGGATCCTAGGTCGACGCTCAACCGCTGAGCCACACCCAGCTGGGTCATAGTAATTATTATTTACCAAGAAATTGTTATCTTGGAATACTATATCTTACAGAAGAGCAAAGTTCTTTATCAATTGCATTATAACCAGATCTATAAGCATGTCATTTTAAGTTTTGTCATTTACAGTCATTGTTTTACTCTGATGCATTTGCAACTATGTTCCATTTTTAGAAAGATCCATGAAAAGGACTCTGACTCTAAATTACAGATTTCTAGGCAGGTCTTATCTTTGAAGGAGATGAAAATTTATAGAACTCTAAGGGATAACTGGATTCATGGAAATACTGGCAAATAATCAGGATAAACAAAAATTGGTTATAGCCCTAGCTGGTTTAGCTCAGTGGTTAGAGCATCAGACTGCAGACTGAAGGGTCCTGGGTTCAATTCCAGCCAAAGCATTCACCTCAGTTGTAGGCTCAATCCCTGGCCCCGGTTCAGTCACGTGCAGGAAGCAACGCATTGATGAGTCTCTCTCACATCAATGTTTCTCTCTCTCTCCCACTTCCACTCTCTGAAAAGCAATGGAAAAAAATATCCTCAGGTGAGGATTAAAAAAAAAAAAAGGTTATGTGGGACCGAAGATAATTATTATTCTTATGACTTTGTTCAAAATATTGCTGATTTTTAAATCTTTTTGTTTTCCAGTAATAAGAAAACTTGTTTTTTTCTCTAAAGCAATTTGGTAAATTATACTCTCATAAACAACATTGAAACATTTGTATTTTTCTCCCTACCTAATCCCTCCAGAATTTGGCAACTCTTAATGAGTGAATATTATTTTCATGGTGATATGTTTATTTGCATAAGTCCAATCAGAATATGTTCTCTTTACTAATAGAACACATAGAACCAGTTTCCAACTGCGGTTTTATTAACTAAGACTTTGAGTAGAATGTCATGATCAAAAGAGACATACCTAGACTCTGGATGTCACCAGAAAGCTTTAAGGAATGAAGACGCTTTGAAGCTGAGAAAAGCCCCTTGGAAAGGTGGCCTGGTATCTTGCTTGACCATATGGTTCATGGCAGTCTTTCCAGGTAAGGAACAAAGGCTGCTTTCCTTGGAGATGGCAAAGAAAGACCTCAAGACATTTGGGGGACCTCAAGAACTTGAGGAATTCACCCAAATATATAGAAATTGCAAACAAAGCCTGATGGCAACTATGTGGTTTAGCTTCTTCACCCTGAGGGGCTAATTAAAGCTCAATCTGGAGATTCCTTATGAGATTCCAACAAAGCAGATTTAAGAAAGCCTATATAATAAATTACTATTCTTGTTGTGTTTATACGAATAATCAGGTCAAACTGAAACTGGACTTAATGCAATAAATAGTCTTGATTGGCCATCTTTGATAAACATGAGGGTGAGTTTAGGAAGGAAAATTGTGTTTCAATAGAATCTATAATACACAGTTGTGGATATTAGACTCTAGTTTGAGTTTTATTTTTTACCTACAATCTGAATTGAATCCTGAATTTTTCTAGTTTTCTTCCAAACAATGTGGTTTTTTTTCCCCTCCCATTTTTTTCTCTCATCCTTTGACTGGGAATCATTGGAAACTACTGATGCAATGTAAGCCATTTGGAATTTACCTAAGCACCTGATGACATCACCAGAGATATTTAAACTGCAGATAAGAAGGATCTGTCAGATTGTCACTGCTTACTTTCATTCCAGCAAAACCCTTACATCTGGAAATCTTCTCAACTGACAGTCTTACAGACTCAGAAACTGGTTTTATGATTTGCTGTAGTCATTAACCTTTGTGTTTCTTTTCTTCTGTGTTCATAGGCATACCCCTTATTAAATACCTGATTGCTTGTTTACACAATATAGGTCTCTTGGAACCCATCTGCATCACCGCCTCCTGAAGCAAGACTCAACAATTTAACTGAACTGACTTATTTTCAAGACTACGTAATTGAGTCAATTAAATATGCAGCAATCTGGAATGTAAACCTTTATTATTTAAAAGGTGGGACTGAAGGGTTACCAAAGTTCTGCCCTTTCCAGCCCAAGAAATTCTGGTGGAAAGAAGCTGCGTCAGAAAGGAGATCTTAGAGCAGTTGAGTGTCGACCTAGGATCCAGGAGATCGGGGTTTGATTCCCGGTCAGGGCACATGCCCGGGTTGCAGGCTAGGCAGCCAATCAATGACTCTCATCATTGATGTTTCTATCTCTCTCTCTCCCCCTCCTTTCCTCTCTCTGAAATCAATAAAGATATGTTTAAAAAAAAAAAAAAAGATCTTAGAATGTGACCTTTAGCCTAATTAGAACTAGGTATAATACACAAAAGGGCTTCAGAAGTTGACACACCTTCATCCAGGGAAGCCCCTCCACCAACTTAATCCACCCAGGACCTCCCCTAAGATTCCTGCGTGCAAGACAGAGATAAAAACTCTCAAGACAAAGGACACTGTAAAGTTGGTTCCTCCCTCTCTCACTTGGTTCTTACCTCTCCTCAGACCTTTAGTTACTAAAAACTTCCTTCTCATTTTTAGACCATGCCCTTTCAACCTTGTCAAATTTGTCACCTCTAGGATACAACAATTCCATATCAAGATGATGATGCTTTGGGAATTCTGGTCCATATCCACTTTGTTGGTTTTGTTTGTTTGAATATATTTTTATTGATTTCAGAGAGGAAGGGAGAGGGAGAGAGAGAGAGTTGAAACATCGATGATGAGAGGGGGTCATTGATCGGCTACCTCCCGCACACCCCTGACTGGGGATCGAGCTTGCAACCCAGGTATGTGCCCTGACTGAGAATCAAACCGCGATCTCCTGGATCCTAGGTTGATGCTCAACTGCTGAGCCGTGCCTGGCTGGGCAGACCTTCCTTCTTCATCACCCCGAAAAGATTTCAGGGATGGGAGTCTCTAAGGGTGGAATGCAACAGGATAGTAAGAAGTTAGGAAAACCCCTTGGCAGGTAGAATGGGGAAACAGACAGCTGAAGAGATAGGCTGAGCAATTTTTTTTTTAAAATATATCTTTATTGATTTCAAAGAGAGGAAAGGAGAGGGAGAGAGAGAGATAGAAACATCAATGATGAGTCACTGATCGAGCCCACAACCTGGGCATGTGCCCTGACCAGGAATACGAACCCCGGTCGCCTGGATCCTAGGTTGATGCTCAACCAGTGAGCCACGCCCGGCCGGGCTAGGCTGAGCAACTTACAGCCAGATACAGAAGGTCACCTCACTAGAGATAGCATCTAGGCCTCAGTTGCATTTCAGCTCCAGGCCCAGAAAAGCAGCAAAACCAGGTGGGCAACGCCAGGATCAGCTGCAACAACTAATGACCCCCTGCCCTGTCACTGACCAATCAGTGGAGACCATAACCCTGAAAGGGCACACCTGGAAAACTAATGAATAACCTGCTGAAACCCTCCCCTGAGACCTCCCTAAGATTCCTGCCTGCAAGAGAGAGAAAAGCCCTCAAGACAAAGGACCCGGCACAGGTGTCTTACAATCCCTCCTTTTCTTCCCCACAGGCCTGTGCACTACTTCAACTCTAAGGGTCCGCATGAGACTTGCAACCAGGGGAGCAAAAGGTAGCAGCAGCTGAACTGGGCTAACCCCCTGTACGGAGCTCCAGCCCTGGGATCCTCACGCTGTGGTTTGCTAGTCCAAAAGAACCACTCGGGACTAGAGGGGAGAGACACAGCCTTTTTACTTATACGTGGGGTGCACTCAGCCAGGGTAGCCTAGGGGCTTATCTAGCAGAGGGGTGAGTGAGGGAGCTGTGCTGGGAAAGGCCTGTGCAGACCAAGTCCAAACAGAGAGCCTGGTGAAGCTTGTTAGCCATCAAGGATGTAGGAAACACTTGGGTCTGTGCCGCTCTGCTCCTCGTGGCTGCTGGTCAGGCAGACTCGTTTCCACTGACTGCCAGGGGCAATTGGGCTATATCCTCATGTGGCCCTACACCCCCTGACCCTGCCTCTAAGGCCCGCTTTTCTCTGACTTCCCAGTGAGCTAGCCCCTCCTCGCTCATTGCTTTCCTATAATATTTTTAGAGAACCAAAGCAGCCAAGCCTGAGTCTCTCCTGTTGCTGCTTCTTTGCGAAACCCTTGCTTGTTACCCTCATAGTCACCTGAACTTGTACTGTGACATCTGCACGAAGTCAAGAACCCACATAGCAGCCGCCGGCCCCAGGCAGATCCGTTCAGGCCAGGGCCCCGCTTTGGGCAACGGGCAGGGCTAGCTCGCAGGAGTCGCAGGTGTCTGGAGCTCGGCCCTCTGCACACGGACCTGGGCGGAGCTTCTGCTCGTTTCTGCCTTCACTCCCTCCCTCTGGCCGTCGGCGAGGAGAGCCCTCGGCAGTACAGCCCGTGGTGTCTCGGCTGGCTGCACACTCACACAAACATCGCCGCGGGTTTGCACGCGCAGGCGGCGTGTGCCCCTTCCCAGGGCCAGGCTCTGCTGGAGCCGGGCAGGCGCGCGCGCCGCGCTGCGAACAGCGCTCCGCGGGCTCGCAGTTTAATCACACAAACAGTGTCCGGCTTCCTGTCCTCATCCCCGCCCCCCCGCCCGGTTTCCCTAGCCCCTCCTTCTCCCCGGGCCGATCCTCCCACCCGCTCCCCCTCCCCCGATCCCTCGGGTCCCGGGATGGGGGGGCGGTGAGGCAGGCACAGCCCCCGCCCCCATGGCTGCCCGTCGGAGCCTGAGGCGGAGGGGGCGCAGGGGGGAGCCGGGCACCGCCCTGCTGGCCCCGCTCACGCTGGGCCTGGGCCTGGCGCTGGCCTGCCTTGGCCTCCTGCTGGCTGTGGTCAGCCTGGGGAGCCTGGCATTGTCATCTGCCCAGGTGAGGCCCTGCTGCACACCCCTCCCTGGGTAGATTAGGAGCAAAGTTTACAGAGCAGCTTATGAGGCTGGGCGGACTGAGGGCAAGGGGCCAGGAAGATGGGTGGAGGGTGAGATGTCAGGTGGAGAAGGACAGGGTGACGCTACCTCCTTCCCATCAGGAGCCTTCCCAGGGGGAGCTGGTGGCAGAAGAGGACCAGGACCCTCTGGTGAGTGGCTGTAGGTGCTGATTTCGGGCTGCTGGGCATGGGAAGTGTGTGTGAGCTGAGGATGCAGGGAGTGCCCTGGCTGTGTCAGCCATTCGTGGGTATATGAGAAAGACAGGGTGACAACTGTGTATAAGGGGCTTGTGCTGGGTTTGTGTCTCTTGGGTGTGTGTCACCTGCGTAACAGTGTTATTGGCTGAGGGTGAAGAGGGAGTGAGATATGGTAGCCTGCTGTGGAGGAGGGATGTTGGTGGTATGTGCGGTGTGTATCCACTGTGCGCTCTTGACTGGGTGTGGGCGTGTGCAATGTGCTAATTGCTTGCAGGGTCTGTGCTGGTTGTGGAGTGGTGGAGTGTGGCTGGTCTCTGGAAGGGGTGAGGGCTGAGACCTGACCCCAGGAACTTGCCTTCCCTTGGCCTCAGCCACTCTTGACTGAGGGGCCCCGTCCCTCCCTAAGACTTCTGTGCCTGTCGGTGCCTGTCCCAGTGGCCTCTGTCCATCTCAGTTTATGTCTCTGGGAATCCCTGGCAAGACTCTGATTAGCCCTGCCCTTAATTCCCCTAGGAACTGAACCCCCAGTCAGAGGAGAACCAGGATCCTGTGCTGAAACAACTGGTTCGGCCTCGCAGAAGTGGTAAGCATCTCTTTAATCCCAACCTTAGCGGCTTCTGGATTCATTATTGCTTTTATTCATCATAACAGCTGTATGAAGTGGGCAGAGCAAAAACCATTATCTTCTTATGAATGGGGGTGGGTTCAGAGTCCTGATGTAGGCAAAGTGGGAGAGTGAAGAGACCTGGGCCTCAATAAGCAAAGAGACTTATGAATGGGTAACCATGTGATCATATATCCAGGTTATAATATATTATATGAGATCACACCTATTATCTCAGTGTGATTATTAATAACACCCGTTTTGCTCTCAGAGGCATCCCAATTTGGATGATAAATTATGTATTCACTCTACATACATAGAAAGATAAGGCCTTAGGTTCTGTGGCCAGAGGTCTGGACAAGAATGAGGTTGCCAGGGTCCATAGAGAAGACTGGAACTGGGGGAGTAGCTCCCAACCCCACACATATGTGGGGGCTGCTTTGCCCATCTGTCTTTTCTTGATTCTCAGCACCTAGAGGCCAGAAAACACGGGCTCGCAGAGTGATTGCAGCTCACTATGAAGGTGGGTGATGGTGAGCCATGCCCAGGGAGGAGGGGTGGCAGAGGGACAGGGCAGGTGTCACCAATCTTTTCCTGTGTCTTACAGTTCACCCACGGCCTGGACAGGATGGAGCACAAGCGGGTAAGACCCTGTGCCCACCTCTGAGCTTTTCCCTGACTCCTACAGCACTGGCCACCTGGAAAAGGGGCTCCTTAAAACCTTGACCACCCTTTCCCCACCTTTCACCTCGGAACCCCAGGAGCCAGTTTGGGAAAATACTCGGGGTTTGGTTCTCTCAGCTTCCCAAACTTGGATTTTCTCTGTGACCAGGCATGGGACCCAGGAAGATTCCTCCCCCTCCCAGGATCTAGGCAGGTGCCCCCACCAAAACCACCAGCCCAGCTCCTCCTTCAGCCCTCATTCTTCTCCAAGGAGCACCTTTGATTTTCCCCCCTCTTCTTCCCCCTCCATATACTATGAGTCTTCATGCTCTGATCATTTTCTTCAAAATGCTTCTAGTCTCTGTTCTGCTTTCCCATCCCTACCCTACCCCCCACCTCGCCACCATGACATCAGAACCTCAAACCCAGTCTCTAATCCTTTTCCCACTTCAGACCCTCCCACCACCTACTCTGTCCCACCTATGTTGCCAAGCTAAGCCCCCCAACCTCATTTTCATTACTCCATTGCTCCTCTGCCTGGCTTCCAGGCTCTCATGGTCTCAGCCTCCTTTCCCTGCACTTCCTTACGCATTCTCCTCACTTGTTGGGCTGACTCCCTTTTCCCACCAATGTGCCCCTTCTGGACTTTGCATGTACTGTTCCCTGACCTGGAATGCCCTTCCATGTAACAGACCAGGAGGCAAGGCATGAGGGTGACTTGGTCTAGGAGGCTGGCAGCTGAGATGGAGAGAAGTAGGTAGATTCAGCATGTGGCTTGAAGATAGGGCTTGCTTGTCAGTTGGATGTGTAGGATAAGGGAAAGGGAGGAACCAGAAATGACTTCTAGATTTTTAAGTTGGGCATCTTTGGGAATAATGATGCCATTTGCTAAAATGGGGTTAACTTGGGAAGAAATAGATTGGGAGGTATGTCAATTAATCATTAAATTTGAGATCTAATAATAAACAAGTGGATAGATGATAATAAGTGAGTTCTATAAATAGTAATAGTTCTACTACTAGACGTAGTAGACAAGCTCAGGCTAGGTCAGGACTAGTAAAGTCAGGAGTCGTCACCATATGAATGGTATTTAAAGCTATAGGACTGGATGAGACACCAGGGGAAAGAAGGGCCCAGAGTGAAGCCCTGAGGCTCTTTGACATCTAGAAGTGGAGCGAGGAGGAGAACCCAGCAGAGACGGAGAAGTAGCCAGAGAGGGGAAGCAACCCAGGGAGGGTAATGTCCTGGAACCTAAGAGAAGACATAGTTTCAAGAAGGATGTGGCTGTGTTGAATGCAGCTGAGAGGTCACATGAGATGAGAACAGAGAAATGACTACTGGGTTTGCTAATATCAAAAGTCAACTGGTGGCCTTGACAAGGGCAGTTTCTGTGGCATAGTTAGGATGGAAGCCGGCATGGATTGGCTTAAGAGAAAATCTGAAATGGGAATTGGAGACAGTGACAACCCTTTCCAGAAGTTTCTCTGTAACAGGAGCAGAGAAATGGGCCAGTAGGTGGAGGGGGGTGTGGATCAAGGAAAAGTTCAATCCTTTTAGTGATAAGGAATACTACATGAATCCTAGCTAATATTTATTGAGCATTCAATCTTATCTAATCTTCACAACAGTCCTCAAAGGAAGATATCCTGATCCTTTTATAGATGGAGGTTACTTAACTTGTCTGAGGTCATGATGATACCAAGTGGTGGAGCTGGGATTTGGACCCAGCCGGAGTGTGCTGTGCACTGGACATGGTCCGTGTGAGCAAACACGGTCAGAAATGGAGTCAGAGAGGAGGCTGAGAAGACTCTCAGTGAGAAGTGGCAGGGGCCAGAGTAGAAGGGAGATGGGGCAGAGCTGTTTAAGTGGCAGAGTTGCTAGGAACTGGTGATGATGGGGGAATAAAGTTGGTGAAGGAGAAGGAGACATGGTACCTGGTGGGAGGTAGAACCATGAGCCAAATGTGGAATACAGACAGTAAAGCAAGTTTGGGGGGGGGGGGGGCAGCTCAGTTTTGCTTAAGGTGAGTTTGAGGTGTCCGGGGCTATTCAGGTGGCTGCAGTTAGCAGGGTGAGTGGGGTCAGGGCTGGAGACGCAGATCCCGGCCTGCACGGCAAAGGCTGAAGCAACCCATAGGTAAGGGCGATAATGCCTGGAGAGCATTACATTCTCCTTGAGATGGTAAGAAAGATGGGGCCCTGGGGCTGGCAGAGGATGAGGGGCTGAGGAAGGCAGCTGCTAAGGCTGCAGAGATCAGTCAGTGAGGTCCAGGAGAGTGGCCTGTGGACCCAGAGAGCTGTCCAGGCCATGTTCACCTCCTTCCCTCTATCTTCCTACCAGTGTTTCCTGGGTGCCTACTCAGAGCAGGCCAAGGTAAGGTCCTGGTGCAAGGATACAGTGGTGTAGGACCATTGTCCCTGCCCTTTTAGGGGAGTCAGACCCCTATCATACATATAAATAAACCAGATAGTTTCCCATGTTGGTGACTGCTGTGAAAGAAACAGGGTGATGTGGTGAAGAGATTAACAGAGGCAGGGCTGGGTCTGGCTATTTTTTTTAAAATATGTTTTTATTGATTTCAGAGAGGGGAAAGGAAAGGGAGAGAAAGATAGAAACATCAGTGATGAGCGTCATTGATGGGCTGCCTCCTGCACGCCCCCTACTGGGGATCAAGGACATACCCTGGGCATGGGCCCTGACTTGGAGTCGAACCAGACCTTCTGGTTCACGGGTTAATGCTCAACCACTGAACCACACCAGCCGGGCAGGTCTGGCTATTTTAAACTGGGTGGCCTGTGAAGGCCTCTCAGATGAGTTGAGACCTGACTGACAGAAGATGCCAGTTAGGGCAGAGTGTTCCGAGAGGAGAGAAGAACAGTACAAAGCCCTGCAGGGACAAGGAACTTGGTTCTCAGCAGGAACGGAAAGGCGGCCAGAGTGGGCGGAGTCCTGTGACTTGGAGGAGTGTGTGCGATTAGGTTGGCGAGATAGACCGGGTGGCTGCGGAGGACCTGGGAAACCACTTGAGGTCCTGTTCTATCATTTTATTATTTAGCTTCTTTGCAATTTCCTATTATCCTAGCTCTAGATTTCTTTTGTAACAGCTTTATTGAGATAAAACTGTTCTCACCTTACAAGTCACCTGTTTAAAGTGTACAGTTAAATGGTTTTTGGTATATTTACACAGTTCTGCAGCAATCACTACAGTAATTTTAGAACATTTTCATCCCCTCAAAAAGAAAGCCCTTTTGCCATATCCCCCATTTCTCTGATCCCCCCCACCCTCGCCAGCTCTAAGCACCACTAACCTCCTTTCTGCCTCTCTATATTTGTTTATTCAGACATTTCCTAGAAATCATATACTGTGTTGTCCTTTATGACTGAAAGCACTTAGCATTAATGTTTTCACAGTTCGTGACATTTCTTTTTAAGGCTGAATAATATCCCATAGTATGGATATATGATAACTTTCCTTATCTATTCATCAGTTGATGGCTATATGGGCACCATATTTTAAATTTTAATAATAATCCAAGAAATGTGTGAGTCAAATAATGTATGTGTACATTCTCAGAGTAAAAGAGGCAGACACTGTCAACAAAAAGTATAAAAGCCCTCGCGCTTTTCCTTTGGTCCTACGCCTCCCCAGAAGTGCTGGTGGCACCTTGTTGTGAATGGCTCTGGTCACATGTGTTGGATTTCTTCCCATGACTTCCCATTCCACCACAGGCTCCATAGGCCATGGGTCCTTCCTGTCCTGGGCCATCTATATACCTTCTGGGTGAGGTGGGCCCTCAGGGCTATAAACTCAAAGGGTGTCTGGGGAATGTGTGAAAGCCCTGTGAAGGGACTTTCCCCTGTCTTTGAACATCCACGTTCAGGTGTGGACGGGACGGTGAGTGGCTGGGAGGAGGCCAGAATCAACAGCTCCAACCCACTGCGCTATGACCGCGAGAGCGGGGGATTTATAGTCACCCGGGCTGGGCTCTACTACCTGTACTGTCAGGTAAGCCCCACCTGGCTCCGCGCTAGAGCAGGAGCTGAGGAAGAGGGGTTTGTTTAGAGGGTGGGGGCACGCGAAAGGTGGGCTGGGGCAGCTTGGGGTTTGGGCTGCAGAGGATACCTGGGTCTCTGAGGAAATGTGGAATTGAGCCGAGGGGAGGCAGGAGCCTGGACTCCACCACCCTCCCCCCGCCCCCAGGTGCACTTTGATGAGGGAAAGGCTGTCTACCTGAAGCTGGACTTGCTAGTGAATGACACGCTGGCCCTGCGATGCCTGGAAGAGTTCTCTGCCACCGCTGCGAGTTCCCTGGGGTCCCAGCTCCGGCTCTGCCAGGTGTCTGGGCTCTTGCCCCTGCGGTCAGGGTCCTCCCTACGGATCCGCACCCTCCCCTGGGCCCATCTCAAGGCTGCCCCTTTCCTTACCTACTTTGGACTCTTCCAAGTTCACTGAGGGGCCCCGATCTCACGGTGGTTTTCCCAGGCTGCTGGCTCCCCACAACAACTCTCTGAGCACCCCAGTCCCCTCTGCCCCACCCTAAGCTGCTCCTCCCCTCAGACCTGCCTCTCCCTGGGTAGGCTGCCAGGCCTTGTTCACGTGTTTTCCATGCAACATAAATATTCCCATTCATCTCTGGCAAGCCCTCCCCCCCTCTGGTTCTCCACCTCACTAACTCCTGAACCTTCGATCTTTGACACCCCCATTTATCTTCCGACTCCCTACCCTGGCCACAACCCCCTGGGGCACTGTGTTTACTATACTCTGGGTGAGGATGGGTCCCCAATACCCCTCTCAGGCACTAAGAGGGGCTGGATACCAGAGAGACTGGGACTGGGCCAGGAGTTCCCGAATGTGAGGGCTAAGAGACCAAGACAGGCTCCTCCCCTGATAATTCCCTGTGGATTTTTAAAACAGATATTATTTTTATTATTATTGTGACAAAATGTTGATAAGTGGAAATTAAAAAGAATAAGTCATGGTTTCTCTTTTTATTGGGGTTTAGGGGACCTCCTCAGGGCAGCTGACAGCCCTGAGAAGGGGGTCTGGGCATTGGGGAGTGAGGTGCAGGGCACCTGGAATTCCAGGGCGACATACAGACTTGCGAGTAGGGACCCACATGCCTCCGGCCCCCTAGGTGTGAGTAGAGAGTAGAAAGGCAAACTGCTAGGAAACAAAACTAATCCTCTGCCCAAGGTACAGCGAAAGAGGCCTCATTTACCTAGAAGGCGGGCTTCCTCCTGCGGGGAATCCCTGGCTGGGAGGAACAGGGGCCCTTCCTGTTGGCAGCCTTGGGACATTCAGCAGGTGCTGGCACAAAGCCCTGGCTGGGATGTGGGGTGGGAGCAGGCCTCAAGGAGGTTTCAGGGTCAGTAAGCAGGACACTGGGGCCTGGGAACACGGAACCTCGACCCTAGGATCCAGGGGAGGAATCCTACAATGGTAGGGTGCTTGGGGCTGTCTCTTTCTCTCTTCATCCAGAGCCTTATGTAAGAGCTTTTCTCGGGAAACAGGAAGTCCTGTTTGCCAAGTTCAGCACAGGGAGTAGTGGAGGCCTTATTCCAACACACCCGGCCTGGCCTGAACCCCAGAACGCAGCCAGTTTCTTGCTTCAGAGACCCTGGTTCTCCCCACTGCCCTGTCCTCTCCTTTCTTACCTTTAGTCATTCCTAGCAAACTTGCCCAGAGATCTCTCTCGGGCCTGAGCCAGAGGGTCTTCCACCCTCATCCCTTGACCCTCAATGCTGCCCAGCTTGTCCCTTCATCACTGCTTCTGGCACCATGCCCCAGAGCCAGCCAACCTTCCCTCCCCCACTTCTGGGGCCGCCCCAGGGTTCCTGTGCTTTGGCCGCTCCTCCTGGGTGTCACTGGCAGCCCCGTGCTTCCTAGAGAGACTGGCCCCAAATTCTCCTGAGGCTGGAGGAGGGTGGGGGTCTCAAGACAACACTGGCCCCACAGCAGGGTGCCAGGAGCACCAACAGTGCCCCTAGCTTGCTTTCCTCCTCCCTCCTTTTTATTCTCAAGTTCCTTTTTATTTCTCCCTTGCGTAACGCCCTTCCTCCCTTCTGCACCCCCACCCGCCCTGCCACCTCCTTGCCACCCACTCCTAAAGCCACAGCTGTTGGCAGGGTCCCCAGCTCATGCCAGCCTCATCTTCCTTTCTGGCCCCTAAAGGGTCCCCGGGAGATATGGGGGGCCGGGGCCGAGAGCCGGCACTCTCAGTTGCTCTCTGGTTGAGTTGGGGGGCGGTTTTGGGGGCTGTGGCTTGTGCCATGGCTCTGCTGATCCAACAAACAGAGCTGCAAATCCTAAGAAGAGAGGTGACTCGGCTGCAGAGGACTGGAGGGCCCTCTGAAAAGGGGGAAGGGTATCCATGGCTGAGCCTCCAGGAGCAGGTGAGTGAGGGGAGAAGGGTGTTGGGAGAGAAGGATCAGTGGCAGGGTCATTTCTGGCACTCTTGGTTCCAGCCTCCTGGTCTGCAATGTTTCTAGTGGGTGCAAGAGAGGGTCCCAGGTTTGGAGGTCAAGGGAACAGCCATTCCAGTAAAGGAAACTGTTAAAGATTAATGCTTCTTGTACCTACCAATCCTGGAGGACAGCCAGCACCAAGACTCAGGTTGCTGGGGAAAGGTGCATGAGAGATGCGAGGCATTCCTGTGGCGGGAGCAGGGCTGGGAAGAAAGGCTGTCTGGGACCCTTGCATCTTAGCCTAACCCTGACTCTCTTTCTAGGAGCAGAGCCCTGATAGCCTGGAAGCCCTGGAGAATGGGGAGAGATCCCGGAGAAGGAGAGCAGTGCTCACCCATAAACAGAAGAGTGAGGCCTTCAGGGTGCAGAGGGGTGGGAGGTGATCAAGCAGCATGAAGACGTGGAGATTGTTACCCCCAAATCAGAGTGAGGGTGAAAGGCTGACAACAGGGCAAGTGGGGTAGGTGGCCATTGCTGAGATTTCCTCCTTCTTTCCTCAGAGAGACACTCGGTTCTGCACCTTGTTCCCATTAACATTACCTCCAAGGGTGAGCACTATTTTAAATGGCTTTTGGGGAAAGGCAAGACCTGGGAACTTTGGGGCTGGCACCCAGGCCCAAGAAAACCTTAAAGGTGAAAAGTAAGAATGCACAGAAATCCTGACTGCCACACTCCTCACCTCCAGAGGACTCTGATGTGACAGAGGTGATGTGGCAACCAGCTCTTAAGCGTGGGAGAGGTCTGGAGGCCCAAGGATATGTTGTCCGAGTCTGGGATGCTGGAATTTATCTGCTGTACAGCCAGGTAACCACAAACAAACATTGAGCCTCACAAGGGGGCCTGGAGGCCTATTCTTCCAGAGCTTTATGCCCAGTACTGAGGGTTCTCAAACCTCTGTTCATACCAAACTTAGAAGACCCTCCTCCTTCATTCCTTGTCACGGCTCCTGAGGCCTCCCCAGACTGAGCTATACCATCCTGTTTTCTTCACAATCTCCTCCCTTCCCTGCCAGGTCCTGTTTCATGATGTGACTTTCACCATGGGTCAGGTGGTATATCGGGAGGGCCAGGGAAAGCAGGAGACTCTATTCCGATGTATACGAAGTATGCCCTCCAACCCAGACTGGGCCTACAATAGCTGCTACAGTGCAGGTAACAGCTCTGTGGGCAGTGGGGGGATGGATGTGAGAAGAGCAGGACATATCAGACCTGGGGGTAGTGGTGGGAGAGCTATGACGGGATTGGAAGCCTGTACGTAGAGGTGGATCTAAGGAACCAAGAAGAGAGAATACCTACATCCTTACAGGAAGTAGAAAAAGGTTGACCTGGGGGAGGGTAAAACATCAGAGTATCTGTAAGGCTGTGCTTCACCGAGCATCTATTTCCTCTCTTTTTTCAGGTGTCTTCCATTTACACCAAGGAGATATTCTGAGTGTCATAGTCCCCAGAGCAAGTGCGAAACTTAGCCTCTCTCCACATGGAACCTTCCTGGGGTTTGTGAAACTGTGACTGTGTTATAAAAGGTGGTCTGGGCTTGGAAGACCAGAGCAGGTACATATGGGAGACAGCCAAAAGCTGACTAGACAAAGGACAGGGAATGGGAAGGAACAGAGGCCTCTTCTGGGTTTAACTGGAACCCTCAGCTTGATAATTCATGACTCTGTTCCTCCTTTTTCCCTTTCCCCCCCAACCTCTAGACTTTGATTTCATGAATATTAAGGAGGTAGAATATCATATCTTGCTTTTATCTCCCATCTAGCCCCAAATTCTTGGGGAAGTGGAGGGGTAAAGAGAAAATGCCAGGCATTGTCTAGACCTGCTTTTGGTCCCACTGGAATGCTTCCAGAACAGCACCACCATCTAGCGGCAGTTTGAGAGAATCATCCTGTTGGCAGAAGTCCACAAAGCCTTAGTACACTCAGGAAAACTGGTTCCCTATGCCACACGTCCCTCGAGGTATCCTGTCTCTTCACCCCACAGGAAGCTTCCTCCTCACTTCCCTTGATCTATTGTGCCTTAGTTTCGATCACTAGAGTATTTATTATGGGACCGTATGCAGGGGACGCCCGACGATGCCGGTCCCCTTGCAGCCACATTACTCTTTGGGTCCCTAGTTTTGCCTTTCGTGCTCCGCATTCCCCTGGCGTGGCAGGCCATTCCAAGCCCCTCTGGGCTGAGACGGGTCGCCCGGGAGCCTTGGATGAATGTATGTCCTGATACTGGTCTTGCCTCACTCCTGAGCTCTTTTTTGCTGCTCAAGCCCTGCTTAAAGTTAAATAAAAGAGAGTAAATGATACCTCGGATCCATTTCCCCCACTGCCTTGCTTCGTCCCCCTACCCGGGAACTCCTGCCCTCCAGGAACTCCCAGGCGCACCCCACTACACCAAAAGTATCCGGCCCCTGTGCTCGGGACTGACAGAAGGACCACGCAACCCAGCAGCACGCGACGCGCAGGCGCAAAAGGCCGAGCGGTGGGATCAAGCGCAGCCCCGGTCGGCGGGTGCGCGTAGGCGCAGCCCTGCGTAGGGCTCGGGGGCGGAACGATCCCGTAGCGCCTACGTTCGTGGGTAGGCGGGCCTAGGCGTGTAGTGGCCGCGCCGGCGCCGTTCGCGCAAGTGTGACGTAGAAATCGTGCGCCGCCACCGCCAGTGGGCCTGGGGCTCGCGGGAGGGGAAACGGGAGGAGGAGGGGGAGGTGGTGGAGGTGGAAGCCTGAGCAGAGCAAGAGGCGGCCGCGGCGGGGCGGCTCAGCGGCGCGGCGCGCGGCCCAGAAGCGTTGGAATCCTGAATTGAGGCGGCTACGCCTTTGAAGACAGCAGGAGTGGCGGGGCCGCCACCGTCACCCGAGAGATGAGCCGGGAAGCCTGAGGCCGGAGACGCCCGCCCTCGGGCCCGTCAGCCCGGCTTCACCGCTCCTGGTGAGGACGCCCCTTCCCCTCCCCCCCCCAACCCGTCCCCGACCTCTCCCATTCCTGGACCTCATTCCCACCTAACCCGGGCCCAGGAGGCCCTTGAAGGGATTTCTTAAGGCCCTCGCGCTCTGAGCAGTCCAAGCCTGTAGGACTATACCGGTGCTGGGACACATTCTGGTCCCCGGAGACAGCTAGAGAGGGGGGCTGGGCCAGCCGGGCTCGCGAGACTCAGTTCTTTCCCAGCGCCTTGATTCCGTTGCTTAAGCACCGATGCGGTTCTCCTTCAGTTTCCTTTAAAAATTCTTCCATGTCATTAGATTCTACTACCTAAACCATAGTCCTGGCATCCCCATTTACTCCTGAGATGATCTGAGCATGCCCCCTCTCCTCCAGTTCCTTCCAGGGTTGTAGAGAACTCTCTTACCACTCTAGACCACTGTTTCCCTGTGGAGGTTGTGTTCTCATGTGCCATATCAGTATTCCCGTGCTGAGCTATATCCCTTATTAGGATCTCAATGAGGACATTACTGGAGGTTTTAAAACAGAAGTAAAACCTGAAAGTGTTCCGTTTGACCAAATAAAATCCCCAAGGCCTGCTGCTCTAGCCATTCTCCCTTGCCTTTATCTGGGTAGGGGAGAGATGATGGCACAGATGCTAAGGGTTCCCTTGTGGACCACGTTAACCAGAAATATCTGAAGTTAGTTTTGCTTTCTTTCCCTCTTTCCTTTTTGCATCTCTCTGAATCCTAGTTCATTTGCATCTGATTCCAGAACAGGCATGCTGAGGAAGAAAGGCAGTATCTGGGGTACAGAATGTTTGGATTATGACACTCCTTCGTTTTACAGGCTCCTGGAAGATGAAAGAGACTATACAAGGGACCGGGCCTTGGGGGCCTGAGCCTTCAGGACCTGGCATAGCCCCAGCTTACTCAAGCCCTAGGCGGGAGCGTCTTCGTTGGCCCCCACCCCCCAAACCCCGACTCAAATCAGGTGGAGGGTTTGGGCCAGATCCTGGGTCAGGGACCACAGTGCCAGCCAGACGCCTCCCTGTCCCTCGACCTTCTTTTGATGCCTCAGCTAGTGAAGAGGAGGAAGAAGAGGATGAGGAAGATGAGGAAGAGGAAGTGGCAGCTTGGAGGCTGCCCCCTAGATGGGGTCAGCTGGGAGCCACCCAGCGGCCTCGCCCTCCCCGCCCTCCCCATCGAAAAACCTGCTCACAGCGCCGTCGCAGAGCTATGAGAGCCTTCCAGATGCTGCTCTACTCAAAAAGCACCTCGCTGACATTCCACTGGAAGCTTTGGGGGCGCCACCGGGGCCGGCGGCGTAGCCTTGCACACCCCAAGAACCATCTTTCACCCCAGGAAGGGGGTGCGACGCCACAGGTGCCATCCCCCTGCTGTCGTTTTGACTCCCCCAGGGGGCCACCTCCCCCTCGGCTGGGTCTGCTAGGTGCTCTCATGGCTGAGGATGGGGTGAGAGGGTCTCCACCAGTGCCCTCTGGGCCCCCCATGGAGGAAGATGGATTAAGGTGGACTCCAAAGTCTCCTCTGGACCCTGACTCGGGTAAGATGGGAATAGGGTGGAGGAGTGGGTGGGGAGAGCTAAGATCCTGGAGGACCAGGAGCCTCTTGCTGGGCCTAATGAAAACTGGGCCTAAGGAAAGTGAGATGGCAGAGTGAGGGCAGCAGTGGTGGTGGTATCCAGAATAGCTGTGAAATGTCTTAAGCCCCACTTTGAGCAGGAACTAAGGGGAAGTAGTCAAGGCTGGGGTACAGAATTCTTAAGTAGGTGTTCGATCTGTGCATAGAGGAGAAAAGAAGACATGGTTTAGAAAAGTCAGTCTTGTCCACTTGAAATCCCTCTTCATTTGGCCTTTGAGGATAAGGGCCCTTGCATGTGCATCTCCAGAGGGTGCCATTTTCGTAGTGGTGGGATGGGATCTCTGAGTAGTGAAGAGTACATCACCTGTATGGTTGTGTGTGGCATTCTCATTCAGAATAGTTTTTTTTTTTTTTTTTTTTTTAGAGAACCACACTAAATAATTTAGGCTTTCTGTGTCTTTGTTAGTTGAGTATTTATGGAGCCTTTGCTGTATGCCAGGTATTGTGCTAGGTGCATCTCTCTAACTTCTAGTCTTGTGTTTCTCCTATGAGTACAGTTGACCCTTAACAAGGTTTGAATTGCGTGAGTCCACTTACATTTGGAGTTGGCCCTCCATGTCTGTGGGTTTCACATCTGCTGATTCAGCCAATCATGAATCAAAGACTTTTTAAAATATATATATCTTCATTTACTTATTTTTAAATATATTTTTATTTAAAAAGGAAGAGAGAGAGAGAAACATCAATGATGAGAGAGTCATTGATCAGCTGCCTTCACAGCCCCTACTGGGGATCGAGCCTGCAACCCGGACATGTGCCCTGACCGGGAATCGAACCTCAATCTGCTGGATCATAGGTCGATGCTCAACTGCTGAGCCACACTGGCTGGGCTCAAAAGACTATTTTCAGTCTGCAGCTGGGAATCCACAGATGCAGAAGCCCAACTATATGCATTGTTCTCTGCCATTTCATATAAGGGATTTGAGCATAGATGAATTTTGGTATCCACAGGGATCCTGGAACCAATCCCCCACTGATACTGTGGGACAGCAGGATTTTGGGGGGAGTTAAAAGTTATACTCGTGTGAGGGGTATGTGGTGTCCCTAATTCCCCTTGTTGTTCAAGGGTTAACTGTAGTAACTCTTCCTCTTTATCCCATTAGAACCTCTTGGACGTGCTTATCTCATGCTTTAGGGCCTCCAGTCCTTAGAGTTTATGTTGATCTTCCCATTGCCTTTTGATCTTAGCCAATTTTTCATCCCCATCCTGTTCCCTGCCCTACAGGCCTCCTCTCTTGTACTCTGCCCAACGGTTTTGGGGAACCACCTGGGCCAGAAGGGGAGCGAAGTCTGGCACCCCCTGATGCCAGCATCCTCATCAGTAATGTGTGCAGCATCGGGGACCATGTGGCCCAGGAGCTTTTTCAGGGTTCAGATTTGGACACTGCAGAAGAGGCAGAGCGGCCTGGGGAGAAAACTGGCCAGCATAGCCCCCTGCGGGAGGAGCATGTGACCTGCGTGCAGAGTAAGGAACCCTAGAGAACCTAGTCTCTTTCCCTCGGCAGACTTCTAGATCAGAGCCTGGAGGTCTTACCCTAGTACTCTGTCCTTTCTCCATTCAGGCATCTTAGATGAATTCCTTCAAACTTACGGCAGCCTCATCCCCCTTAGCACTGATGAGGTAGTAGAGAAGTTGGAGGACATTTTTCAGCAGGAGTTTTCTACCCCTTCCAGGTGAGGCATGAAAGAGATGCCCTTTAGAAGAGGGCTGGGACTTAGTGGATGGGCAGAGAATGTGGCTGCTTTTTCTGTCATAGGGATGTACTTGGGAAGGAGAAAGCTAGAACTGAAGTGGGTGATCTGCAGGCAAGGTGCCAAGTCCTTGTAAGCCGACTGGGAGGGTCTTTGCCTAGGATCCTGAAATACTGGGTTTACCTAAGTATTTGTATACTTCTTTCTGAGGAGTAGGCCTTTAGCAGGTCTCAAAAGGACCCATGACCCAAAAAAGGAGGGGAAGATTAGTTTAGACTCTTATCTTCTGTGTGCCCTAGCCCCCTTGTCTTTTGAGTGACTCCATCCTTGGCCTACTCAGGAAGGGCCTGGTGCTACAGCTGATCCAGTCATACCAGCGGATGCCAGGCAATGCCATGGTGAGGGGCTTCCGAGTGGCCTATAAGCGGCATGTGCTGACCATGGACGACTTGGGGACCTTGTATGGACAGAACTGGCTCAATGACCAGGTGAGGAGAGAAATAGACCCAAGAGGGGAATTTAGGGAGCACGGTATCTGAGGCCCTCTTCATGGGGTATCTCTACCCATGTCACACCCTCCATGGCAAGTTGTCTCCCATCTTCTCCCCAGGTGATGAACATGTATGGAGACCTGGTCATGGACACAGTCCCTGAAAAGGTAGGCCTAACCAGGTACTTCAGTCCCCAGGAGAATTTCCACAGTTCTCAGCAGCTTTTCAGTCCCTTTTCTCTCTCCCATTTTCATAAAGAGGGCCCTAGTTTCTGGGGAGAGGTGGTAGAAGGTAATCTGTTAAATATAAATCTATAATCTTGGTCCTGAACTTAACAATTCTATTTCTTTCTCCCAGTCTTTAGTGATTTCCCCTTATGGCTAACCCACAGATTGGGATGGGAAGCTCTAAGATAAAGTTAAAACCATGTATGTTTTTTTAACCCTCAGTAAAGTGGAATGCAGGTTGTTGAAAGCAGTCCTTAGAGCCATAATGAAATGGAGAGGAAGCTTGGAGGGCCTGAGGTTTTTAATTCCATCCAGCTCTTTTTTATCATTGGCACAGGTGCATTTCTTCAACAGTTTCTTCTATGATAAACTCCGTACCAAGGGTTATGATGGGGTGAAAAGGTGGACCAAAAACGTGAGTTATGAATTCACATCTACTTATGTTAACACCTTGCCTTTAAAGAATTAGAGTTCTGCCCAGCCGGGCATGGCTCAGCAGTTGAGCATGGACCTAGGATCCAGGAGATCGAGGTTCGATTCCCAGTCAGGGCACATGCTGGGGTTGCGGGCTTGATCCCTAGTTGGGGGTGTGCAGGAGGCAGCTGATCAATGATGACTCTCATCATTGATATTTCTCTCTCTCCCCCCTCCCTTCCTCTCTCTGAAATCAATAAAGATATATTTAAAATAAATAAAAAATAAAGAATTAAGAGTTCTATTTTTATGAGCTCTTTCCTTAACCTGTTCATTCAGTCTTTCAAATATTTATTAAATGTTTTTGTGCTAGGTACCATTCTACACACTAAGGATACAGTGTTAAGTAAGGAAAACATACTGCCTTTATAGGGTGAGAATAAATAAGCAGGTTAAGTTTCAGCTAGTGAGAAGTGCTATGAACAAATTAAAACAGTAATATAGTAGCATGGGAAGTGGGAACTTTATATTGGGTAATCTGGGAAGACCTCTTTTAGCTGAGGAATGATGAGCCAGCCATGTGCAGATTTGGGGGAAGAGTGTTCTAGGCAAAGGGAACAGCAAATACATGGGACACAAAGTGAGAGAGAACATTTGAGGAACGGGCCTATGTGGTTGGAACAGAGTGAGCAAAGGGGAAATGATACAGAATTTGACCAGAGTAGATTATGTTAAGGCATGGAGGGTAGGGTAGATTTTATTCCTTGTGTACTGAAGCCATTGAAGGGTTTTAAGCGGGCTGTGAAGGGCCTCATGTTTTGAACTCTTATTTCAACAATAAATTAAGGGGGGCAAGAGTGGAAGCAGGCAGACTAACTTAGGAGAGTAGCACAGAAGTCCATATGAGAAGCTTGGGTCAGTGTGGTTATGGTAGAAATAGAAGTTTTACCTAGGGTAAGTTTTGCAAGTAGAACCAATAGGACTTTCTGATGGATTGGATGTGGGAAATGAAGAAAAGATGAGAATCAAGGGTGATGCCTAGGTTTTTGGCCTGTTACTGGGGAAAATACTTAGGGGAAGAGAAGGTTTGGTGAGGGAAAAGTTATTTTCTCCCCTCCAGTTAGTTTCCCTGCCCTCCAATTCAAAGGCCAGGAAGTTTCTACAGTAATGTAGGACCATTGGCTCCAACATTTCTTAATTTCTGTCCCAGGATTCAAGAGCTTACACCCTCAGGGATCTGGAAGGCCTGCTTCTCCCAGTAGAGGCAAAGTGACCTACAGTGAAAAGAACTTCGCCTTCTAAATACCTATATTTGAGTCCCACCTCTGGCATTTCTTCTATGACCTTGAGCGAGTTACTTTCCTTTTTCAAGCTGCAGTTATGTCATTGTTAGGTTGAACATGAGAACATCCTCAAAGGATTGTTATGTGTTAATTGAGCATTTACTAGGTGCCAGGCATTGTTCTTAGTGCGTTATGGATATTAACTAGTTTAATCCTCATAACAGATAGGTGAGATAGGTACTGTTATTTTTGCTCTCTCACAAATGAGGGAACTGAGGTATAGAGAATTACGTAGCTTGCCCAGGGTCATAAGCAAGTAAATGGAGGAGTGGATTTGAACCCTGGCAGTCTGTTTCCAGAATCCTGGGCCTGGGCACCTAGCTACTAAGCACTTCTACCTTTAATCTGCGGAAAGTACTTGGCCCATCCTGGGTTATCGAGTGTTTGTTCTGACACCACTTCCTCTGTCTTGCCTTCCTCCCTAACCCCAAGTATATAAAACATCCAGATGTTGACCCTTGCCTGGCAATCCAGGGGGCCGGGTCTTGTGTTCTGCCCACTTGGCCTCTTGCTTGCTCCTCCATTCTTTAGAACCTCAGAGCAGTAGGAGGGACTTATGTGCTGTCTTACCTGACCTCTGACACTGCCTTTTTAGGTGGACATCTTCAATAAGGAGCTGCTGCTAATCCCCATCCACCTGGAGGTGCATTGGTCCCTCATCTCTGTTGACGTGAGGCGACGCACCATCACCTATTTTGACTCGCAGCGCACCCTAAACCGCCGCTGCCCTAAGGTTTGTGATGGAAGGGGAAAAATAGGTAGAATTGGGGAGGTCCAGTTTCAAGGCATTCTAGGCAGAAGGGCAGGTTTGGGGTCTCAGAGAAGCAACCTGGGCTTGGTGCCTCTGACCACCACACCATGAGTTCACTTCCTCCATTTCTCCATCTGCATAGCATATTGCCAAGTATCTACAGGCAGAGGCAGTGAAGAAAGACCGGCTGGATTTCCATCAAGGTTGGAAAGGTTACTTCAAAATGGTAAGTTTCTATGGGGATAGTGGTAGGAAGCAGAAGTTGGAGCCACATCCCTAGCAGTTTCCAGGTAAAGGGCCTACCTTCTTTCTATTCTCTAGAACGTGGCCAGGCAGAATAATGACAGTGATTGTGGCGCCTTTGTGTTGCAGGTAAGCAGATGACAGTTGGGTTAAAGGGTTGGGAGGGAGATGGGAGGCTGTTCCACATCCCTCATTTGGCTCATAGCCACTTGTGGAGCAGGGAGTAATCGTATGTGTTGGAATGCAGAAATCCTGGCTTCATTGGTCCTCTCCTAGCTTTCCCATCCCACATTGGTCTGGTCCTTGGTCTCTGGCTATGATATATCTGCCTCCTTACCCCTATTGCAAAGTGTGTTGTTTTTTCTTAAGACTAGGTATTTCATGTACTAAATAAGAATCTAGGATTTAGAGTCAGACTTTTTTTGAATCCCAGGCTATAGGACCTTGTCTCCTGTTTGTGAAATGGGCACGTTCTCTGAAAGATCGAATGAGACATATCTCATATGAAATGTATAGCACAGATCCTGACTTGAGGGGATGCTCAGTAAGTGGTTCTCATGGCCTGCTTTGTTAACACCTAGTACTGCAAGCACCTGGCCCTGTCTCAGCCATTCAGCTTCACCCAGCAGGACATGCCCAAACTTCGTCGGCAGATCTACAAGGAGCTGTGTCACTGCAAACTCACTGTGTGAGCCTCGTATCCCAGGCCTCAAGCCCATTCATTAATGGGCAGGGGGACATGGGAGACCCTTCCTTCCCAAGAAACTCCAATTCCTTTCCTCTCTTGCCTCTTCCCACCCAACTCCCTTTGGTTTTTCATATTTAAATGTTTTAATTGATTTCTGTATTTTTTTTTCTTTTGAGAGAATACTTGTTGATTTCTGACGTTCAGGGGGTGGCTGTGGAAAAGCCCCTCTTTCCCTGTCTACAGGGGAGTATGGCCTTGTGGCCTGGGTGGGGCAGTGATCCCCCTTCCATGTGTATGGGTAGGCCCAGGATAATCTGTGCTGGGGGTGGTGGGCGGGCAAAGGGATTACTGCCTGCCAGATCTTCAAACTTTTTTTTATATATATATATAAATGCCACGGTCCTGCTCTGGTCAATAAAGGATCCTTTGGAGATACATAGTGGTGGTCTTCCTTAAGGGGCCTCAAACTTAAGGGATATGCTCTGTCTCAGGCTTTTCTCCAGTCAGTGCTCTTAGCTACTTTTATGGGGTCTTGAGACTTAAGGGGCCAGCTTTGCATTCCTGGCTCAGACAGTGCCAACACCATGTCTTAGTCACCAAAAAGAATCTCCCACCCAGGGGAGCAAGGGATGGAAGGGAGAGTAGGTAATCCTTAAAAATAAGGGAGCTTGAGAGGTACTAAAGTTGGGGAACAGGACACTTACGGGAGCCAGCCAGGGTTCATGGGAGTAACCCCAAATGCTCTTAAGCCCAGAAGTCATTTTATTGCTCTTCCCCTTCAGCCAGGGGAATCCTCTCAGTCGCTAGGGTATGACTCCTGATCCCATCATCCCTGGTACACTTGGAACACTTCGGGGGTTTGTCCTCTTTCCTGAGAACAAAATGTGGTTCTAGTGAAGGAGACCTGGAGCTGAGAAGTGGAAGTCCCGGGAGCCCGGAAGTCCCTGGAGGCTGAAACCTCGCCCCCCTTGCATGATAGGGCCTACTAGGCCACATGACTAAGGCACTATCACCTCCGCACGTGTAGGGGTGCAGGGCCCCAAGATGGCTGCCAGGCCTCGAGGCCTGAGTCCTATATGTCACTTCCGTACCGGTGAGAAGGGCGGGCCCAGTAGCCAATGAAGCCGTGGGGCGGGCCACCAACTTGATAGGCGCTGAAGTTACCCAATGGTAGCTACGTCCCAGAGCGCCTACAAACTAACGTCACGCCGAGTTGCTGAGCGCCGGCAGGCGGGGCCCGGGCGGCCAAGCCAATGCGGTGGCTGGGGCGGGGCCGGGCGCTCTATAAGTTGTCGATAGGCGGGCACTCCGCCCTAGTTTCTAAGGATCATGTCTGCGAGTCAGGACCCCCGGTAAGGAAGGCATTTGCTAGAGGTTGGGACTACTTACCCTGCCGCTCTCTTTCGAGGGCCCCGCGGGGAGGAGGGGGAAGCTGAGGCCCACCAGTGTTGCGGGAAAACCAAGCCGGGAGGACCGGTCCTGGGGGAGGGACGGGGCAGGTCCACAGCAGAGGGCAAAAACAGCTCCGCTTTTGGGGCCTCGAGTACGAGGTTCGTTAGGCCTCGACCAGAGACAGTACCCAAAACCCCGGCCCTGAGTGGCGAGACGAGGTCGCGACCTAGCATGGGAAAGAGAGAGAGGCGGCCGCAACCGTGCGTGACCCAGAGCCGGGCGGTCCGGTTGCCTCGCTGCCCGAGGGAGGTCTTGCGCGCGCTCGGATTCCTCAGGATTCTGGCGATACCACTTGCCAAGGCGGGGGGGGTGGTGGCCTGGGTCCTCGCGTCCAGTTGTTGCGTCGCGTTAAGATACGGGTCGGGGAAGAAGAAACCGGCCGTTTAGTGTGCTGGTTTTCTTGACGGCCAGGACTGAGCCTAACCCCGAGGAGCCACCCGTGTGAGGCGCCAGGAGCCCACCCGGCGCCGGGCGGGCGGGTCCATTTTGCCGCACAAGCCGGGCAATTGGCAAACTGCGGATGGGCAGGTCCACTCTCCTTCGGGGGTGAGCGCCCTGAGGTATGGGGAGGGCGACGCCATTTCGCGACGGGGGCGGGCGGGATGTGGATTGTTCCATGGTTGGGGGGAAGACACCACGGGGTGGTCGAGGGAGCGAGCACATGGCGGCCTGATGTCCTCCCCTCCCCCAGCCCGCTTCGCCTCTACGTGTTGTGCAATCTCCCCATTAGCTAGCTCTGCTGGGGCTCATTGTGCGCGAGGCCGCCACCGCCCGCGGCCTCCCACATCCGGGCACCACAGGGGGGGGAGCTGGGTTGGAGGGGGGAGGGCGCGCACGGAATGACGTGGGGGGAAGGGGATGTCCTTTAGATTCTGGGAGGTGAAGGGCGGGACTTCCGGAGTGCTGGGGCCGGGATGGGAGGTGCACAGGCTTGGCCTTGGAGCTGCCAGGCCCGAGACACGTGGGCCCAGCGGTAAGCACCACCTTCAGGCCTCTTAAGCGCTCGCGGTATGGTTTCTCCCGGTCTCCGGATCATCTCGGAGAGTTACCCCATCATGTCCCGATGGTGTGGACCTAAGCTGCTCCTGGGATGGGGCAAAGGCCTGATTCAGTTGTAAAGTAATTACTGTGTCTTCTAGGAACTCTGGTGCGGGTTGGGTGGGTCAGGGAATGAAGACGCCATCATGCAAGGCAGATTGCTGGTTAGGAAGAGCTGGCTGTCAGGATTTCATACTCAATGCTTTAAACCAACAGATCCAGAGACAATGGCCCCGATGGAATGGAGCCTGAAGGCGTCATCGAGGTGAGATTAAAGCCCTTACCACCATAACACTTAATTTCTGGTAATGACAGTGCCCCCTGGTTTCTGGATTAGTGGTTCAGTGTCTTAAGACTGAAACCAGAACCTGGGCTTCATCTTTAATGCCTAGCCTAACTCTGAAGTAGTTAAGCTCTCCTCACCGGGAGTCTTAACTTTCATAACTTGTTTAAAATATTCGTATGTACGAAGTACGTCATCCAAAGCCTCCAGCTTCACAGTTTACAAGTGTGCTGGTCCCTAGAGTGACCAGGCCATCTAGAGTCATCTGGCTTCCCTGGAGGGGGAGGAGAGGTTGTTTCCTCTGAAGCTTTGAAGGCACAAGATCCTGTTTGCTCCAGTGTAGAGCCCTATTTCTACTACTTTGATTTCTTTGTATCCTACAGAGTAACTGGAATGAGATTGTCGATAGCTTTGATGACATGAACCTCTCGGAGTCCCTCCTCCGAGGCATCTACGCCTATGGTTTTGAGAAGCCGTCTGCCATCCAGCAGCGAGCCATTCTTCCTTGTATCAAGGGTAAGATCCCTCTGTCCCCAAACAAGTTCTGGATTGCCTCTGACTGGGAAGAGTTTGCACCTAGTTTGGGGTGCTTGTCTCATCAGCTAGGGACAAAGTAACTCCTTGTTTATCCCAGCTATTTTTTGGCCTGTGCTTTAAGTACAGTATTTTGGCTAGCTCATAACTTCTCCTTTACAGCTGTGTTTCTAGCTTATTTCTTGCAGTACACTAAGTTAATGACCAGACCTATTCCTATAAGTGTACTGGTAGTGGTAGAGTTAAGTCTGTGAAGCAACCTTATGCCTGGCACATAGCTCCATTGGGTGTTTATTGATTTTGTTTGGCAAGGCCTTGAAAGTCCCATGATCTCAAAGTGTATGCCCTGTACCATATCAAGTTTTTCTCCTGATTTTAGGTTATGATGTGATTGCTCAAGCCCAATCTGGGACAGGAAAAACAGCCACTTTTGCCATATCGATTCTGCAACAGATTGAATTGGATCTAAAGGCCACCCAGGCCTTGGTCCTGGCACCCACTAGAGAATTGGCACAGCAGGTGAGAGTGTAGCTTATTTCCTCTCCCCTGAAGGACTGGTTTAGAAATAATTAGCACAATCCAAAAATCAGAGTATGCTCTCCATCCACCACCACCTTGGAAGAACTGCGGTATCTTCCCAAACAAAACAAGCATTATTTCCTCCACCCATTCGCTGAGTCAAATGGGAAGGCTTCTGGGTGGAGCCTGGCTGGCTAAGCAAGTTTGGTGGATGTTTTATAGACAACTCCCTCCCCCTGGCAATGGGCAAGGAGACACCTGATTGGTGGTGTTGCTCTTATATCAATCAGGGGCAAAGCAGATGTACAGTCCTTAGTTCATCCTAGCTTGATGCCTGTGTTGGTGGCCAGAGCTGTTTCATGCCTGAGGCACATAAAATTACAATTACTCGGTCTTACAGGAAAAAGGGTCAGAAACACTGGTGTCCTGAGTAGATTAGGCTTGGGGGGGTGGGGGTTTTAAAATGTTTTGTAGGGATGTGATTACTCTGAAAACTCCTAAATACTTCTAAACAATGGCAGCATAAGTAGATAGTTCTAGTACAGCTCCGTTATAGAACTCTTATGTCTAGAACATGCTTTTTAGGAGTGAACATGTCACCTAACATAGTTTTCTTGGCAGTCATGCAGTAGGACATGGATGTGTCATTCTGGACATAAAACTTGATGCTATGTAATAGCTGGGTTACTATGGGCTCTCAGAAAGTTAGATGGGGTGTAGCATGGTAAGCCATATTGAAATTATTTCAGAGGGCAGGTACCGTGAATCACATTCTCAGGAGCCAGAATGTGTTCAAATCCTGTGTCTCTGCCACTTAACTGTCAATGTGGTCTTAGATGCATATAACCTGCCTGTGTCAGTTCTGAAAAGTGAGTTTTAATAATAGTACATATCTGAGTTGGAAAAAATAAAAACCTGAGAAGTACTTAAAATGGGGCCTGGCACAGTTGTAACTAATACATGAGCACTTATCTTTTCTGGGTTCAGATACAGAAGGTAGTTATGGCATTAGGAGATTACATGGGTGCCTCCTGCCATGCCTGCATTGGGGGTACCAACGTGCGTGCTGAGGTGCAGAAGCTGCAGATGGAAGCTCCCCATATCATCGTGGGCACCCCAGGCCGTGTGTTTGATATGCTTAACCGCAGATACCTGTGTGAGTATCTTAATTTTCTGGTCTTCTGGATTACTTTCCTTTTCTTGCATGCTTTGCCAGTTTTTCCACTTGGCCACAATCTTGTTGCCAATGAAGCTCGTTTTCCCCTGAAAGAGTTGCTCTGTGATGAACCCCATGCGTGTCATCTGAGGCTGGCTTCCCTGTCTCAGCCCAGGTAGTGTTCTACTTCCCAGGGCTATTGTCTGGCCTGACAAGGGGGGTTCCTGGCAAAGGATCAAAATTTGAATTCTGAGAGCAGACCACCTGTCCCTTTCTGGCTCTTTATTGGGAAAGTTACACATATTTCACATTTCCCTAATTATCACTTACTGATGTTTTGTCTTGTTTTTTTCTTTTTTTGTTTTCCTGTAGCTCCCAAATACATCAAGATGTTTGTACTGGATGAAGCTGATGAAATGTTAAGCCGTGGGTTCAAGGACCAGATATATGACATATTCCAAAAGCTCAACAGCAACACCCAGGTGAGAAAGACATTTAGAGTCTTGTCTCTATAGCTGATTCTTTATAGGTTGTGGTTGGGGTAATAGAATAATGTCAGGTGCCAGAGGAACCATACAGAATTCTAGTCTCTCCTCAAGCCTATTTGTGCATTAGCTTGTTTTAGGTGGCATGGAGTATCTCCTATCCTGAGGCTGCTCTTTTTTCTTATTAGGTGGTATTGCTGTCAGCTACAATGCCTTCCGATGTGCTTGAGGTGACCAAGAAGTTCATGAGGGACCCCATTCGGATTCTTGTCAAGAAGGAAGAGTTGACTCTGGAGGGTATCCGCCAATTCTACATCAATGTGGAACGAGAGGTGGGGCCCAGTGCAGGAGATCGACCTGGTAGTAAGTTGTTAGGGATAGCCCCTGACTGATTTTTCTCCCCAACTCACCCCCAGGAGTGGAAGCTGGACACATTGTGTGACTTGTATGAAACCCTCACCATCACCCAGGCAGTCATCTTTATCAATACTCGAAGAAAGGTTGATTGGCTCACTGAGAAGATGCACGCCAGAGACTTCACTGTCTCTGCCATGGTGAGTCCCCCCCCCTTGTTAACCAGCAGTGTATAAGAGTCGTTGGCCCACTTATAGCCAGTTCTCAGAACCAATATGTCTACACTCTTCTGTTTCCTGTTGTAGCATGGAGACATGGACCAAAAGGAACGAGATGTAATCATGAGGGAGTTCCGCTCTGGCTCTAGCAGAGTATTGATTACCACTGACCTGCTGGTGAGTAGGTTGGGGAATTTGGAGGAAACTGGGGAGAAACCAAGGTGATTCCCTCTCCAAGGGGCCCCAATAGTGCCTCTCTTCAGGAAAGTAGCAACTTGGAATAAAATCTGGCATGCCTCAGGTTTTCCGGGGAGAAGGTGATGCATCATTTTCTTTGCCTTCCTTTGGCTGCCTACATGTATATTTAAGTCCCAAGTTCCTTCTGGGTAGCTTATGCTCTCTTATTCACATGCTGAAGCTGTCGTCTTTCCTTGCCATAGGCCAGAGGCATTGATGTGCAGCAGGTTTCTTTAGTCATCAACTATGACCTTCCCACCAACAGGGAAAACTATATCCACAGGTGAGTGCATTTATCCAGCCCCCTCATGCCCAATCCTCCCTGGACTGAAGCTTCTTGTTTCCTGTTTACCATGTCCTCCTGTATCCTAAGGTATCCTTCTTTTCTAGAATCGGTCGGGGCGGACGTTTTGGCCGTAAGGGTGTGGCTATTAATATGGTGACAGAAGAAGACAAGAGGACTCTTAGAGACATCGAGACCTTCTACAACACCTCCATTGAGGAGATGCCCCTTAATGTTGCTGACCTCATCTGAGGGGCTGTCCTGCCACTTCACCCCAGCCAGGGTTCTCAGTCCTTGGGGGGCTGAGGAGAAGCAGGAGGGGGGAGGGAAGGGAGCCAAGGGATGGACATCTTGTCTTTTTTTTTTTTCTTTTTTTTTTTTTTTTTTTCCTTTGAATAAATGTCACTTTTTGAGGCAAAGAAGGAACCGTGAACATTTTAGATACCCTTTTCTTTGGGGTAGGCTCTTGCCCCAGGCGCCGTCTCTTCTCCCAAAAACACTAATCTACTTCCCTAACCCAGTCAACCTCCAAACCCGAGGCTCTCCCTGCTCCAGCCAAATTCCTCTGAAAATGATTCAAGGGTGTTATAATGTCACTCAACCTCATTTACTGGACCAAATCTGGAGGGAGAACCCCTGAGTTAGGTGGCCCACGGGATTGTCCCCAGGTGGGGGGGGGGAGCAGGGGAGAAAAAAATAGTAGCCATTTTTACATTGTTTTGTATAGTATTTATTGATTCAGGAAACACACAAAATTCTGAATAAAATTACTTGGAAACTGCCTGTTCGGGCTTCTCATTTCTTCCCCGTCCCACCTGCTATGGGGTATATATTCTCCCCCTACCAGTTAACATTTACCCTTTTGTTGCTTGGCTACAATGGTTGTACTGAATAGTGTGACCTTTCTGTAAGGAGTTGGGCCATCATCATCACAAGTGCCTCACATGTCTCAAGAGGAAGTGATGGAGGGAGAAATGGGACTGGCAACTTGATTTTTACATTGAACGTTTTCTGGGTTTCTCTGGAAACGAGGTTGCTTCTCAACTGGTTCTGTAATCACTTGCACAACAGTTGGGTTTTGCTAAGGTAGACAAATGGGTCCCCAAGGGTCAACTGCTTCAAACTCCTCCCAACTCATTCTCCCTACATTATTCTGGTAACTCCCTTCAGTGAAGCCAGGGCCAATCATCTAATGACAAAAAGTGACTAAGAGATTGGTGGCTGGGGCTGAGGTGCCTGAGTCAGGTTGGGGGGTAGGATTATCTTAAATTATAGGAAGTTAAAGACTTTCATTTCCTCCTTTTCTAAAAGAAAGCGGGGAATAGGCTAGACTGGGTGAGCAGCCAGTACTGACAACCTAGAAAGAACTCTGGGTGAGGCTGTTCCGCCATGAGGCTTGCTGTGCTTTTCTTGGAGGCCTTGCTGGGGCTACTAGCAGGTAAGGAAAAAGGGGCTTGGGGGAGAAAGCCCCTAGGAAGGAGCCTGCCCCTGGGTTGCTAACCGGTCTTTCTTCTGAAAGCCCAGGGGACGGGGAATGACTGTCCTCATAAAAAATCTGCCACTCTGCTGCCATCCTTCACGGTGACACCTACAGCCACAGAAGGCACAAGTAGCCCCGGAACAACCAGCCACAGAACTACCAAGAGCTACAGAACCACCACCACAGGCACCAGCCATAGAACTACCACCACAGGCACCAGCCATGGACCCACAACAGCCACTCACAATCCTGTCAGCACAACAAGTCATGGAAATGCTACAGTTCATCCAAGCAACAGCACTACCACCAGTCCAGGATCTTTTACAAGTTCCCCCCATCCAGGACCACCTCCACCCTCTCCAAGTCCTAGCCCAGGCTCCAAGGCGGCTATAGGAGACTACACTTGGACTAATGGTTCCCTTCCCTGCGTCCATCTACAAGCCCAGATCCAGATTCGAGTTCTGTACTCAACCCAAGGTGGAGGAGAGGTAAAGCTAAAAGGGGTAAGGGGATGAGTGTCTGCTAGGGCTCAGAAGGGAAGGAAGAGAAGGGGACCGATAAACGGTGGGGTTGAAAAAAAGGCACCTTAGATGGCACGGCTGTGTAGCCTTGTTACCCTCTTAACTTCCACAGGCCTGGGGCATCTCTGTACTGAACCCCAACAAAACCAAGGCCCAGGGAGGCTGTGAGGGTGCCCATCCCCACTTGCTTCTCTCATTCCCCTATGGACAGCTCAGCTTTGGATTCAAGCAGGTACCTCACCCCTCATCCCCCTCTCACCCTCCAAGTACCCTATCCCTATCAACCCCTTGCTACATTCCCTCCTCTGTGGACATGAACACCACTCTCCCCCTGCTGCCCTGAGCCTTCCTGGTCACTTCTGCAGGAACCACTGCAGAGCATTGTTTACCTGAACTATATGGCTTTGGAGTACAATGTGTCTTTCCCACAAGCAACACGTGAGTAACTTTCTCATCACCTGTACTGGATATCTGGACTCCTAAAGGGACGTAAGCTGGGGGCTGGGGATATGGATATAGAGCTGACTGTTCCTTACTCTTTTAGAGCGGACATTCTCAGTTCAGAATTCATCTCTTCAAGAACTCCAAGCCCCTTTGGGCCAGAGCTTCAACTGCAGAAATGCAAGCATCATTCTTTCACCAGCTTTCCACCTCGACCTGCTCTTCCTGAAACTACAAGCTGCTCGCCTACCCCCTACAGGAGCCTTTGGGCCAAGTAAGACCTACTTCCCTCCTTGAACTCTCCCACTGCACTGAAAGCCCCTACTCCAGGCAACTGCCCTCCCCTTCTCTACAAGACTGCCATTCTCCCCCTTCCATTTACTGCTGTCATCTCTCCTCACCAACTGCCTATTTGCTAACACCCCCCACATTCCTTCCTCTCACCTTTATCCCACTACCACCATTGTGATGCCTACTTGCCCTATCTTTCTGCCAGGTTTCTCTTGTCCCAGTGACCAATCCATATGGCTGCCTCTTATCATCGGCCTGATCATCCTCGGCCTCCTCATGCTGGTGCTTGTTATCTTTTGCATCTTACGGAGACGTCAACCCGCCTACCAGCCTCTCTGAGCATTTGTCCCAACACCCAGGGCACCACTCAGCTGACCCAAAGTTTTCTCCCTTCCCTTTGTCTTGAAGAACAAAAGCAAAGATAATGCAATTGGGAGAACTGAGGGGAGATGTTCATTAAACTCGACATTCCCCCTCCCCCATTCCCAGTGGGAGAATAGTAAAACCTACTCAAGTCTTCATTTTTGGTTTTCCTTGTCCTTCCTGCCAAGATTAAAAGCCCTGAGTTTGTCAAAATCCTTCCTGTGCCTTACGTGGTTGAGTCTTCGGGAGCTGGTGAGGAGGGATGAGAATGACAGTGTGTGACCAAATACACTCATAGGGTCATCCCCCAAAGACTGGTGCGGCTGGTGTTGGTTGAATCTTCCTTGCCTCCTCCCTTCCTTGTTCTGGGGGCCCCTGGCTGCTCCAACGCCTCCTTCCCTCCAATCCAGTAGAGCCACCCATCTGGAGGCCTTCTTCCTGACCCTTATGTGCAATTACAGGCGAAGCACGCAATAGCAATGAGTGTGGGTGGGAAAGTCATACTTGTGTCATTTTGTTTCCAGAGGATGTGCTAGTGGCTCCTTAACAACAAGAATGCCTGCCCTGCCCACCAAGTCCAGGGATGGCTCTACAGTGTGATTAAATTCTTGTTGCACCTGGGATGCTATTTCACTTGAAAAGGGTTTCATCAACAATGGGAGCAGTGGGTACTATAACCTCCACATACAGTTACCTTCTGTGTTCCTGGGAACAACATAACCTCCAGCCTGGGCCACCCAGGGAGCCAACCCTGATGTCCCCAGTGGTGGTGTACTTAGTGGTGGTGGGTAGCACCCCCAGGGCAGCCTGTGTCTAGATTCTAAAAAAGCTCTGCCAGATAGCCACAGCCTGCACCACCGACTGCCATTCACGCCCTTTCCAGTAGGTCATGGTGCAGTTGCTGAGGAGCCAGAATGGGACCCTCCCAGTTGTAGGAGCCCTTTAAAGCTATAGAAAGCAGCCACTGGGACCTGGAGACCTACCCCATTGTAGGCAAGCCCCCATGTGGCAGAGTCCCAACAGCCCCACCAACCCCTCACAGACATCCCCCTACAACCTTGCAAATTATGGCAAGAGAATCACTGAAGGGGCTGCAAGACAGCGCAGTGCTCGCAGCAGACACCCAGCTGCCAGAACACGATGGCCAGTCCCACCTCCACCGTGATAGCTAAGCGGTCGTGTCCCAATGCTGGGCGGCAGAGGGCATCTCTCCCGCCGGGTAGTCCAAGGTGCCCTTTCCCCAAGGGGAGCTGCTGGGCCCACTTGGCCTTGTTTAAGCCCTTGCACAGCACGTGGTCACAGAAAGCAGAGGAGCGGGCGTTTGCCCAGAGGTAGCGCTGTGGGAGAGAACACACAGGGCCCTGCCAGGGCTGGGCTCCCCAGGGGACCGGGGCGGGGGGGGGGGGGGCTGCCCCTCCCTGAAACTGGTTCGAGTTTCCCACCTCCTCCTTTTCTGCTTCACTGTCCCGGTCCAGCAGTTGCTGGCACACCCATTCGCCAAGGCTTGGGTGAACCAGAGGAGAGAAGCATGGCCCTGGAGGCTGCTTCCTGCAGGCTGTCCTGCTCCTGCCAGTGCCATTCCCTCTGAAAACTCCGCGAGAACTAGAGTTAGGTACAGCGGCCCCGTCCAACGCCATTTTGGAGACTCACGCTCCTCAACTTTGAACAATGTAAAGTCAGCAGGGAGAAAACAAGATGGCGCCGAGCAGAAGCGGAGAAAAGCAGGAAGATAAATCCTGCTTCCAAACTGGAAGCGTAAACAAAGACTCAAAACAAGTGCGCAGGCGCACAGCTTTGGCAGGCTTTAAAATTAAAACAACAGGGAGAGTGAACCCAAAACAGGGTCTCTGGACAAGACCTATTTTACGCTACTAAAGGTATGATGGCGTCAGAAAGAGCGGAGAAGCGGGTGGGGGGACGGGGGCGGTCCAGCAAGTCGCGGGAAGGCAGAAGGCGGAGTTCCCGAGTGCGCATGCGCACCGTAGGTCAATGACGGCCTGAAGAAACTGGCGGAAGCTATCTTTACAGTATGGCGTCCGAAGCTGACGGGCTGCTCAAACGGCTACTGGTGCCGATTCTTTTACCTGAGAAATGCTACGACCAAATTTTCCTCCAGTGGGATTTGCTTCATGGTGAGTTTATTCGGAATGCAAAGTTCTGCTGGAGCTTCCTCGGACCATAAATCGGGCGTGACTGCGGACTAAGCCACTGCGGTGACTACTGCACGCCGTGCTGGACGGAAATTACTTATGAGAGGGGCGGAAGTGTTTCGGTCTCCTTAGAGAGAGGACGCCATTTTGGGGCTGGGGTATGTGTGTGTCGTAGGATGGAAGTAATTCTCTGTGTAGTTTATGCTTCAAAAACGACAAAAGGCCAGAAGACTCAAATTTTGTAAAACAAAGTTAAAATACAAACAAGTAGTTCCAACCTTTAATAGATCGCTATACTTCAGCAGCGAGGTCAAACTTGATTGCAGGCCTCTTACGAATTCAGGCCTTCAGCGGCACCCCCAAAGATTTCTGCCATCCTGATGGCTTTCCTCTTAGCCTCCACGTTTGTGCGTGATCTAATTTTGAAATAACTTGGCTTCCTTCCACTTTTTACGAAGCAACTCCGCAGCAAGGTCCATCTCATACCTCAGACCCTTTGGGAAGCTTTCCCAGTTTGCCCCTCAGTTCAAGGTACCCCACTCTGTTTTAGCCGAATTCATGACCCGTGAGAATCTGACTCCCACTGGGCCAAGCTCCTTGAGGCGAAGACTTAATGGCTAGAGAAAATGTGGGTGGCCACAGCATAAAAGTAAGCCCTGGAAGGGTAGGGCCAGGGACAACGGGTTCAGGAATGAATGGTAAAGAGGAGACCTGTTCTTGAAAAGAAAAGCCATGAAGTGGATCGCCTAGTTGCTGAGCAGGGGAATAAAGGATCAGAGTGCTCTTGGAGTACCCTTGGGCATTGTTTAGCTTTATACAGGGAAGCAGTGGAGAGTCTTTGAAGGAAGACCGAGGAGTTTATTTTTTTAGTTCTCACTGGAGGACATGCTTAGAGAGAGGAAGGGAGAGAGAAACAGATGGGAGAAACATTGATATTGCCTCCCATATGCTCCCTGACTGAGGATCAAACCCGCAACCCACGTATGTGCCGACTGGGAATCGAATTGGCAACCCTTCAGGGTGCTTGGGACAGCACTCAACCAACTGAGCCACTCAGGCCAGGTGAGACCAAGGAGTTTAGATGTAATCTTCAAGGAATGGAAAATTAGGTTGGAGGGAAGGAATGGTAAAAGCTGCCTTGGAAAGTCACCTCATCTGAATGTGATGATTTGGAGCAGTAAGGACCAGACTGTTTTCACCTTCCTCCAGACAACCCAAGGCTTTCTTTTGCGGGTATGTCATAAGGAGCTGCGGCAGCCCACAGGAGTGCTTTAAGCCTGTAGGCCTGTACTGTCTCCTGAAAGCTCTAGCCTGGGTTCCAGGTCTCTCTGCTTAACCCTTTTTTTCTTCTCAGTCCCCTGCCTGAAGATTCTCCTCAGCAAAGGCCTGGGGCTGGGCATTGTAGCTGGGTCACTTCTGGGTATGTATTTAATCTTCCATTCTTGCGGTTGTGATGGGGATGGAGTACTAAAATGCCGTAAAAACTGGATGGGTCCCTTAACCAGAAATGGGGTTAACATGCTTCCTAGTAGCTGTTGTGTTGTGCTCCCAAAGGATACTGGCTCATCATGCCTTTCTCATCCTTTCTCCAGTAAAAATGCCCCAGGTGTTTAAAATCCTTGGAGCCAAGAGTGCTGAAGGGCTGAGCCTCCAGTCAGTAATGCTGGAACTAGTGGCATTGACTGGGACTATGGTCTACAGCATTGTTAACAACTTCCCCTTCAGGTGAGGAGTTTGCCTTTTATCCCCAAGGTAAATGCACATAACTCTAGTGGGGTTAGGGTGAGGGAGGTAAAAGGGAAGGAAAAGCTTAAGCCCTTTTGGAAATCTAGTCATCACCTATGGAGATGATGAGAGGTGAGCATCCCACAAATGCGCAGGATCCAAGTGAGTCCATCACAGGTGGAGGTGGTGGTGCTGGGAGGTAGGAGGTAGGAACCAGTAGGGCTGTGGAGGACAGGGAGTAATCAGATAATTGTGTCCCCAGATGGATGGGCTATGGAGGCTCTTCCTGCCTCTTTCCAGGCCCGCCTTTCTTCCTCCCAACTCTTGACTCTGCAGCTCTTGGGGTGAAGCTCTATTCCTGATGCTCCAGACAATCACCATCTGCTTCCTGGTCCTGCATTACAGAGGACAAACTGTGAAAGGTGCTGGGGATTTACCCAAGAGCAGGCTGTGGCTCTCAAGGAGCCTTGCTGGCTGGGAACTCAGGCCTGGGGAAGCCATTGTACTCCAGAGGTTGATGAGTACTCCTTGTCTCCCTGACTTCTAGGTGTGGCTTTCCTAGCAGGTTATGCCCTGGTCCTGCTGGTGCTGCTTTCACCACTGACACCCCTGGCTGTAATCACCCTACTCCAGGCCTCCAATATGCCTTCTGTGGTGGTGGGGAAGGTGGGTACTGGGAGCAAGGGAAAAAATGATCGGAGGGGGGACTGAGTGAGGGGCAGAGTGGGAGCTCTGTGTGGGAATATTAGACTGAGGAAAATGGGTGGGGGGGGGATCTGATGGGAACATGGGAAGAATTCAGATGATAGAACGAAGGGTCTCAACTCCTGTTCTAGCTGCTCCAGGCAGCCACCAACTACCGCAATGGGCACACAGGCCAGCTGTCAGCCATCACAGTCTTTTTGCTCTTTGGGGGCTCCCTTGCCCGAATCTTCACCTCCATTCAGGTGAGTTCACCTTGTCCCCTGTAGGGGGCACTAAGACATCTTACCTCTCCCACCTGAGAACTTAAAAGCTTCCTGGTCTCTGGAACCTTTTTGGGGGGGTTCTGCTGAAGAGTGACCCTAGCTCTATTTCTCACATCCAGGAAACTGGAGATCCCCTCATGGCTGGAACCTTTGTGGTCTCTTCCCTCTGTAATGGCCTCATTGCTGCCCAGCTTCTCTTCTACTGGAACGCAAAGGCTCCTCACAAGAAGAAAAAGGAGTAGTAGGCCTGAGCTGCCTACTGGAGTCCATTCCATGTTTCTATTCGTCCACCTAACCTCAGGGTCCTTCTGAACCAGCCTGCTGGTATAACTTTTAATCATTCTCCATTCCTCTGCAGATGTAGCTTCTTGAGCCAGGGTTTGTGTTTCTGTGGAAAGGCATGGTTGGTAGACCTAATCCTTAGAAAGGAATTAGAGTAGAGATTTTCAGGCTGTCATTTGATATTTATTGTGCACTGTCCTGTGTATACACTATTAAGTAACCATTTGCCGAGAGTCTTCCTCTAGCAGTTTCTAGCTGCTTAACTATTCTGGGCCAAAGTCTTGCCCTGCCCTCCCAGCTCCTCACTTCCCTTTTGGCCTTAAGGGGACAGAGCACTAGGGGCTTATGGCTGCCTCCTTCCCCCAGGCTGACTGGGACTGTTGCCTGGACCCCAGTGCTGGGTGGGGGACGGGGGTGGTGGTGGGGGATGGAGAATGACTCAGTCAGGGCCCCAGGGTGGGGTGAGGAGGTTCCTGCTCTGGCAGGTCCAGGCGGAAGGGAGTGGAGACAGTGCTGGTTCCTGCTGTAGTGTAGAGGGAACAGATGGGGCAATAAAGACTCGGAGACATGGATTAATTGTACAAAACAGTGTTTGTCCTACAAAAAAATACAAAAAGTTGTGTTGCTTCCCCTAACTTGGGGCAGGGTGTGCAGGCCTCCTCTAAAACTGTGGTCCAACAGTGCAAAAGAAGGGTTTGCAGTTTGGGAGTAGGGGGTGGTTCTGGAAGAAAAAGAGGTTGGAGCCCTTCCCAGGAGGTCCATTACCTATGATTGTTAGAGGTGGGCTAGGGGCATGGGGGCCCCTGAGAGGGGATGGTTGTAGGGAGTGGGAGAGCCTGGGGATAGGTAGGGGTTGTAGGGGGGAAGCAGCTCTCCCTGGAGCCTAGTGTTACTCTGATGGAGGGAGCACGTTGAGGCCTCTGGTTTAGAGTGGGAAGAGCTGCAAAGAGAGAAACACTGGGGTTAGAGGGCACTTCCCTAGGTTGATGGTGCCAGGCAGGGTCCCCAACAAGTATGTGAGAGCAGGTTGACCAGTTCTGGGCAGACAAGTAGAACCTACCCATCCCCAGCTATCTGGGCCCCACTAGGTACTGTAGGTCCGGAACCAGACCCAAGGCTGGCTTAGAGAGCAGGCTAGCCTTGTCGGGGCAGGCTCACCAGTGAGCTTGCGTGCTGTGCGCCTGTTTTCTTCTTTTGGGGCAGCAGGCCAGAAAGGATCAGAGTTGGGCTAAGCCTCTCCTTGCCCTAGGGGCTGAGAGAGGAAGCAGGGTCACACCAGGGCCAGAAGTAGGGGGGAATCGGAAATCCAGGTAGGTAACAAACACGGTCAACATCTAGGGGGCTGTGGTCTGCCCCTGCAGGGCCACCACTGCCAGGCTGAGATGGGAATGCCCTCCAGGAAAAGCCTGGGCCACCGGAACCCTCCCAAAGGAGCTGGGAGTGCAGGTAGTGGTGCTGCCCAAATCTTAATGGCAGCCCCCATACCCCCCAGGGAGTGGCCTCTGCTTTGGTGGGTTCAAGCCCTTAGTCAGCCAGGCCCTCTGGTATCTGCCCCACCTAGGCTCCAAGGAGGTGGGACACAGCTTCTCCTTCCTCACCGCTTGCTCCCAGACACTTACCTGTAACCACCAGGCAAGTACGATGTCGAATAGTTGGGGGGTTGGTACCCAAAGCCTCTGCTCCCCTGGGTGGTAGCGTACCCGGTTCCCCAGACCGGCCCGCTGCCAGCCACACCGCCGCTTCCCTGGCCGAAGTGGGGCAGCCCGGCGCCTGCGTTTTTGGTCTTGCGCCGTGGCCGGTACTTGTAATCGGGGTAGTCGCGCAGGTGCCTGGCCCGCAGCCTCTTGGCCTCCTCCACGAAGGGCCGCTTCTCGTCCTCGCCAAGCAGCTTCCACTGCGCGCCCAGGCGCTTGGAGATCTCCGAGTTGTGCATCTTTGGGTTTTGCTGCGCCATCTGGCGGCGCTGAGCAGAGCTCCACACCATGAACGCGTTCATGGGTCGCTTCACCTTCTCCAAGGGAAGGCCCCCGGAGACCACCGGGCTCTCAGCGTCCTCCCGCTCCTGGGAACTCGAGGATGAGGAGGCAGGGGCCGTGGGAGCGGGAGGTTCCAGGCTCCAAGCCTGGTCTTGTGAGGGGCCGGGTAGCGCCATGGGGATGGAGGGAAGCCCTAAAGGGGCACCTACACGCCTTCCAAAGCGAAACGTTGATCCCCAAACCCGGTATTCTTAAAATGTGTCTTCCTAGTATGGAGTCGTTCCAGAGAAACTCGTGTCCTTAAAAAGTATATATCGTCCCCAAGTTCAAAGTCTTTATTCTGGAGCCCCTGCTTCCAGCCAATCCTGCACGCTGTATAAGTGGAGTGCAAAACCAGCTGTGTGGTAACCGGTACAGGACAGGTTGCTTTCTCCTTTCCTCGTTGCGGTGAGTGCCAGACCCAGTCCCGCTCCTCCTACCTGTGGCTCGCTGGTCTCCGGTGGAGGCGGTAAACTTCCCGCTTAGTCTCTAGAGCATGGTAGCTGCCGTGCAACACAGCCCAGGTACCACAGTACTCTCACCTGCCCTCGGCGTCTGTGGCTGGCAAGTGAGCCAGGCCCGGAACGGCTTTTAACTGACTCTTCCCCCACGCCCTCCCAGCAGACCACGCCTCCTCAAGAGCGCCAACGTCCCCCTTAGGCAGACCCAGGTATCCTGTTCTTCCCAGCCCCCAACAGCCTTCAGGGTACCACGCCCCCTCCCCACCCAAGACCCAGATGTCAGGCCTCCCAGCCCTAGTAGCTCTGCACGTCGTCCCCTCCCTTCTTAAGCTTTGGCAATTTAAAGTCAATTCCTTTACACAATGGGATCAACGACCGGATCAAAAAGCCCTCAGGGTCAGTTGTGCTAGGAAGAATTTGGGAATACTCCATGCCCACCCCAACCAACCCTTTTCTTGTGCCCAGTGCCCCTCAAAACCCAACTTGCCCCTGGGGCAAGGAAGTCGAGCAGTTAGAGGGAGGCAGGCCATTTTTGTTGCCTGAGTCATCCCAGCAGGTGCTTGGGTGGTGTGATTCAACACTACTCCAGGTGAGAAAACTTAAACCCTCCCAACTCTGGCCCCCAAACAAAAGGCTTCACCACACGTTTTATCTTCAAACTTCACAGAGTTTGGAGGCAGGGAGCCAGGAACCCCAGGACAACTCCCCTGGGGCTGAGAGATCAGTGATGCGGATGCTGAATAAAGACTTGAATCCAGAACAGAGAACCAGCAGGAATGAGGGCTGGACATCTAGGGCCCCCCATTCTACCCAAGGCCCAACCCAAGCCCCAGGCTTCAGGTAATCCGATTAAGCAGCCGGCCTTGGCTCTTAGCAGAAACAGCTCCAGCTTGAAGCAGCCCTACCTAGCCAGCTGTGTGACTCAGGGTATAGGAGTGGCCCAGTTCCCTGCACCAGCAAACCTGGGGGAGGAGAGAAGCAGTAAGACACAGCCATTCTCCTCAACCAGGAGGGTGCCTGGACCTGGGGAATTTAAGATTGTCCAGAATTCCCAAAGTAGACCATCTATGGAACACTGTTAGAGCCAAGTGTGGAGACAACAAAATGGCCAGGACAGGTCTTAGGAATAACAGCTGAACCAAACTGGACACAAGGAAGACACAAGAACCAGAAAGCCATTTGGATTTTTTAATTCTCTTTTTAAATACTGTACAGTGAAAAATAAATACGCCTTCTCATCCACCAGATAAGGTTGGTCCCCCTTCCCCTGGGGGACCTTGTTACCCCCTTCATACACACCCCTGGTTCTACTCCAAAACCTTCCCCATGCCTCCCACCCACTTACACCCTTACTATCCCCGTCTTCCACAGTGATGAGGCCCCAGAAATCAGGGGTACAGGATGGGAGAAGGGATAGCAGGGGAAGCCCCTGAACTGTCAAATCTGGGTGGGTCAAGGAGCACCCCGCACCAACAGGCGGAGAATGGGGGTGTTCAGAGAGATTGGGGCATTAAGAGGATAAAGGCACATCCAGTCTGATGGGGAAGGAGAGGCTCCCCTCACCCTGGGGGTAGGGTGGACAAGAGGGAGGTGGGTATGACCCTGTTACACACCCCTCCACTAGCTCCTGGAGGTTGGGGGGGGACCCAAGCTTCTGTGCCACCCCCCTCCCCCCTAGATAAGAGCAGCTCCAGCGCAGGTCAGTCGGGCCTGTGAGGGCCATGGTGTTGGGCAGCAAGCGATATGGAGAAGGGAGGGATGCGGGCTGGAGGTTTTATGAAACCCCATTCACCAAACTACCCAACTCCAGGGAGATGGAGATCTCCCCATTCTCTGAGGGGCCCTTAGGAAGCTTGCTGACAGAGTCACCCTGAAGGGAAAGTGGGAAAGAAAGAAGTGGTCAGTAGAAATTCAGGTATTGACATTCCCTACCATCCAAGCACTCCTGGCATGTGGTGACCCAGGGATTGGTCCCTGATCTGACTCTAGTCATTCTCACTGGGCCCATAAAATATGAATCAAACTTTCCTCTCTTCTTTCAAATTTTCCACTCTTCTAAATGTAGTCTAAACTCCATCAGACACAGCCTTTGCTGCAATTTAGCAAGAGGTTTCTTTGGGAATTTTGTATCTCTTGCCCTTAAAGAACAAAAAAGGGGGAAGGAGTAAATTACATCTTGCCTGCCTACCTTCTGTCCTGAAAGAGAGTCCTCTGAGGGCTTAGTGCGTTCCAGGGTTGGCCGCTGGCGGCTCTGAGACTCTGCTCGGGAGATATAGTCCGCCACAGTCACTGTGGAGGACAGAGGACCAAGAGTTTCAGAAGGAACCCAGGTATACAACCCCTAGATACCCAATGAACCCCAATCCCTGGTTTTCATAGGGTTGGAAGCATCACATTCTCTCAGCTCTAAGAAAGGACACTGGCACCCAGTGTTAGCTGACCTGGCTGACGGTCTCCACTGACAGAACCATCAGTACGGTTACCGCGGTTACGGCGACGGCGGCTCCGATTCCGACGCTGGGGTCTAGACTCATCTTCTGTGAGACAGGAAAAATTCAGAGTTACGCATCCAATATCCCACCCCTCAGTTCTTGCCCAGCTCTAGTTTTTAGACACCCCTTACCCAGGCCATTTTCTGTCGTGCTAAGCCCATCAGATTCCAGGCCTCCATCCATGATAGTCCTGTCTTCATCAGTGCGGCGGCGGCGGGAGCGACGGCGCCTGGCACTTGCTGGGGGTGGTTCCCCAGGCTCTGAATCAATTGGAGGCTCTGGTTCAGATGTGTCCAGTAGGCTGTAGGGATTACTGTCTGGATCTTTCAGCACTGGTTAGAGGAAGAAGAAGAATTGGGAATCCAACTTTCCACCAACTTTCCCTTTGGCCTACATTCATGAGCCCAGCTGCCTGGTACTGGTACCTGAGCTAATAGATGAAGAGTTGTATCTCGAGGTAGGCCGGGGGGCAGGTGGAGGTCCCCTACCCCGGCCCCCAACTGGCCGCCTCCGGCTTTCTTCCCCCCGGGTTGGGGGATCCCGATCTCCTGGCCCAGCTCGGATAGGCTCTTCTCTCTTCTCAGACTCGGTCTCAGAAGCTGTAGATGGGTCTGAGCTGGGGCCTAAAGAACACAAGTGTTCAATCAGGTCACTCCTCACCACCCCAGAATACATCACCCCCCCAAACTGGAAGACTTCTCCCTCTCACTCACAAGTCCCTCAGCTAATTGTCATTCCATCACTCCTCCAGCTTCCACCCAGACCTCTGCCTCTCCTCACAAGCCCCACCAGTTTGCCTCCCTCTCCTGCAGCTGTCTTACCATAGGCAGGACCACCTGTCCTCCGGCCCCGGCCCCGGCCCCCATAGCTGCCCCCATAGGTTCGTGTGGTGTGCAGAGAGGAGGAGCTCTCATCTGTGGTATATCCAGCCTTGTCACTGCCACCGCTGCCTCGCCCACTCCCAGGAGGGCGAAAGCCCAGCCCAATCTGACGAAGCTGTTCATCAATTTGCAGCCTCTCCAAGCGAAGCTGCTCCACCTCCTGGTTGGGTAAAAGAAGGAGAAAGATATGGATGGAGGAGTAAGTATAAGATCAATGAACAGTCTCCTTTCATGCTTCTCTGCCTGACCATCCCTACATATGTAAATTCTCAGGAATGTAAGAAGACATTAGTTAAAAAAATTCTAGGATCCAACCCCACAGCCCCAAATTCCCAGTGGTTTCTATTCTACTCAGAGACACAAATTGGGCACAACTCCTAACTTGATCCACTAGCAGTCTTCGTCCCTTGCTAGACCCAGATCTTTCCTCTCCCAGGTTCCTAGACTGGGTACCTGCAGGTAGGAAAGGTGATATTCCAGCAGAGCCTGAGCATTGCTGATATTCTCTCGGGTGCCAACAAATATGAAGGGAACCATTCCCTGGAAAATAGAGGGAAGGGAAGATGGATTAGAAGGAGAGCCAAATGGAAGTATTAACTCCACCCTGACTCCTATGGAAGCCCAACCAATGGGATCTTTATTATTTTTTAATTTGGGGGGGGGGGGGGGAAGGAGAAAGAAACATCAATTTTGTTGTTTCACTTACTTATGCATTCATTGGTTGATTCTTGTGTGTGCCCTGACCAGGGATCCAACCCACAACCTTGGCCTATTGGGACAATGCTGTAACCAACTGAGCTACCTAGCCAGGGCCAATGAGATCTTTCTGGCTCTACATCTAGGGGGAAACAAAAGTTCCCATGCTCTACCCCACCTAGGAATCCCAGCCCTCAGAGAATAGCTTCATGAACAACCCCATCTACTTCTGGACACCAATCTCTAGACGTAGTTGCCCATACCTCCTCCCTGGGGTTCTTCTTGTCATTATCACCTTCTACTCGAACCCTCACCACACCAGATTTATCCACAATCTCCTGGATCACTTTCCCATTCTTTCCAATCACTTTGCCTGAATGGATAAAGGAGGAATTAGACCTTTTTTTTTAAGGAGAGAAAAAAGAATCAAAACAGTTAAGATAAACAGTCTTTCAGTTTCTATATATAGATTTTGTTTATTCTCCTTCATCTAGGATCCTAATGAGTTTTCACAGGACAAAATATTACAATCTCTAGAAATCTGTTCTTCCATTTTTGTCACTCCTACTACAGACTATTTGTTCTGTCCTTGTGAAACTAAAGTCCACAGGGAGGTGCAAAGCCCCGAGTTGCTTTAGAGAATCTCACTTCTGGCCCCCAACTGTATTCTCTTTTATATATACACACCCCCTACTCACCAACCAAGTTCCTGGGCACTTGCACAGAGTCCTCAGAAAACTCAAGGTAGCTTCGGGCCTGTCGGCATGCCTCAGGAGTCTAAGAGTAGTAGAAAGTTGTTACTAAAACAGAGAACTTGGATCTCAAACAATGATCTTTCTGCCACTCTTTGTCTTTGGGAAAATTACTACCACCGAAGTCAGAGGGAAAGCAACATGACTCAGGTTTCTTTTCTACTACACCCTCTCTTCTCGAATCCCCTAAGAGACCTAGACAACAGATATCTTTTGCTGACCTCCCCATAGATGCGGAAGGTACAGGTCTCTTCACCCAACTCAATGGCAGTCACCCCAGGTACTTTTCGGGCCTGCTGGATGTTGGCACCATGAGTCCCAATTGCCAGTCCCATCAGGTCCTCTCGCACTGTGAACTCCTCTTGGAATGCTGCCGCCAACTGCTTACTGGTCTGAAACGAAAAGGCACTGTAGTAATCATAGTGGTGGAATCTCAGAACACCTATCCCAAGTACCTGATGCTTTGCATAACTTCAATGCAAAAAAGTATGTGACAGCAAGCCAGAACCACCCTGGAGTCTGCTGCCACCAGGTCCTGTGCGGAAAATTCAGGAATTTTAAATTCCACTCCTACTTTCCAAATACCAATGGCTTGGGGGAAAGGGAAGAAAATGAGCACAGAGTTTGGACTTGGAGCCACCAAAGTTCTAGATTTAGCTCTAACACTATCTGGTTGTATGATCCTAAACAAAACACACACTCTGTGCCTCAGTTCTATCATCTGCTAAATGATCACACCTGACCTACTCCATTCCCAGACTATCAAGAGACTCAGTAAGACTGGTGAGAAAGAACTTTTCACAAGGTAAATATAAGCAAGTATAAGGAACCACTACCTTAACCAAACTAACATCAACTCCCAAAATAAAACCTGAAAAGTTGAGCAGAAACAACAGGTTAAGAAAAGCATAAAAGGAGCCTATAGGACACCGTATCACTTCACTTCTTAACCAGCCCTTTGAGAAATCCCTGGGTACAAAGGTGGGAAGAAAGGAAAGGTTCTAGAAGAGTGAGTCCTAGGTAGGAAGCACCAAATAGTAAAGACATCTGAGACATTCCCAGATCAAAATCTATGACTTCCTACTTCCAAGACAGATGAGGTTGAATTATAGCAAGGATTTACACTAGGCAAGAAGAGAAGGCTGGAGAAAGGAATTAAGTTGGGTGTTCAAAATAACTGTTCCCTGGCCAGTGTCCTCAGTGGTTAGAGCACAGGTCTGAGCACCTAAGGGTCGCAGGTTCGATTTCTGGTCAAGGGCATGTACCTGGGTTACAGCTTTGATCCCAGCCTTGATCAGGGCCCATGTGGGAGGCAACCAATTGATATGTGTCTCACATCGATGTTTCTCTCTCTCTCCCGCCACCTTTCCTCTCTCCCCCCTTCCCTCCCTGCCACTCTCTTTAAAAATCAATGGAAAAAATATCCTTGGGTGAGGATTAACAAAAAAGGGAAAAAAAAATTAGGAAAGGAGGGGAAACAATCTAATGGGATTTTACATATACCTTCTAGAGAAGAATGCCAAGGGTGCATGTTGTATTATTTTTTTATCCTTTATATATTCAATATTTTAATAATTTTAAAAAAACCAAAACACAAGATTTCTCAAAAACAAAAACATGTCCCTATTCTTAAGACCTTGTACCTATGGTTAACTTGGCTATCTGGTATACTTTCCCACACAGATTAATACAGCCAAGTCCTAGAGGAGTTAAATATTCTACCTTTTGTCATCAAGAAACCTGTTCATTGAGAAATGGAGCAGATATAGTCTGTATTATCTGGAGGTAAAGGTGAATTTATTTTTAATGTTTTTATTGATTTTTAGAGAGAAGAAGGGAGAGGCATAGAGATAGAAACATTGATTGGCTGCCTCCTGCACCCCCCTTACTAGGGACTGAGCCAACAACCATGGCATGCGCTCTGGCCAGGAATTGAATCAGTGAATTCTTGGTTCATGAGTTGACGCTCAACCATGGAGCCACACCGGCTGGGTGATAAAAGCGAATTTTTAACTGCAGTGCCCTGAGTAGCATTCCTAGAGATGTGAAAGATTATCATGATCCAGAATTTACACAGGCTCAGAGAAAAGCTCCCCTAAAAGACCAGTTCACTTGATAAATGGAAATGCATGTTCAAACACAAATGCATACCCTACTCCTTTGGAATATAATACCTAAGAAAAGGAAATCTGACCATCATAAGATGTCAGAACTCAAACCTCATAGAAATACAAGGCTGGGCAAAAGTAGGTTTACAGTTGTAATACAATTATTGCCCGGCAGGTGTGGCTCAGCAGTTGAGCATCGACCTATGATTCAGAAGATCGAGGTTCAATTCCCGGTCAGGGTACATGCCCGGGTTGCGGGCTCCATCCCCGGTGGAGGGCATACAGGAGGCAGCTGATCAATGACTCTCTCATCATTGACGTTTCTCTCTCTCTCTTCCTCTCTCTGAAATCAATACAGATATATATATATTTTTAAATTTATTTTAAAAAATACAATAATTAATAATACAAGAATAAACTGTTCTGTGTAGTCACAACTATAAACTCACTTTTGCCCACCCTTGTATTCTAGTCTAACCTCACTGTCACAAATGAAGATAAAAGCTCAGTAAAATTAAATGATCTGCCAAAGGTCAATTATTTGACAAAGACTTAGGATTCCAAGTCCAGTGGTCTTCTCAGTGTACAAATGGTTCTCAAAAATATCCTTCAAAGTGTTTTGGTTCCCAGAGGTAATTTGAGGGATGCCAGTGGAAGAAAAAGCCACACCCCGTTCTGCTGCTCCGATTGATGTTTTATGCACACTGCTTTCAAGTAAATTTCACTTAATCAAAGTCCCATGGCTCAAAAAAAGTTTGAAAACAACTGTACTATAACATGATAGAACTCTGCCATCTGGAGGAGTCTGGGATAAAAGAACAGATCCAGTTATAATGGCCCACAAAGGCTTTAGTCTTTGTCTTCTATAAACATAAGAGCATGAGTGGAGGCTGGGGTAAAAAGGGAGGACAATACCAATATATTCAGCAGTAAAGAGTAAAGCCAAAATCTACCTCTAGGTGCTTCGTAGCTTCTTCATTGCGAGACATGAGTAGCAGTTTGGTGCGCAGGCTTCGAAAATGCATATCACCCAGCAGGGATGCACGCTTCACAGGGGCTTCTGTGGTTGACTGGGAATAAACCAATGGAAGTCATTAAAACTGACTTTGAATACATACTGGGGGAGAGCCAGCAACTGGGAATCAGGATGCCTGGTCTCTGGAAAAGAGTGGGAGTTAAGAAATCAAGCTAGAGAAGAGGAAAATCATTGTCAGCCTCACAAGGGCCTACTATCTGGGTGCCTACGGGAAGTGATTTTAGGCAGCAGGCACAGGTGAGAACTACACAGTCTATTTGAGAGTCTGAGAGTCTAAATATGCAAGAGAAGGTCCTAGCCCAGACTGCAATATAATGACCAGGTTAAAAAAAAAAAATTAAGCCCGGCCTGCATGGCTCAGTAGTTGAGTATCAACCCATGAACCAGGAGATCAGGGTTTGATTCCTGGTAAGGGCACATGCCTGGGTTGCGGGCTCAATCTCCAGCAGGGGGGACGCAGGAGGCAGCCAATCAATGAATGACTCGATGTTTCTAGCTCTCTCCCCCTC